>NC_089843.1:174224021-174560840 GCF_035609145.1 Eleutherodactylus coqui | reverse complement strand
TTAATGGGCCCCCACGCAGAAAAGGGGGGGGCAACCCGCTAATGGGCCCCCACGCAGAAAAGGGGGGGGCAACCCGCTAATGGGCCCCCACGCAGAAAAGGGGGGGGGGGGCAACCCGCTAATGGGCCCCCACGCAGAAAAGGGGGGGGGCAACCCGCTAATGGGCCCCCACGCAGAAAAGGGGGGGGGCAACCCGCTAATGGGCCCCCACGCAGAAAAGGGGGGGGGGCAACCCGCTAATGGGCCCCCACGCAGAAAAGGGGGGGGGCAACCCGCTAATGGGCCCCCACGCAGAAAAGGGGGGGGCAACCCGCTAATGGGCCCCCACGCAGAAAAGGGGGGGGCAACCCGCTAATGGGCCCCCACGCAGAAAAGGGGGGGGCAACCTGCTAATGGGCCCCCACACAGAAAGGGGGCCCTGCTCCCCACTGTCAGCGCTGAGCTGCAGCTATCTGACACTACTAGCCTGCTAGGCCTTCAGGGAAGACAACTTACCCCAGAAACTGCAGCTTGCCTCCACAGCGGGCGTGTATAGCCCCTCAGTGCTGACCCAGTAACCGCAGGTGCGGGACTAAGCTGCGCGCAAGAGAAGCTCTGGAACCTACTGCTGTTTCCCGCCGAAACTATCAAGCCTCTGCCCCGCCCACCACTTCCGGCGGGAAATTCCGATGACGTGGCAGGAATATTCTGCAGAGGAGGACGCAGGGTTTCCCACGCAGCTTGGGTCACGTGACCGCCGCTTATTCCTGTACTAAGTTGGAAAGTATAAAAGGCGGCAGTGTGCTGCGGAACACGGCCAAAGACTTCTCATACTGTGAGTGGCTCCCAGTAGGCAGGCCGCGGTTCCTAGGGTTGGGGTTGTTATAGTGGAGGTTATAGCGATGGGGTGGGGAGAAGAATCACTCTTACTGATATTGTTATATGGGACATTATAGCATATTAGTTTTCCCTTTAGTATTGTTAATCATTGACAGCAATGTATAAAGACAATGTCTGGCCGCAGTGCAGCTCTTCGTGGGTCCATGTGTCAGCAGGAAGCTGTCTGGAAGATGATCCGGCATCTTGGAGGTGAGCCCATAACATTACTGACCAGTACAAGGCAGATATGTAACGTGGTCCAGATAGGTACTGTTTATTGGGGAGTCACCCTTATTACTACTACTGGGGCTCTGCTGTGTGGGGGGTTGCCCTTATTACTACTACTGGGGCTCTGCTGTGTGGGGGGGTCGCCCTTATTACTACTACTGGGGCTCTGCTGTGTGTGTGTGGGGGGGGTTGCCCTTACTACTACTACTGGGGCTCCGCTGTGTGTGTGTGTGTGGGGGGTCGCCCTTATTACTACTACTACTGGGGCTCCGCTGTGTGTGTGTGTGTGGGGGGGGTCGCCCTTATTACTACTACTACTGGGGCTCCGCTGTGTGTGTGTGTGTGGGGGGGGTCGCCCTTATTACTACTACTACTGGGGCTCCGCTGTGTGTGTGTGGGGGGGGGGGGGTCGCCCTTATTACTACTACTACTGGGGCTCCGCTGTGTGTGTGTGTGTGGGGGGGGGGGTCGCCCTTATTACTACTACTACTGGGGCTCCGCTGTGTGTGTGTGTGGGGGGGGTCGCCCTTATTACTACTACTACTGGGGCTCCGCTGTGTGTGTGTGTGGGGGGGGTCGCCCTTATTACTACTACTACTGGGGCTCCGCTGTGTGTGTGGGGGGGGTCGCCCTTATTACTACTACTACTGGGGCTCCGCTGTGTGTGTGTGGGGGGGGTCGCCCTTATTACTACTACTACTGGGGCTCCGCTGTGTGTGTGTGTGTGTGGGGGGTCGCCCTTATTACTACTACTACTGGGGCTCCGCTGTGTGTGTGTGTGGGGGGTCGCCCTTATTACTACTACTACTGGGGCTCCGCTGTGTGTGTGTGGGGGGGGTCGCCCTTATTACTACTACTACTGGGGCTCCGCTGTGTGTGGGGGGGGTGTCGCCCTTATTACTACTACTGGGGCTCCGCTGTGTGTGGGGGGGGGGGTGTCGCCCTTATTACTACTACTGGGGCTCCGCTGTGTGTGGGGGGGGGTGTCGCCCTTATTACTACTACTGGGGCTCCGCTGTGTGTGTGTGTGTGTGTGTGTGTGTGTGTGTGTCGCTTTTATTACTACTACTACTGGGGCTCCGCTGTGTGTGTGTGTGTGGGGGGGGGGGGGTCGCCCTTATTACTGCTACTGGGGCTCCGCTGTGTGTGTGGGGGGGTTGCCCTTATTACTACTACTGGGGCTCTGCTGTGTGGGGGGGGGCTGTCGCCCTTATTACTACTACTGGGGCTCCGCTGTGTGTGGGGGGGGGGTGTCGCCCTTATTACTACTACTGGGGCTCCGCTGTGTGTGGGGGGGGGTGTCGCCCTTATTACTACTACTGGGGCTCCGCTGTGTGTGTGTGTGTCGCTTTTATTACTACTACTACTGGGGCTCCGCTGTGTGTGTGTGTGTGGGAGGGAGGGGGGGTCGCCCTTATTACTGCTACTGGGGCTCCGCTGTGTGTGTGTGTGTGTGTGGGGGGGGGGGGGGGGGGTCGCCCTTATTACTGCTACTGGGGCTCCGCTGTGTGTGGGGGGGTCACCCTTATTACTGCTACTGGGGCTCCGCTGTGTGTGGGGGGTTCTCCCTTATTACTGCTACTGGGGCCCCGCTGTGTGTGTGTGGGGGGGGGGTCGCCCTTATTACTGCTACTGGGGCCCCGCTGTGTGTGTGTGTGTGTGTGTGTGTGTGTGTGTGTGTGTGGGGGGGGGGGGGTCGCCCTTATTACTGCTACTGGGGCCCCGCTGTGTGTGTGTGGGGGGGGGGGGGGGGGTCGCCCTTATTACTACTACTGGGGCTCCGCTGTGTGTGTGTGGGGGGGGGGGGTTGCCCTTATTACTACTACTGGGGCTCCGCTGTGTGGGGGGGGCTGTCGCCCTTATTACTACTACTGGGGCCCCGCTGTGTGTGTGTGTGTGGGGGGGGGTCGCCCTTATTACTGCTACTGGGGCCCCGCTGTGTGTGTGTGGGGGGGGGGGGGGGGGTCGCCCTTATTACTACTACTGGGGCTCCGCTGTGTGTGTGTGGGGGGGGGGGGTTGCCCTTATTACTACTACTGGGGCTCCGCTGTGTGGGGGGGGCTGTCGCCCTTATTACTACTACTGGGGCTCCGCTGTGTGGGGGGGGGGTCACCCTTATTACTGCTACTGGGGCTCCGCTGTGTGTGGGGGGTTCGCCCTTATTACTGCTACTGGGGCCCCGCTGTGTGTGTGTGTGTGTGTGTGGGGGGGGGTCGCCCTTATTACTGCTACTGGGGCCCCGCTGTGTGTGTGTGTGTGTGTGTGGGGGGGGTCGCCCTTATTACTGCTACTGGGGCCCCGCTGTGTGTGTGTGGGGGGGGGGTCGCCCTTATTACTACTACTGGGGCTCCGCTGTGTGTGTGTGTGGGGGGGGGGGGGGTTGCCCTTATTACTACTACTGGGGCTCCGCTGTGTGGGGGGGGCTGTCGCCCTTATTACTACTACTGGGGCTCCGCTGTGTGGGGGGGGGCTGTCGCCCTTATTACTACTACTGGGGCTCCGCTGTGTGTGTGTGTGTGTGTGTGTGTGTGTGTGTGTGGCTTTTATTACTACTACTGGGGCTCCGCTGTGTGTGTGGGATGGAGGGGGGTCGCCCTTATTACTGCTACTGGGGCTCCGCTGTGTGTGGGGGGGGTCGCCCTTATTACTGCTACTGGGGCTCCGCTGTGTGGGGGGGGTCACCCTTATTACTGCTACGGGGGGTTCGCCCTTATTACTGCTACTGGGGCTCCGCTGTGTGTGTGGGGGGGTCGCCCTTATTACTGCTACTGGGGCCCCGCTGTGTGTGTGTGTGTGTGTGGGTCGCCCTTATTACTGCTACTGGGGCCCCGCTGTGTGTGTGTGTGGGGGGTCGCCCTTATTACTGCTACTGGGGCCCCGCTGTGTGTGTGTGTGTGTGTTCGCCCTTATTACTGCTACTGGGGCCCCGCTGTGTGTGTGTGGGGGGTCGCCCTTATTACTGCTACTGGGGCCCCGCTGTGTGTGGGGGGGGGGGGTCCGCCCTTATTACTGCTACTGGGGCCCCGCTGTGTGTGTGTGTGTGGGGTTCGCCCTTATTACTGCTACTGGGGCCCCGCTGTGTGTGTGTGTGTGTGTGGGGGGGGGGGGTCGCCCTTATTACTGCTACAGGGGCCCCGCTGTGTGTGTGTGTGTGTGTGTGTGGGGGGTCGCCCTTATTACTGCTACAGGGGCCCCGCTGTGTGTGTGTGGGTCGCCCTTATTACTGCTACAGGGGCCCCGCTGTGTGTGTGTGTGTGGGGGGGGGGGGTCGCACTTATTACTGCTACAGGGGCCCCGCTGTGTGTGTGTGTGTGTGGGGGGGGGGGGGGGGCTTCACTTTTATTACTACTACAGGGACCACTGTCGTATTAACCCTAGTAGCAATAATGGTGACCCTCTCACAGTGCCATTATAATATTGTGGAGATGATTATTATTATTGCTACTTGCGGTACATTTGTATACGGCACAAATGCCTGCGGTGGATGTGAGGGGAGCGCCGCATGTTATGTCATTGGCTGTGGATGTGTGGCTGATTTCCAGTCAAAATCCTCTCCGATTGTGCTGAGTTGAACTATTTTGGGTTTTTTTAGATGCTGAAATGCTGTGGGATTTGTTCCCTGTCCTTGATGAAACTGACTTGTACCTTTTTATAATGGAGGTTAAATCATACGTTGTGATGAGCCATGGCCACACTTTAGGACCATGGGAAGGTCTAGTCACCTTAATATTGAGGCTGTGAGTTGCATGGTGCCTGTGACTGCATCACTGAGGTAGAAATTGCTTTTTGTGCTGTGTGGTTTGTTACGGTAACTTGGGGCTCACCCTGAACTCCATTGCCTAAAGAGTGTGAGGTTGAAGGGTGACACCATCTCCGGTGGCGCAGCTAAAATCTGCTGTGTCCTTTCAGACTTAATGCGACCCTCCAGGCCTGCCGAAAGATGGCCGAACCACGTAGACTGAGGCATACTGTGCGTAGTATGCATCTGTAGTACAAAGCTGCAGTCACACAGCCATATGTGTGCACACAATACGCAGAAAGGGGAATCTTGATTTATATGGGATTTTTCACGTGCGTATTTGGCGTGTGCAATGCCGTTGCGCAATAAAATGCAGCAGTTTCTATTTTCCAGCGTATTTGTGCCGAGGGCGCAGCTTGAACCCATGAAACGTTTAACTATTGAAGTGGCTGAGAGAATTGGGTTTTTACTTTTCCCATGATTACTGTAAAATACATTGCTATGGTCGCAGCTGTAAGCTCGCACATACGCTTGTGTTCGTGGATCTGACTGGACAGTACTGGTCATGTGGACAGCGCTGGCTACTCAGCAGGTGTAATGTCTTAGACCAATGCGCAGTGTGCAGCCAGCAGTCCGAGAAACTGGTTTAGCCATCTTTATTTCTCCAGGATCGCTTTAAAGGCTTTTTTTATCTAAATACATATATCCCCCCTCTCCACAAGACAATGCTACATCGCATGAGGGAACATTGTCGATGTGACTGTACTGTAACCATTGAAAAGCATAGGTGACTTCATTCTGTGTTCTCACTCACTTGCATCGCTCAAAAGATTTTTTTCCCCAAGTGTGACGGCATTTTTTTTTTGCGCAGCAGTTGTAATTTTTTAATGGTACTATTCAATCCTTATAGGGATGTAGAAATGTCCTAATTCCATCCCATGTGAAAGGTCCCTTAACATGCTTTACTTTTTGCAGTAATAGAAAAACCAGCTTCTTTCTAAGGCCCCCTGTCCACAACCATGAATCTGCCGACAAACCACGCAGGCTGAAGCTTTCCATAGCGTTGCCATGGAAAGCGCCAGGCCCGTGTCCACGAGTGGAGAATAATTGCGACTTAGGTGGGGCTGACCGGCGGAGATTTGGCGGTGGAGATCTGCTGTGGCACTTCGCAACGGCCGTGGACAGCCGGCCTAAAGGGGACTTGAACTTATGATTGTTTGATCACTCTTACAGTATAATGCAACGACCTTGTATTGCATCATGCTGCATTTTGACAGGCAGTCTAGCAAGATGTGCCACAAGCACACATTGATAGACATTAATCATGGCATCCCTGGGGGGCTTCAGAAAGCTTTGGGCTGCTATGACAACTGAATGACACCTTACATTTTCATGGCAAGGGGGCCGTTCAGGGCCCTGGCAAGGCCATCGAGGGATTTCAATATACTCAGAATTGACTGACACTTAAAGGGTTAACAGTCATAATGGGCCTGAGCACTAAGGGCTCATGTCCACGGGCAAAATGACATTTAAAATCCGCAGCGGATCTCCCGCGCGCGGATCCGCACCCCATAGGGATGCATTGACCACCCGCGGGTACATAAATACCCGCGGATCGTCAATAAAAGTGATTTAAAAAAAAATGGAGCATGAAAAAATCTGGACCATGCTCCATTTTCATGCGGGTCTCCCGCGGGGACGGCTCCCGCGGGCTTCTATTGAAGCCTATGGAAGCCGTCCGGATCCGCGGGAGACCTAAAATAGGAATTTAAAGTATTTACCTATCCGGCGCGGGCGCGGAATGTCAGCTGTTCCTCACGGCCGGATCTTCCTTGCTTCGGCTCGGCGGATGTGCCCGGCGCATGCGCGCGGCACGTCGACGACGTGCCGGCGACGTGCCGCCGGCGTCAGGAATTCATCCGCCGGCCGAAAATGAAGATCCGGCCGTGAGGAACAGCTGACATTCTCCGCCCGCGCCGGATGGTAAATACTTTTAAATTGCTATTTTCGGCGCTCATGTCCGCGGGGCAGGAGGGACCCGCTGCAGATTCTACATGTAGAATCTGCAGCGGATCTGATTTTGCCCGTGGACATGAGGCCTAACTGTCGTTGTTGTGGGCTGGTGTCTCCTGTCAAAGCCAGTTGGCACCTGCTTTGTATGGAGTGGGATTGGCTTCTGGAGGATCTAACTGTACTTTCATTTGGGTTAAGGGATTAGGCTGCATTTACACGCAAAGACAGTTGGAGTGACAGTTGAGTGATCATTTTGCATAGCTGATAATGGGCACTAATGTGCATTAGCAGCTAATTAACATCTGCATGTTAATGAGCTGCCAGTAGATGTATCTACATAACAGCATGTGGTCTGTTCTTTAAACACATGTTTGTTCTGCCTCAGGCTGGCAGCTAATAACAATGTTATCAGCGCTGCTTGAGGAGAACACTGCATGCAGTCCCTGATGTATATGTTGCCCTCTGCAGTGTAAAGGTTCATTTAGACACGATGATTGCTCAAAAGATGTCGCTCAAGCTACTTTTGAGCGATCTTTATTTACAGTGCAAGATGAAAAATCACCTTGCACTGCCAGCAGAGGATGCAGAAGAGAAGCGGCGTGTTCCCGCTTGTCGTCTGCATCTAGCTGCTCCCCTGCTCCAGCACCCCGCTACAGCCGAGCGCTCTGAGCAGAGGATGCAGAAGACAAGTAAGGTATCCTTGCTTGTCTTTTGCATCCAGAGGTTTTCTGCATGGAGCACCCGGCTGTTATACAGCCGAGCGCTCTGTGCCAGGTATGGAAAGCAGAGCTAGCTGTACAGCTGTTAATACCCCGCCTGTCAGGGAGCAGGATACAGCTGCAACAATAGTATCAGCTGTATCCCGCTGTGAATCCCTGATGAGGCTCATCCTTCCATGAGGGACGACTTAAGGAAAACTGCACGATTTAAGTGCAGTTACACACAACCATTATCACTCAAGACTGCTTTTGAGCAAATTTTGAGCAATAATCGTTGTCTAAATGGCTCTTAAAGGGGTTGTCCCGAGGCAGCAAGTGGGTCTATACACTTCTGTATGGCCATAATAATGCACTTTGTAATATACATTGTGCATTAATTATGAGCCATACAGAAGTTATAAAAAGTTTTTTACTTACCTGCTCCGTTGCTAGCGTCCTCGTCTCCATGGTGCCGACTAATTTTTGGCCTCCGATGGCCAAATTAGCCGCGCTTGCGCAGTCCGGGTCTTCAGCAGTCTTCTATGGAGCCGCTCGTGCCAGAGAGCGGCTCCGTGTAGCTCTGCCCCGTCACGTGCCGATTCCAGCCAATCAGGAGGCTGGAATCGGCAGTGGACCGCACAGAAGAGCTGCGGTCCACGAAGACAGAGGATCCCGGCGGCCATCTTCAGCGGTAAGTATTGAAGTCACCGGAGCGCGGGGATTAAGGTAAGCGCTCCGGTAAACTTTCTTTACTTCCCTGCATCGGGGTTGTCTCGCGCCGAATGGGGGGGGGGGGTTGAAAAAAAAAAAACCCCGTTTCGGCGCGGGACAACCCCTTTAATGCTGGGCTCACAGACTCATGTGGAATCTGCTGTGGGCCTCTCGCACCGGTTTTCAGCTCTGAACCTGGCTGACCCTGCGTACAGCTACGGAATTGTATTGACCGCATACTTGCGCATGTACAGGCTGGCTTTCCACAGCTGATCTGCGAATGCGCTCTGAAAATTAGCTTTGTGGACCCAGCCATAGCCTTCACAAGACACTTGCAAATTAGTTTTTATTGCCATCTGCGCAAAACAGCTTCTTGCTCCACTCTTGCAAAAAATGGGATTTGCCTGCTACATGTCAACTTCCCTGAAGACCACTTGTAGGCAAGAGTATTTTCAACCCCTGTTTGGTCAGTGTTTTGTGGATCATGGAGGGCTAATAAAGACTTTACACAGATGTATAGCTCAGACAGGTTTCCAAAATGCAGCATGCACTACTTTGTTTTGTTTTTTATAATCTATGTAAAGTGATTAACATACAGATGCACCCATGTTTCATCAAAACCTGCATTTATTAGTATTTTGTATTGGGCACAAAACTGAACCATATTTTGCTACTAGAAAATAAAGTCTAGGAACACATCTGGAGACAAATAAATAGATCAAATACCAATAACTTCATCTATAACAACCATATTACTGACCTGTATTAACTGCGTCAAACTCAAAAGTGTAAACAAACGTATGCAGAAAGTGCTTCCCTGAAAATTTGACCTACCCCTGATAATGAGACCTAGCTACACTAGATGAGGGGGAAAAAATACTCAGCTAGCTGGTGGCGTCTGGGTCCCTTGCTCTGGTCTCTGGCGCTGCTGCCGTGTAATCCTCAGCATTGACAGAACACGCTCTTTCTGCTAACTGTGCTTTGAATACCCTGCCCTCTAGCAGTTGATTGGTTCATGCAGCACTGGCTCTGATTGGCTGAGCAATGGTGCTCGTGATCCAAGCGCAGCTGGAGGCAGGGTTTTCAAAGCCCTGTTACCAGGAAGAGGGTCTTCTGTCAACACTGGATTACATTGTAGCCCCTCAAACACCAGCTCGAGGGACTCAGACGCTGACAGCTTAGTGAGTATGCCTCCCCCAAAGACTGGGGGCAAATATTAATGTCTTATTTTCAGGGAAACCTTGTATAAGAAGAAATTTAGCGAGTTGAAATGCTGGATTTTGCTGCAAATGTGTTAGATGCAAATTTTATTGCTGATTGTAGGTCTATCTCACACGACCAGATTAGAGTTGCGGATTCTGCGAGTGTATGATTCACTCTAACAGGAATCTAACAAATGCTTTAATTTGCGCAATTTTGATCACAGCATGTAGGAATTGCATAGTCCTTGAGCAGAAAGTAACGCCTAATTAATTTAAAAAGTCAAAGCCTACCAACAAAAAAAACAGTCACATAGAACATATAGTGACAGGACAAACAGTTAACATAAAAAGGGAGGATCTTATGGGGGGTAAGGGAGGGGGGAGTATATCTACAGTTCCCGTGTAGCCCTCCAGAGGTCCTCAGGAGTCGCTTATATAAGATGGTTCACTATCAAGGTAAGTATTTAGTACTTGAGCTGTTATGATTCGCATCCCCTTGAGATGGCGATTGTTTTTTAGTGCGAACCAGACAGCCCTTTTATTTATAAGGACTCGTATGATTTTTAGTATGGTATTCAAATCAGTGTCGTTTGGTGTATTGTTTACACTGTATCATTTCGTGCATTGTTTACACTGTATTCATATCATTTTTGACTCATTTGTTTTTGCTCTACGCGTTTCCCTATCGGGATAGCCGATAGTTCGTCAGGAGCTGGGCAACAATACGCCCCTAGAGAAGTAGGAGAGAGTTTTCTATCAGAAATGATCACCAAAACGATGGCTAAAATGTGCCTGTCACTTTTCAATAAAGAGATTCCTAGATTCCTCAAAATTGCCTCATTTATAAATTGCGCTTGGATTCTATCTGTAGAGTGAATCCTACGTATGCTTGAAACCTATAAGGTCCAGAAAGCTATTCAACTGGGTCCTATTGCCTCGCAACTGAATGCCGTATTCGCATTAGATACTTTACTCTATCTTAGAGTTACACTAACTGTGCATCGTGTATTATACACGGCGACGATGCATCTGCAAAATAGCCAGAATTTTGTCCACCTCCAATCGTGTCTCAAGATCCTTGGTGATTTTCGTAGGGTTAACACCAAGAGACCTTGGCTCTTGGAAAAATGACTGTCAGGTTAAACACCTATTAGCCCAGCACAATGATAGCATGCAGGATATACAGCCCCACTTCAGGCTAAGACCTACTAGTAACTGCCACAATGGCAAAAAGCATTTTAAACTGGCTATAAGCTTTGCATTCAGTAAGGCAGAATTAGCTGTAATAGCTTATAGAGCGAGACAGAAGGTATAGAGCAGGGCAAGAGGAGTGCCAGGAGTGATCTCCAGCAGCACCTGCAGCTCTGATGGTGAGCTGTAGGCTGCAGCTCTATACCTTCTGTCTCGCTCTATAAGCTATTACAGCTAATTCTGCCTTACTGAATGCAAGCCTTATAGCCAGTTTAAAATGCTTTTTGCCATTGTGGCAGTTACTAGTAGGTCTTAGCCTGAAGTGGGGCTGTATATCCTGCATGCTATCATTGTGCTGGGCTAATAGGTGTTTAACCTGACAGTCATTTTTCCAAGAGCCAAGGTCTCTTGGTGTTAACCCTACGAAAATCACCAAGGATCTTGAGACACGATTGGAGGTGGACAAAATTCTGGCTATTTTGCACATGCATCGTCGCCGTGTATAATACACGATGCACAGTTACTTTACTCTATCTTAGAGTTACACTATCTAATGCGAATACGGCATTCAGTTGCGAGGCAATAGGACCCAGTTGAATAGCTTTCTGGACCTTATAGGTTTCAAGCATACGTAGGATTCACTCTACAGATAGAATCCAAGCGCAATTTATAAATGAGGCAATTTTGAGGAATCTAGGAATCTCTTTATTGAAAAGTGACAGGCACATTTTAGCCATCGTTTTGGTGATCATTTCTGATAGAAAACTCTCTCCTACTTCTCTAGGGGCGTATTGTTGCCCAGCTCCTGACGAACTATCGGCTATCCCGATAGGGAAACGCGTAGAGCAAAAACAAATGAGTCAAAAATGATATGAATACAGTGTAAACAATGCACGAAATGATACAGTGTAAACAATACACCAAACGACACTGATTTGAATACCATACTAAAAATCATACGAGTCCTTATAAATAAAAGGGCTGTCTGGTTCGCACTAAAAAACAATCGCCATCTCAAGGGGATGCGAATCATAACAGCTCAAGTACTAAATACTTACCTTGATAGTGAACCATCTTATATAAGCGACTCCTGAGGACCTCTGGAGGGCTACACGGGAACTGTAGATATACTCCCCCCTCCCTTACCCCCCATAAGATCCTCCCTTTTTATGTTAACTGTTTGTCCTGTCACTATATGTTCTATGTGACTGTTTTTTTTGTTGGTAGGCTTTGACTTTTTAAATTAATTACTAATAAAATGTATTCTTTTTAACTCTATCTGTGACGGCCTCAACCTATAAAAAAATATAGATACTTCATACCACTGATTTTTGAGCAGAAAGTAAAAAGCAGCATGTTGTATCTTACTGTGTATACTATCGTCATAGAGCACATTGTTCTCTGTCATATACCTGCAGCCTATACACCATTACACTGCGTATGGATGGCAGGTATCCACATCATCGCTAAGCAACAGTTCCGGTAATAAACCTACTGTACATGACCACCTGTGAAAGCACACGGTCCTGCACAATACAATTATGTAGCCGTACACGGTGTCATGGCCAGGCTCATACGGTAGCCAGAATCCCATGCGGGGAGGCCCACAGTAGATTCCACTTTGAGTGCGCCTGGCCTAAAGCCTGATTTACATGTAACGATTATCGCTCAATTTGTTTGTTTTGACAATCCTCCAGTGTGGTGGTTGAACCATTTAAGGATGCGGCCCTTGTTTGCTACGGGACGAGTTCTAATTCTCAATGGTACTATTTAATGTACTGAAACCTTTTACAAATGCTAAGTGAAGTGAAATGGGGGGGGGGGGGGGAACTAAATTCTACCATCTTTCGTTTCATTTTGTTTCTACGGTGTACACACCAACAGAAATGACCTGATGACTGTATTCTGTCGGTCTGTATAATTACTACAAAACCAAATAGGAGGGGGCGGAGCTAAGTTCTGTCCCCTCCTATTGCAAATGGTGATGAAGGGATGTGTGAATAAGCCCTTACACACATGCTACAAACTGATGGTCACATTTCATTTGCTACCACCACTTGCCACTTTTATTATTCAAAAAGACACCACATCAAGTAAACTAAAAATATAGTATTTGAATTATGTTTTAAAGGATATTGTCTATGGGTAATTTTTGCCTTTTAGCTATTAGAATTCTGCCTTTTCCTTTGACTTTCAGGGTGCATGAAAGTGCACTGGTCGTTTTTTTTCTCTCTAAGCCCTTTCCTCAGCACCCTTATGTCCAATAGCATATCTAACAGACCTGGTTTTTCTCCTAAGCCTCTGTTCACACGTCTTCTGTGAACAAATTTTGAGATTATGTGTAAATAGGCCTTAATCTAGCACTATTGTGAATTGGTTAACAGTCAAGTTTAAATTCCATTACCCTGACCAGCCCCAATACTGTGAAAATTTAATAATCTGGTCAGTCTGTAGCTTTCACTAAGTAACACAGTATGTTAGGCTGAATAAAGACAATGTCCATCTAGTTCAGCCTGCTTTAACCACCCTTCCTTGTTGGTCCAGAAGAAGGGGAAAAAAAAACACGAGCCAATTTAGCTCATTTGGAGGAAAAAAAAAATTTCTTGACTACATAATGACAGCCAGAGAAATTCCTGGATCAACATTTCAGATCAACAACCCTGCTGTTTTCAGATGGCCGATATACGCTGTGATCTGATGGATTGGATTCCAATGCATCAGATCACATGGCGGTATTCCTGAGACTTAAAAGTGCCCGCCGTACAATATAGCACTGGGCGTTTTTACATCAGGCCCAAAAAAATAGTCTTGGAACTATCTTTTGGGCTGGAATACGTTGGCAGCTGCATGGCCTCTTATAGGCTGCTCAACTCGCTCCCTCTGCTCTCCTACCCCCATGCAGGTTCACCTCTGCTCTCCTCCCCGCTTGTGTATCTTGCATGCTATTACAGTGCATCTGCCCCCTTCATCAACTATCAGTTAAATCAGACCAAAGTCCAGTGTGTCCCTGATAGCCACCATGATCCCCACTTTTTTTCTTTCCTGTAATAGACGGGAAAATGGAGTGGGACTTAGTGGGAAGTTTTAGGGCTCCTTCCTTCTGCCAAATGGGACTCTTGTACGTGGACCTCTTTTGCTGATATTTCTTCCAAAGGGAGTACCTTTTTAAAGGGGGTGTAGGGCCTTTCACATTGATAGATTTAAATTTTTCAACCATTGGGAAACTTCTAAAACATGATTGGTGGGGGGTGGGTGAAGAAACCCTCTTGCACTTGGAACTACTATGTAGATTTGGATCTTGGGGAACTAGATTAATGTTTGGGAGGGAACTGAAAGAGGGTCGTCTTCAATGCGGATGGTTTTATTTCTGTGACAGGGACAGGGAAAGGGAAACTGAGGTAAGATAATGTGGTGAAAAGCTTCTGATGGTTGGGCACTTGCTGTGACCGCCATTTAAGTTAATTGGGAAGCGTGGGATGGGGGAGGGTCAGCCATGTGGAGTAATTCACTAAACCTTTTTCCAGGGACCCTGAAGCATTGTTTTCTGTTGTTCAGACTAGGGAAATCGTTTATCTTGGTGATGACAATCACTGGTTTGCCATCAACTTGGTAGACCACTCTTGAGGTAGGTATTTAGAGTAAGCCGCAGCCCCGTCCAGAAGGCCCCACTTCTGTCAGAACTTTTGACCCTTCTCCGGCTTGAGTATATTATAGGTGGAATCCTTCAACGAGATAATCTTGTCGGGAAGCCCCATTTGTAGAGCATTTTCTCAAAGGATTGTAGCTATTGGGGAAAACTTCCTTCTATTCTGCATTGTTTCTTGAGACGGGCAAATATTTTGATCTTGTTGAAAGGTGCAGGTAGATTTGAACCACAGGGAAGAAAAAACGGCTGTCCGCGCTCCTAGGGATATCAGACTCTGATCCAGGATAATCAATTCCTTCTTTTTATTGGGAACACATACAGGGATCTTCGAGCAACGCGTTTCAGTAGGTACAACTACCTTTCTCAAGCTCTACACAACTACAACTGACACACAACATAAATAGGCATTAGTATAGTCACGAGGTGAACACAGCTAATTAACACATAGCTGCTTAATTAAACAGGGGCGTGATAGTAGCCTCCCAAGTAACTCTATACGTCGTCCAGGTAACACACTCGGAACGCCCTTTAGCGATCCGTGTACATCCATAAAACTTTATTTGGATCACTACGGGACAGTAATCTCTCACCAATGTGCGTGGACACCTGTTTTATGCTAGGTTTTAAACATTAAAATTTTCATTAGACATCCTCATAGTAACATTATTCACAAGCTAAAACTAATGAATAAACTTTGCAAGAATAAATTATCTACAAACAACTTCATTTATCCTCCGTAACAATATAAAATAGATTATAAACATGTTACATATAATAGGCGCTTAAACCTCAACACCGCTAATAACTTTTAACAGTCATAATATATTATATAAATAATGTGTATAAAAAAAAAAAAAAAATTTTTTCATAAACCTTTTATACAAGAAAAACATTCTACACACTAATATTAAATATTACCTATCATATAAAACTAATCTATATATAAACTAATTTCACCCCCTTAGCCTATGCACGATTATATAGGAGTTTCATACATATTATAAGTATTGTAAAAAGTATTATAAAAATTATTAAACATTTTTTTTCATTATAAAAATGTATGTCCTCTATATTTAATGGTAATAATAATCTTTATATGAAACCAAATTAATTTTTCTATGCAGATAAGATTAAATATAATTACCCACCCACAATTCACTAACATTATGATCCCATTATTTATTCTATGCAGAAAGGATTAAATATAACTACCCACCCACAATTCATTAACATTAAGATCCCATATTCTATATCTCAAACTAAAATAAATACTAATTAATTATCATATTTTTTCCAGTACTTCATTTAGGCCATGGGGGCATAACGTATTTAATCTATGGATCCAAAACATTTCACGTTTCCTCAATTCACTAATGGAGTCGGTTACTATATGTTCTATTGGGGTAACGGTCATTTTTAAAAAATCAGCATTATGTACATCATTAAAATGTCGGGATACGCTATGTGTGCGTAGATTCTTCTTAATATTCAATCATGATTGTTTATTCTTGTTTTTAGTTTATTTTTCGTCCGACCGATATACCTAAATCTACACGGACATTCGATCAGGTAGATTACTCTGGTCGTATTACAAGACAAATGCTGATTAATCAAAAAAAATTTATCTTTATCACTCATCATAAAGGATCTCTGTTCTTTTATTCGTAATTACCTTGCAACATTTACATTTTATGTGTTGGCATTTATGCACTCCGGATGATGCAGTACGATTATATTTATATTGGATTGGTTTTTTATCTGGGTTTGATGGGGATATGATATTCTGTATTGTTCTATTCCTCTTAAAAATTAATAACGGGTTTTTTTCAAGCTTCTTAGATAAATATGGGTCTTGGAATAAAAGGGGCCAGTGCTTTTTTAAAATATTCCTGATTTCGGAACTATCAGTACTAAATTTTGTTAAAAAGGCAGGATTTTTTAAATTTATCTTATTCTTTTTAATCGGTTATTTTCTATCGCTAACTAAAGCTGATTCTTTGGCTATTTTATTGTATGCATTTTCCAATATTTTTTCTGGGAAGTGTTTTTCTCTGAATCTATTTTTTATAATAGCTGCTTGATTTTCGTAATCTTTATTTAAAGTGCAGTTGCGCCGAATTCTTTTAAGCTGACCATACGGTATATTGTTTAGCCAATGTTTGGCGTGGCAACTCCTATAATCGAGATAGGAGTTCTTGTCCACTTTTTTGAAATGCGTTCGTGTAGTTATCTTTTTATCTAGGGGGATTAGTTCCAGATCCAAAAATGTTATTTGTTCTTGGCTGATGTTACTTGTAAACTTTAGATTAGCGGAATTATCATTTAAAGTTTCTATAAAATTAGTAAGACTAGTTAGAGGGCCCTTCCATATTATTAAAACGTCATCGATAAAACGTTTATAAAAAACCAGTTGATCATGAGAGATAAAAGATTTTTCGAAATGACCCATATACAAATTGGCGAACGCCGGGGCAAATTTACATCCCATCCCGTGGGTCTGTAGGTAAAAAGTATTTTTATATAAAAAATAATTATTTTTTAAAATAAACTCTATAGCTTTAGATATGAATCTTTTTTGGTTTAAAGGCATTAGATCGTCTTCATTGAGGTAGGTCTGTACTGCTAAAAGGCCAAGGTCATGGGGGATATTTGTATATAAAGCTTCAACGTCTAGAGTACATAAAATATAGTTGCTTTCCCAATTAAAATTTTTTAGAAGCTCTAAAAGATGACCGGTATCTTTAAGATAGGCAGGTAGTGTTAAAACGTATTTTTGTAAAATCCTATCCACATGTTCAGCTAATCTACTAGTTATGGAGTCTACTCCAGCGATTATAGGACGGCCGGGGGGGTCTAACTGGTTTTATGGATCTTTGGGAGGTGGTACATAAACGTTGTTTTGGGCTCTATAGATGTAATATAGCTACCTTTTTTATTTAGTCCCTTTAATTCTATATTTTCATTAACAAGGTTTTTTAGTTGTTTGGTAATCTCTTTTATTGGATCGTTTGGGGTAGTTTTATAATTAATTTTATTACCTAGAATCTCTAGATTAATTCTCTTATATCTACTATAGTCCATTAAAATAATCCCACCCCCTTTATCAGCTCGTTTTATTATTAAATTATCATTTTCCTTAAATCTATTTAAAATGTTTTTTTCAGATATCGTCAAGTTATGGGAAGATATTGGTTTTTTCAATGTTTTTATTCCTGTCACACATCTGTAAACTCTTTTAGATTATTATAAAATAATTCTATGCAGGGGCCTCTCGTTTCAATGGGGTAAAAATTACTTGTAGGCTTAAGATGCGTGCCTATGGGTTCGTGGATATTAAAATCTACTGTTTCTTCTAAATTATCCTTTTCATGCATAATAAAATATTTATTTAAAGTTATTTTGCGCACAAATTTATTTAAATCTATAAATAGTTCAAATAAGTTTGATCTGGAAGAAGGACAAAACGACAAACCTTTAGTTAGCAAGTCTAATTCTTTTTTCACTAACGTATGGCTGGAAAGATTGAATATACCATACGTAGCGGCTGTCTTACTATCTATTTCCTTATTTTGGTCAGTGCTATTCTTTTGTTTTTGCTTGTTAGTTCTTTTGCCACCTCTTTTACCTCTCCTATGTTTTTTTTGTATATATGTTGTCGTTTGTACCGGTGGTGCAAAGTAATGACTAGAGATGAGCGAACGTGTTCTTAACGAACACTTACGCACCCGGACACCGGCTTTACCGAGGACTTCAGTGTCCGCGCGTAAAGATTCGGGGGGGGGCGGGGAGAGGCGCGGCGGCGAGGGCGGCAGCAGCGGGGAACAGGGGGGAGCCCTCTCTCTCTCCCTCTCCCCCGCACTCCCCGCCGCACCCCCCCCCCCCCCGCGCTGCCACGGCGACCCCCGAACTTTTTTCGCCCGAGCACGGAATTGCTCGCAAAGTTCGGTGTTCGGGCGAAAAGGGGCGGAGCCGAACACGTTCGCTCATCTCTAGTAATGACTTATTTTAGATCTTGTTATCGGGGGCGTGATTGTTGCAGTACTTGTTTTTTTCTTTTTTATCGGAATGGTTTCGGGGTTGTTGATCATTACTTCTTTTGTTTTTGGACGTGCTCCTAAAAAAGAGACTGTAGGGGATTGATTAACAAGTGATTTATTAACGGACTGATTGTTCACTATTTTTGGTGTATTTTTATTTATAGGAGTTTTACTTTCCATACTATTCTTTTCAAGAACTACATTTTGTGGTGAACAAGGGAGTTTATTTAGGGATTCGTTCACACTAATAAAATCCGGAGGCGATGAACAGGGGGGAAGGTTAAGTAATTTTTGTTCAAATCTGGCTAATGGAGTAATAGGTTCTTTCAATGGCAATCCATTATCTATATTTTTAATCCTAATTTGTCTATTCTTAGTATCAATGATAATCTGATCTTTAGGACATGATTCAACTTTATTCATATTTTTACTAAATTCAGTACGCGATGAGGTAATTTTAGTAATTTCTGCTGTTTTCGGAATAGTGATAGCAGGTATTTTAAAGGTGGCAGGTTTCAAGTTTATATGAGTACGCGAATATATTTTTGTTTCTCCTGTCCAAATTGATGTTTTTTTATAATTGTTCTCCTTTCTAGTATTAGTATTCCTTATTTTATCTTGCCTATACGTTTTTTAAGTGGACTTGGATTGCGGTGTCAGCGAGATACCTTTTGCAAGGTATTCTCGCTAGACACCAGGTGAGTTTAACACTCTACCTTGTTTTTCATTTCATGTTAAGATAATATAACATGATTTAGTAAAGCATCAAGTGCGCCTCCTTATAATATAATTTATTAGGTAGATTTGAAGTTTCTTTGCTGCTAACATCTGTGTCTGTGATATGGTAAGAGTTTTCACACTATATAATCTCTGAAGATTCTCGGAGACTGTTTTTTTTTTTTTTTGGACATGGTAGTTTATGTACCGTCTATAATTCTTTCCTCTGCTGTGAGTTTAAGAGAAGAGCTGAAATTGGGTGCTTCATACGTGGTCAATTCAGCCTGAGGGACCATCCCTGCCACTCCGTTTTTTCTATTTTTTTTTTTGTATTGTGGCTGTTTCTATTTGCTAAATTCACCAATTTATATTTGATTAGCTGAGTTAATTTGTTATAGGTACTTACCTGTTTGCGCAAAAGTTTTTTATGAAGTGGTTACTTAAGAGGAACAAAATGTGTACACAGAAGAGCGCGAGTCTCCTCAGACTGCATGCACCAATGTTCCTCTGCAGAATGTGACACCCATCCCACTTTCTTCACTCTTTACACTTAAAGGTAATGCTCTTTTTAATTCAAATTTAACCCCAGACTGCATGGTTGCAGCCCTTCCAAGACTTAAAGGTATGCTCCATCCCTGCAGTCCATGGCTGCTTCCCTATGTGCTTTACAGCCTTTCAGTGTGCCCAGAGGTCAGGTAGATTCTCCTCAGTATGCAAATATATTCTCAGACAGTAAAGCCTAGGGAAATAAACTATCGCAGATTGTCAGTTTTTTTTTATGCTTTGAATTGATTATTGAAGTAACAACCCCTTTTTCTATTAAAATGTAAAGAATGTCTCCCTTCAGTTTAAGTGCAAAAGTAATTGACCCCCTATATAATGTAACTAATAACACATCTGAACTGCACAAACATGAAATTTACCAGGACCAATATCCATCTAGTCCATTCTGGCAGTCAGAATAATCCCTGGATCAATGTTTTGAAAGTTCCGACCTGACTCAACAACCTTGTTGGTCATTTAATGTCTATATCCTGTATCACTCTAAAAAGGCATCTAATCTTCTCTTTAAAGGGGTTGTCTCACGAAAGCAAGTGGGGTTAAGCACTTCTGTATGGCCATATTAATGCACTTTGTAATATACATCGTGCATTAAATATGAGCCATACAGAAGTTATTCACTCACCTTCCCTGCGATGGCGTCCCCGTCTCCATGGCTCCGTCTAACTTCAGCGTCTAATCGCCCGATTAGACGCGCTTGCGCAGAAGGGTCTTCTGCCTTTGGCTCAGTTCGGCAGCAGCGGCGTTCTGGCTCCGCCGCCTTCTACGCGTCATCGCGTAGCTCCACCCCGTCACGTGTGGTGATTCCAGCCTATCAGGGGGCTGGAATTGGCACACGTGATGGGGCGGAGCTACGCGATGACACGTAGCAGGGGGCGGAGCCAGAACGCCGCTGCTGCCGGGCAGACACGAAGGCAGAAGACCCTTCTGTGCAAGCGTGTCTGATCGGGCGATTAGACGCTGAAGTTAGAGGGAGCCATGGAGACGGGGACGCCAGCGCAGGGAAGGTAAGTGAATAACTTCTGTATGGCTCATATTTAATGCACGATGTATATTACAAAGTGCATTAATATGGCCATACAGAAGTGCTGAACCCCACTTGCTTTTGCGAGACAACCCCTTTAACTCCTCTATAGATTTTACCATCACCACCTCCTTGAGCAGAGTGCTACAGTCTCACTTGTCTTAGAGTAAAGAACCCCCTTCTGTTTGTGATGGAGCCTTCTTTCCTCTATACATGGAGGAATGCCCTCTTGTTACATCAGTCCTGGATATAAATAAATCGAGAAAGATCCTTGTATTGCCCCCCAGTGTATTTATACATAGTTATTTGGTAGCCCCTTAACTGTCTTTTTTCCAGTATTAATAATCCAAATTTTGATAGCGTCTCTGGGTATTTCAGTCCTCATTGCATTTATTAATTTAGTTGCCCTTCGAACTTATTCGAGCACTGCAAAATCCTTCCTGAGCATCGGTATGCATAACTGTATGTAGTATTCCATGTGGGCCTGACAAGTGCCTTTATATAGTAGAAGAATAATGTTCTCATCCCTCACCCCTATACCTCTTTTAATGCACCCCAAGACTTAGCTTTTGCAGCAGCTGATGGGCATTGATTGCTCCAGTTAAGTCTACAGTCCACTAGTACCCCCAGGTTTTTTCCATATCCCTTTTCCCTAGCAGTACCACATTTAGGGAATTTTGTTGACATCCGTTTCTCCTGCCCATGTGCATAACCTTACATTTATCAATATTTCATTTGCTGTTTTTCCACCCAAGCCCTCAGTTTATTTAGGTCTATTTGCAGCCATATATTGTCCTCCATTGTGTTAATTATCTTGTATAATTTTGTATCCTCTGCACATATTGATATTTACTGTGCAATCCCTCTTATCGGGTCATTAATATATTGAACAGAATGGGGCTTTACACTGAACCCTGTGGCACCCCACTAGTGACCGTGGCCCAATTGGAGTACAAACCATTTATTACCACCCTCTGTCTTCTATCTCTGAGCCAGTTCTTTACCCAGATACACGTTTTCGCTCAAACCAAGTTGTCTAATTTTATGTCGGCCTATGTGGCAGTTTCAAATGCTTTACAAAAATTCAGTTATAAGAAATCAAGACTCTCCCAGCCAGATAAAGCTTAGAACTTCATTGTAGAGGCCGATAAAATTTGCCTGACATGATTGTTCCCTCACAAACCCATGCTGATGAGGAATTGTACCATTGAATACCTCAAGGAAAACTAGGATGGTGTTTCAGCAACCTCTTGAATATTTTTCCAGTTATTGAAGTGAGATTTACTAGCCTGTAGTTACCAGGCTCCCTTCTTAACCCCTCTTTGTATATTGGGACCAAATTGGCAATACGCCAATCCAGTGGTAAAACCCTTGTCTCTAGTGTCCCTAAATATAAGAAATAACGATCTACTAGTCACTTTTAGAGATGAGCGAACGTGTTTGTTTTAGTGCAATTACTCGAACGAGTATCGCTATTTTCAAGTAACTGCCTCATCAAGCGAAAAGATTTGGGGGGTTGTGGGGAGCTCCCCACCGCCCCCTGCCACCACCCGACTCTTTTCGTCCGAGTAGGCAGTTATTCAAAAATGGCAATACTCGTTTAAGTAATTGCACTAAACAAGCACATTTGCTAATCTCTAGTCATTTAGTTTCCTTGAAAAAAGGATGTACTTTTCTGGTCAGTCTCCTAGAAAAAACACAAAATTGCAAAGTCATTTATTCCAAAAAAATGGTACCAATGCAAATTACCCCTCCTGCCACCACCCACCAAAGTCCCTAGTTTCAAGACTCCTCCAACCTTTCTCCCCAGCACAGCTCCACCCTCCCCATTGAGATGCAGGCTGTCCTTACTGTAGAGCCTGTAACCAACAGCAAAGTCAGCCCAGCTCTCCAGGGACCCAAAGCCCTCCTTTCTATACTAAGGCCGCCTGCAGTTGAGCAGGTCGGATCCGGCGGCGAGAATTTTCGCCGCGGTACCCGACCCGAGTGCCTGCAGAGACGAGCGCGTACTCACCCGCGCCCGGCGGCCCCGGCTCTTTCATGTGCCGGCGGCCGGGTGAGTGACATATCTGTGCGAGGCTCTGCGAGCCCCGCACAAAAATAAAACATGCTGCGGTTTGTTTGCCGCACGACATTTCGCGCGGCCAAACCGCGGCCGTCTGCATAGGAGTGCGTATTGTAATGCACTCCTATGCAGGCTTTGAGCGGGCGGACTTCCCGTGGGAAATCCCGCCGCCAGATTTCCGCCCGTGTGCAGGCGGTTTAACTCTGGAGCCACTTGTTTACAGCTGCGTTTTCTGCTGTGGGTTGTGGTACAGGTAGTGTTTCAGAAAAAGAAATATCTTAGAGATCCTCGCCCTAAGCTTAGATCTTGGGTCCCTGAAATCGTTTGAGTGCTCTATTGACCACTAACCTTGTCATTGGTGCCAATGTGCACCATGACCGCTGGCTCTTCAACAGTCCCTCTCGGTAATATGTCACCTCCGATCCACAATGTGTCAAACTCAAGCACCGTTCGACCCCTGTCTTTGTGGGAGATTGCCTTGTCTGTCCCCCTTATAATTGAGTTTCCCATCACTCAAAACTGTCAAGCCTTCCCAGAGGTGCTGGTTCTATAATGGCATTCCTCTCATCTGCCAACTCTGAACTTATTGTTGTGTGCCAGTTCAGGACTAGCCTCCCTGGTTTTCTTTTTACCTTTTCTAATGGTCACCCGGCTAGTTGCCTGCTTGCCCTGCTCTTCTGAATTACTGTCCAACCCCCACATCTACCCTGGCCAGTTCCTGCTCTGTGAGCAGCAAACTCCTTTCCATGTTGATGGATCTGTGTTGGCAGTCTCTTGTCGACCCACAATTTGAGCTTCCAAATGTGCGACGTGCCTGCATCTTGTGCAACAGTGTGTACCCTCGATTGGCTGATCAAGGACTGCATACATTGCTCAAGTAGAACACTGGATGGTATTGTCAAGCATGGAGTTCATTCTAGTGGATCTACAAATTTACTTACAGAAGTAACAAATCAACTAATCGCAATTTTACACTCCCTTACACCCACTTGGCATTGAACAATCAAGTTGCGACCCCTGTACTTTTCCCATTTAGCACCTAAAGAATGGTGGTGCCAAATTTCATGTTTGTACACCTGTAAGCTAGAGAATTAGTTGTGCGCCAGCCAGCGAGGGCTTTTGCATAATATATATTGATGTATTCTCCAAGATCTTCAGCTAGCACAAAGTGGGCATCAATTAGTTCATTATGCAAACCAGTCACTTTTCCATCATGTGCTCTAAGTGGCTTACTTGGTCTCCAAGCTCTGATGCTGGAGTTGACTGTGTATAGAATCTCTCACTGGGAGGATAATTTCCTTGATGAAATGCTCTAAAGCTGCTTGATTTCAGCGCACTGTTTAGAAGGGGATCCTCAGCAGCATCATGCTTCTTTTGTAAGGGCAGGGGTCTTTACATTACTTCTCATTTTGCCCCTGCAGTTTCCTTGTACTGATCTCTATCCTGGATCTGCTTTTTTCATGGCTCTCTTGGGCTTGCTGTGCTGCCCTGCAAGGGTTAATCCCTCCATTGAGGATTCTGAAGCTACCTTCCCGCTTGTAGGAGATGCTACAGGGCTCCCTGGATCCCTAGCAGTGGGCAGGGGACCGGGAGAAGACCGGTTACTCGATCCACAGCGTCTGAAGTCCTCCTGGCCCGCCACCCCCTTCATATCGCTGACAGCAGCTCTCTGCCGCCATGAGTGGGGCTTGTGTGTGGGGAAGACATCAGCAGCTTGGGTGCTGGCTTTGCGGTTCTCCTTCTCATCCCAGCAGGGTAAGTCTCCAGTGTTGCCCACTGGGATCCCTTCAGTGAAGTATAATGTAGTTGCTGTCTGCTTTCTTAGCGGAGCTCACAGCTATACTACCGCTCTCCGCCATCAGGCCAAGCCCCCAGCTTTTGCAATGATTTTTGAGCTGGTTATAGTTGTCTTGTAATGAAGCAATGTAGATTGCGCTGAGCTCTACCTTCTCATGCATGTTTGCTGTTTTACAAGGGCTCCATATATTGGCTAGTTGGCTACTAATCCTACCATAAACTATTATAATGCCAGATTGCTATAAATGTAATGCTAGGGATATCCTTGTATACACTTCTATCCTTTCTAGTCTTTTTAAGTGGGGTGTATCCCTTGTGTATGTGCTTTTATACCTGTATGCAAGTTCTGTGTAATACTAGAATGCAGAAAACTTAATATGTAGCCTTAATCATATGAGATATGCAAAGGCTTTGCAAGCTGAAAACAAATGTATCTTGAAGGCCGCGTGCTTGGCTATTTTCCCAGGATCTAGATAACTGTTTAATTACATATGACTAATACTGCCTAAGGCAGAACTGCGGACATCCCATATATGGTTATGCAGTGGATTTGAGCCCATAAGACACTTCTAATGACGTGATAAGGGGTATAAAGCCGCATGTAATCTGTAGTAAAGTGCAGTTATTTCCCCGTGTGAGGAACTATACCAGACCTGTGTGTGTGTGTGTGTGTGTTTCTTCACCACAAGCAACTGGTATTGAGGTGGGCCTGATTGGTGCTGTACGCAGAATTTCCCTGACAGTTGTCACCGAACATTGTGGGGGCAGTAAACCCGGAGCCGTGAAGCCCAGACCACCTGGATCCACGCCACAAGGAAGCCGTCCTGCTGCAACCGAGCCTGATCAACTCAGAACTCAAGGCAAGACCAGCATATATTTATGTTGCGTTTTACGCTTGGAGTCTTGCAGCAGGAGGGGGGACTATCTGTGTTTTGTGACCGGACGGGTTGGGTCAAGAGTTCTACACGGTAACTCGTGGGCTTAGGGTTTGCCGACACAGACCACTGACAGTGATAAGCACACCAATCGCCCAACCAGGGACTAGTCTACAGTCTATTTGTACTCTGAAGTCTGTAGCATTTCAGTAGTAGTGGGGCTTGTTTGGTTTATCTGCAGAAGTTTTTCTCTCAGAAGCAGGACCTTCGGTTATCTTGGCACAGAGCAAATAATTTGGACTAGAAGGAAGTACTCTGAGATGTGTAGTTTTAGTTTGTTAGTTTCACAGAAGCAGGTACTCTGTGGGTTATTTTGCCACGGAGAGCTGACAATTTGGGCTAGAGGGAAGTACTGAGACATTTAGTTAGTGTTTTAATATGTTTAAGTCTGTGTTTAAAAGAACGGAGCCCCTTAAGAGCTGTCGTCGGGTGGATGAATTGGTGGCGGAGAGACAAGGGTCCCAGTTTGTAAAATGTAAGAAAACCCTTATGAAAATGTGACATGGACCCTCACAGTAGATTACAGTATGGTGACTGGGAGGAGGTCCTTAGGACCAAGAAGGGCGCCTTGAAAGACCAAGGTTAACTAGAAAGTGCTGAAATAAGGAGCAGAGGGACAGTCAGGGAAAGTTAAGTGTGCATGTATTTGCCTTAGACAGTATCTGTAAGTGAAATGTTTGAAAGTACAGTATGTAATATATTGTGCCCAGCATCAGGAGAGTGTCTACTGAATGTTACATTGGTGGTCCGGTTGGGAGAGAAATATGGGGCAACAAGCACAGTGGAGAGAAGGGTTACAAGATGTGATTTGGTGGCAGAGAGGATCAATATGTGATTGTTATATATATATATATATATATATATATATATATATATATATATATATATATATATATATATATATATATATATATATATATATTATATTTAATTTTTTTTTATTTAGGAAAATGTATATAATAGGTAGGTGTGTGTGTGATATAAATTTAACTGAGCTTTTTGGTAAGAGGAAGATTGTTTACTTGAAGCTGCAGAGACAGCCCCCCCCCTTGTTTTTGTCTTTTCCTACAAGGGCAGAGAGAATGTGATACTAACCTTTGAAAGTAGCTTTGTTTGCTTTAATGGAATAGAAGTTTGTAATGAATCTAATGAATTATACTGTCTTAGAAGGCAGGAAAGATAGGAATTTTAAGGTACATTCTTGCTGGGTTCTGAGGTCACAAATGGACACTCCTCTAACACTTCTATGAAAGAGACCAAAAGTTATACCCCACTCACATCCTGTGGAGGGCTTTTAAGAAGACAGGTATTGACAATGCAGAATGTTGCATTGTCAGAAGGTCCCAGCATATGTGTGAGTTTAAATGCAGGGAATAGTTAAACTAAAACAACTTTGTTCAGTGTGTTTCATATTCAGAGAAGTCAGTTATTTTGCAAAGGTGGAGGCTGAAAGATACCCACGCATTTACTATAGCGTATAATAACTTTAGTATATCGATAGAATGTCTCAGTCACTCAGCAAACTTTTTCACACAAATTGTTAAAAATAGCACTCGTTCACAATCATCTCAATAGAATCATGTACTTTATAACATTATAACACTCGCCTCAATGTTTTTCAACTGATGTATGTTTGTCACACTCCCCCCCCCCCCCCCCCCACAGATCTGTATGCACTGATTCACTTTCAAATAGGGTGTGGGGCAGGGCAGGGCGACGGGACAGACTTGACCGCATGGATGGATGGATGAGTTGATGACCAGTGTTCAGGCTGTGATGAATGTAAAATGTTTGCAGATATTGACTGGGGATAAAAGTCGCCCCACCCTCTGCCTAAGACTTTAATTGCTTGTCATGTGGATGTGCAGACTGTAAAGTTTAAATGAAAGTATGAAGAAACACGCTAACTGCCAGTATCGAAAGGGTGGAGCTAGATGATGTAAGTACGTAATGGGTCATCCCATTTGTCCACAAAGGAGGGGGTGAGATTTTGAGCAGCCAGTACATTTTTTTCTTTTTTTCTTGTCTCAAATTTGACATTGCAGGCAGGATCAGATTAATGAATTTGCTTAAAGGATATCACATTTCAAATATGGATAGATGTTTGTAGATTATTCTGACCTGATGTAACTCATGTCTCTGTTATTGGTGCTAACCTCTTACAGACCTTATCTGCATCCATCATTCTCACTGGATGGATCAGTATAGGTTGAGACCTCCGTTTACAAAACTTTTCTGAACTGGCAACTAACTGTTCTCTTGGTGATTCTGGCTCATGTGTTTGCCCTGACAGCCGCTGCAGAAACTCAGTTTTCCGCAGGTCCTGACAAATTGTTGGCCACCTCCAAGACAGACATAGGGAAATTGAATGTATCCCCTATGATATGTTTGAAACCAAGATACACACCCCTGGGTCAAACAGTATCCTTTTAGTTTCCCATAAGAAAAGTTGGAGATTTATGGGAGACTTGGTTCCAATGAGGTTTAGCGTGAATGTCCTTCAGCAAACGCCTTTCTTTTCAAATCAAGAAAAGACAGACGTGTCCATGTGGACACCTACCACATGGACCATGACTTCTTTGAGGGGAACAAGGTTATGGTTCTGGACTACCCCCCTAGTGGTCCTCACCCCTCATGATATCCAGAGTATATGCACACAAGTGCAACCCAAGCACTTAATCTCTGGCCTGTCAGATCCAGCCCTCCTCATGCCTCATAGCATCTTTTTCCAATGTTGTACTACTTTGAACCCGGCTACTATTCTTCCAATTAAGTATCCTGGTTCAAAGGGGGGAGGAGGAGGCATAGGTGATCTAGGTATTGCAGATCAGCTTTTTTTAAATATTTTGCAACAAGATTCTGATCTTTTTGAAATAGAATACCAGCAGGAATGTCTAGCATTGATGCAAAAAGAATTTAAGTTTTAAGAAGTTACTGAAACCCCCTGTTAATGCATATTTTGAGCTTTTTGTAGATGGTCCCAGGGTGAAGATTGGCAACTCCACATGGGATATGCAGTGGTCACACAACAAGATGTCCTAAAAGCAGAATGCCTCCGCATGTCTCAGCACAAGAAGCGGAACTGAACACCCTCACTGAGGCGTGTAGAGTGGCGAAAGGTAAGACTGCAATCATTTACACTGATTCCCAGTATGCATTTGGCATAGCTCATGATTACAGCCCAATATGGAAGGTCAAACAATTTATCTCAGCAGGACAGCCAATTAAGAATGGTGCAGCAGTGCAGAATTTCATTGAGGTCCTACTTCTACCTTACAAGTTGAAAGCTCACACCAATTTCTACACTAGAGAAGCAAGAGGCAACACCCTCGCCGACAGCACAGCAAAGGCAGCAGCACTCAAGCCATGGAAGAAAGGACGTTGGCGGCGACTGTGGCCGTTGGCGGCGACTGTGGCCGTTGGCGGCGACTGTGGCCGTTGGCGGCGACTGTGGCCGTTGGCGGCGACTGTGGCCGTTGGCGGCGACTGTGGCCGTTGGCGGCGACTGTGGCCGTTGGCGGCGACTGTGGCCGTTGGCGGCGACTGTGGCCGTTGGCGGCGACTGTGGCCGTGCAGAATTCTAGAGATCGATATACCCACAAGCCTTAGCCCAAGAACTCTTAGGGTTCAGGCAACGGCCTTAGGATCGTACCTAGATTTCCCCTTGGTGGAACACCGCTGGGTTCGTAGGTTCCTTAAAAGGGCAAATGGGCTTCGGCCCTTTATTATGGAAAGCTTCCCTACTTGGGACCTAAATCTAGTCCTAAATAGTTTCTGCCAACCACCCTTTGAACCCCTCTCCCAACTCCCCCTAAGACTACTTGCGCTAAAAGCCTTATGCTGTATCGAACCACATATGCTAGTACAAGATGACAGTGGTGTCCAAATTTCATAGAGAGCAGACCATTACTCTGCCCTTTTTGCCAAAACCTCGTAATGACAAAACGAGTGTTTCACAGCTTAGATGTCAGAAGGGCCGTTCTAACGTATTTAGAGGTTACCCACTGTTTCCGAAAGAATAACCTGTGTGTCCAGTTTCAGGGGCTAGGCAAAGGAAAGACTGCATCTAAAAGCACTATTGCAAGGTGGATCAAGACTGCCATCCAGGAGGCATACAAAGCTAGGGGTCTCTATCCCCGCGGAGAATCAGATCCCACTCCACACGCTCCCTCTCCTCCTCATGGGCAGAGAAGGGCCAGGCGTCTGCTGGGCAAATCTGCAAAGCGGCCACCTGGTTTAGTTTGCACACCCTTACCAACCACTATAGGGTTAACGTCCAGTCTGACAGAGACCTGGGATATGACTTAAAAGTCCTCCAGGCAGTAGTCCCACCCTAAAGTCGCCTATAATTGGGTATTACTCCATTGTAATGGTGCTGTTGGGATGACGACCTGGAAAGATATAGATTACTTATCGGTAGTCCCTTTTCCAGGAGTAATCACAACGGCCCATAGTTCCCTCCATTATAGAATGATTATGTTCTTTTCAATGTAAATATGACAGAATAAAGGTAAATTTTGGTTCAGTAAACATTGTCCACCATAATTTGAAAGTCACTGAAGCATGGTGAAAAAAAGGTGCTTTAACCCCTTGAGTGGCACGCCTGGAAATTTTCCGGGACGAGCTCCACTGCTCATAGTGACATAGCCCGGAAGATTTCCAGGCTATGTATCACTATGGGAGCTGCAGAGCACATTGCCACAAGCTGTGACACTGTGCTCTGCCTGCACAGACCCACAGAGAACAAAGCAAGGGCTTTAAAAAAACCAGCAGAAGATATTGCCGATATGTCGGCAACCTCCTGCTTTGTTTACAGGTTGCCATAGAGACCATCGGCTTGTCAGAAGCAAGCCGATGGTCTCTGTGGCAGGGAGAGCTGGTTGTTAGCTGTCAGAGGACAGCTAGGTACCTGCTCTTACCGCAGAGATCAGAGAAAACCTCCGATCTCTGCTGTTAGACTGCAGCATGTAAAGGGCTGTCACTGCAGCATGTAAAGGGCTGTCACCATCGGACCCCTGGAATGTGATCAGGGGTCCTGATGGGTCCCTGTGGAAGTCCCCTAAAGGGACAAAAAAAAATTAAAAAAAAAAAAAAGGTAAATTATTTAAAAAAAGAATAAACACTTGTCTCCCTTTACTTTGTAAAAAATCAAAAATACAATCACACATGTGGTATCCATGCGTCGTAATGACCCAGAGAAGGAAGTTAATACATTATTTAACCCCTTGATGACATGGCCCCTTTTTTTCCTTTTTTCCCCCATTTCTTTTTTTCCTCCCCCCTGTTTAAAAAAAATCACAACTTGTCCCGCAAAAAACAAGCCCTTATATGGCTGTCAATGGAAAAATGAAAGTTATGGCTCTTGAGACGCAACTGCAAAATTAGTTGAAATTCAATGATTAGACCATTTTAAAAAACCTGCCCTGGTGGGCACGACAGGGTGGTAGGAAACCCGCCACTCAAGGGGTTAAGGGCTCTTCCTGTCCCTACTGAGGTCAGAGGGCAACCTCAATTGTAAATGGGGCAGTCGTGATGACTCCTGGAAATGGGACTACCGGTAAGTAATCCGTTTCTTTTTTTTTTTTTTTTGTTCTGTTTAAGAGATGCAATCGCTGGATGAACAAGCATTTGCTGGGTCATTGGGTGGTCAGTGACACAGCAGGGGCTGATAGGGTGGTTGAATGCTTACAGCCCATAATCGTTCTGTTATTTTACAGCACGATGAGGCAAAAATTTGGTGTCTTAAAAGATAAAGCCTTCTATTAATATGAACTATTAACTGCTGTTATACACTGCATCCTGATCTTATACCTCTGAATGTACTTTTGTAATATTTACATGCTTGGATGTTCATTTTCAAAATTGTTTAAACATTACAAAACATTTCCAGGTTTTATTCTGTAGATTACAGATGTCAGAGTATTTCCCAGATGCCATCCCTATGAAATGTCAGAGGTACTGAACCTAAAAAGCTGAAGAAGCTGACAGTACTGTTAAACAGTGTGACATCCAGGAGGGTGGCTAACACCTACAGCTCTACACCCCATCACCCTCACCCTGAGAGCACATCAAGGGACAGAATATGTCTGGTGGACCATCCTGGCTGGAGAAAACTCAGAGAAAAGCACAGGGAAGCTACAAGTCACCGGTGAGTCTGTGAATGTAACTGAACATTCCCCCAATTAAAAAACGGTAACGTGGATTCGTGTTATCGGCCCACCCGTAACCCTTTCAGTGGCAGTCCTGGAAATCTTCCAGGACTAGCTCCACTGGGAAAAGCTTTCCTGGCTGTTTCACTATAGTACCATGCAGAACACTATGCCATAATCTGTGGCATTGTGTTCTGCACACCCACCGTCTGCACAGTCCCACAGAGAACCAGTGTGAGTCTTTAAAAAAAGAAGCGGAAAGATATGATTGATTTGTGCGCAACTTCCATCTTTTTTTTTTTTTTTTGTTCCTGCACGGTTTACACGTTGCCACGGAGACCATCGGCTTGTCAGAAAACAGCCAATGGTCCCTGTGGCAATAAGAGCTGGTGATCGGCTGTCAGATGATAGCTGGGCATCAGCTCTTACAGCAGAGAATGGAGAGAACCTATCACCTCTGTTTAACCCTTTACATGCCACAGTCTGTGACCACAGCATGTAAAGGGCCAACAGAGGGAGGTGGTCTCCTCTGTTGCCATCAGACCCCCACAATGTGATCAGAAGGTCCTGATGGGTTTCTTTGGCACCCTGAGGCTTGAATATAGCCTCTGGGTATGCCAGCTAAATTGGGCTGTGACGCTCAGGCTCTGTCTAAATGTCATAAACTGTCTAATACCCTGCTATTCCTCAGCATAGTTGAGTATTAGAAGAATAAAAAAAACGCATTCTGCAAGTCCCAACGGACAAAAATGTAAAAAGTTAAAGTAAAAAGAATAAATGCCAAAACTCCTCCTTTCTCCCTTTTACTTGGTAAAAAAAAATAAATCAAGATTACACATGTAGTACCCCTGTGTTCGTAATGATATGTTTATACATAGTTATTAGGTTGCCTCCTTGTCAGTTTGTGATGTAAAAATATGATGGGAGATCTCTGTAACGACCCCTGATGTATTTATACAGTTATTATAGCGCACACTTGTTACAGCTTTGGGTATAAATTGATGATGGGAGAGATCCCTGTATTGTCCCATGATGTATTTTTACATAGGTTGCCCATCAGCTACAGTCCTGCCATAAAGGAAAAAAGATGTTTTAGCACTCTTAAGAATAAAAACAAACTTATTTAATCTCTATGGATAAAAACAATGAAATAAAATCTAAAAATGTTCAGCTCATAAAAGTGAAACTTTGCTATGATTACAGGCCAAAGTACCTGTTTAAAAACAATAGAACACTTCCCATGTGCTGGTCATCGCTATCATTAACCTTTTTCACTGATTAGTATTTTCAATAAATTATTTTTTTTGTTCATCAAACCTCACATTACCCTGTTATATAACTCAACCCCCCTCCAAATCTCTCAGATATATTCTTGTCCATTCATGCTCAAGAACAAATGTATTCCGTACTGTCCATATAAGCCATCGCTTCTGTGCAGTCCAGTGTTCTAGTAAGTAGATTTGGATTGCATAAATGTTAGGTGGAAACTAGCTCTGCTCCAACCATTACCCCCATGAGTAAAGATTTCACATTATAGTACACGATATTCAAGTACAATTAAAGCAATAATCTATATAGCGCTTACAATACAGGGGAAATAAAATAAAACAAGACCACTGTTACATGAAGTAATCAATTGATAGAAACAGGGGTTGAGGGTCCTGCTCCAATGAGCTTACATACTACAAATCGTGGGATGATACAGAAGGTAAAGAAGTTCGAGATGTGCACAGTATGGCGAGGTGGAGTGAGATGCTATATACAGATAATAGTCAGGCCGTTTAGTGGCAGAGTCGGTATGACTGCAGATGCCGGTGTATTATGGCTAGCAGGAGCTGCAGTTGGTAGGACGGAGCATGTTATCAGGTGGAGTTATGAGGGGTTTGTTTTCGGCAATATGGTATGCCTCCCTGAAGAGGTGCATTTTTAGAGCACGCCTGAAGTTTAATGCATCAGTGACTTCGCGGATATTTTTTGGTAGCACGTTCCAGAGGACAGGTGCTGCCCTGGAGATGTCTTGGAGGCGGCAATTAGAGGTTGGAATTAGAGGGCCACTTATTCTAATTTCGTTAACAGAGCTGAGGGTGTGGACTGGGTGGTGAATTGAGATGAGAGAAGCAATGTAGGGCGGGGTGGTGCTGTGGAGCACTTTGTGGATGAGGGTAGTGAGTTTAAATTGCATTCTGTATTTGGGCAGCCAGTGGAGTGACTGGCACAAGGTAGAGGCGTCCGACTAGTGGCAGGACAGGGAGATGAGCCTGGCTGCCACATTCAGGATGGATTAGAGAAGGTAGAGTCTGGAGCAGCGGAGGCCTATCAGTAGTGAAGTGCAGTAATCGAGCAGAGTGGATAAGGGCAACTGAGTGTTTTTAGCATGTCCACGGTTAGAAAAAAGCGGATTCTAGTGATGTGCAGTCAGTTTAGCGATTTGTTATTGACACTTGTGATCTTTTTATACCCCCGCCTGCTTATATCCAAAACTCACTCGCTCTGTCATTTAGCATTCTCCTCAAATTACCCATTTCCTTTGTTCTGTGACAATCTATCCAATGCGATACAACGAAGTAGGTTGAGCGGTGACGATCCTGGAGTACTCCACTATTTTAGCCAAGGCTGATTATATTTGTGCCTGCTTTGTTTGAGGTATAGCCTTTTTCCCCATGACATCATGACAGCATACGCTGGAGGTTGCTCACCTGCTGACCTGAAGGGACAGGAAGAGGCAGAATATAAAAAGCACCTCCCCTCCACCAACACCAGTGTTTTTCCTGTCCCTTCAGGACAGCAGCGGCAGAACTCCAGCAACGCTGTCCCATGCCGGAGGAGGACTTACCGGCGAAGCGGCGGCGTGGATCTTTCGGGCAGCCCCGGCAAACCCAGTGGGAAGGACCCCATCTGGGAGCTTTCCGGGGACTGCGTGGGCCGGGGCCCAAGTACGGGTTGCCGGCACCACTGCGGCCGTCATTTCGGGCGGCGGCCGCCATCTCCGGTGGGCCGGGGTCCAAGTACGGGCTGCCGGCACCACTGCGGCCGTCATTGCGGCGGCGGCCGCCATCTCCGGGTCCAGGGCCGACAGGAGCGCTCCAGGGGGCGTGGCTTCGGATACAGCGCGGTGACGTCGGACGCTCCGCAAAGGGGGCGTGGCCTGGCGCGGCCGGCGCCAAATTCAAAAATCCGCTGCCCCTGCATCAGCTGGTGGTGTTTCTCCACGCTAAGGAACGATCCTAAGCACAGGAAGCGTTCCTGCAAGGCGCAAGATGTCGACCAGAGAGGACCCAGAGACCCTCCTAACTGTAAGTGGTCCAGTGGACCAACCTACACCTGCACTACATACACTTCCCCACTAACAGAGTTTCCCTTGTCTTACAGGACAGGGATACTCAAAAACCAAGGGAGGCTAGACGCAAGAGTAAAAAATGTCCAGTATGTCTAACCAAACTTGACGACTCCTGCACCAAAACGCTATGCGCTACCTGCTCCGCGAAAATTATGCAGGAGGAAAAAACTTCCCTTATGGCCGAAATTCGGTCAGTCGTCCGAGAAGAAGTGCAGTCCTCCCTCTCGGACCTCCAACCTGGGCCTTCCGGGGTTACACGCAGGTCGGTTCCGGCGGTGTCTGAGTCTGACTCCGACATAGCGGAAAATGTGGATTTTGACGGGGAAGTGACGCAGGAGGACAAGAAATATCTTTTCTCTACCGCGGACATGGATCAACTGCTGAAAGCAGTACGCAGGACCATGCAGGTGGAGGAAGACGTGCAGCAACCCCGCACAGTCCAGGAGGATATGTTCGCGGGGTTACTCCCGCAACAAAAATCTTCATTCCCCGTAAACGCCACACTCAAGCAGCTGATCCTAAATGAGTGGGAGAGCGTGGATCAGGCTCCGCTAATCCCCAGGGAATTTAAAGAACGCCTGTTATTTCCGGGAGATGAAGTGTCCTTTTTGGACGAGATACCTAAAGTCGATACTGCAATTGCCATGGTATCCAGAAAGTCCGGGTTGCCCTTTGAGGATACATCCCACTTAAAGGACCCGTTGGACCATAAGGTGGACACATCCATGCGTAAAGCCTGGTCCACCTCCGGTCTCATCATGAAAGCTAACATCGCGGCCACTTCCGTGGCTCGTTCCATGGCAATCTGGTTGGACCAATTCGCAGCCCTAGTCGACCAAAAAGCCCCTAGGGAGGAGTTCGCAAGCGGCATCCCTCTGCTGCGAATGGCAACAGGGTTCCTGGCAGATGCTTCGATGGAAACAGTCCGCCTCGGAGCCCGCATGGCAGCCCTATCGAACACCGCCAGAAGGGCAGTGTGGGTGAAAGAGTGGTCAGGGGACGCTGCGTCCAAAAATAGGCTATGTACCCTACCGTTCCGGGGCGGGCGTATATTCGGACCAGACCTGGATCGTCTGCTGGAGAAAGCAGCTGACAAGAGTCACGGACTGCCTGCCACCAGACCACCCAAGAGACCCTTCACCCCTCATCCCTCGTCTACGTACGCCGGGAAGGGAAAGACCGGAAGATGGTCTTATCCAAAGGGCGGAAGGGGTAAGACTTTAACTTTTGTCCCTCAGCCCATACTTTCGGGCCCGGTAGGGGGTAGACTGGCTCGCTATTCCAATAGCTGGCGTAGTATTACAACTAATGAGTGGGTACTGCACCTAGTGGCGGAGGGGTACAGGATCGAGCTACTATCCCGCCCCCCGGACAGGTTTATGATAACCCCAACCCAGTCTCCAGGCCTAGAACAGGCTCTGTTGGAGGGCATACGGAACCTACAGGGTCTCGGCGCGATTATCCCAGTCCCTAAGAAGGAACAGGGAAAAGGCTTCTATTCCCCCCTCTTTCTGGTTCCCAAACCAGACGGCTCCCACCGCACCATTATCAATTTAAAACAACTGAATAAATTCATTGAATATAGGAGATTCAAAATGGAAACCATTAGAACTGCAACTCCTTTAATTGCCAGGGATAACGTAATGGCTACAATAGACCTTAAGGATGCCTATTTTCATATCCCTATTTACGCCAACTCACAAAAATTCCTGAGGTTTGCGCTGAGGGTGGAGGGGGAAATCCGCCACTTCCAGTTCGTCTGCCTACCATTTGGAATCTCCTCGGCTCCGCGAATTTTTTCCAAGGTCGTGATGGAAATGGTGGCCTTCTTACGAAACCAGGGTGTCATGATCATCCCCTACTTAGACGACTTCCTGTTGGTGGCAGATTCCCCATCTACTCTGAGATCACACTTGGAGTCCACATTGCAGTTATTTAAGGAGCTTGGCTGGATTGTTAACGAGTCAAAATCCAACATGGAGCCAGAAACCAGGAAGAAATTCCTGGGTGTCATTCTGGATTCCAGTCTACAAAATTCGTCCCTTCCTCCCCTAAGAAAACATCTTATCATAGAAGAATGTTCCAACCTATATAAAAAACATAGGGTAACGATAAGAGACGCAATGCGGATCCTGGGACTAATGACTTCGTGCATCGGCGTGGTCCCCTGGGCCCAATTCCACAGTCGCGGACTCCAGTCACTAATTCTCCGGAATTGGGACAAGTTGCAGGCTTCGCTTGATCAGACAATCCCTATTTCTGCGGAAGCCAGAGCTTCTCTCCGTTGGTGGGTGTCGTCGGACAACCTGTCTCAGGCATCCGATTGGAATTTGGACCCGGCCGTAATAATCACGACCGATGCCAGCGCCAAAGGGTGGGGGGCCCACTTTGAAGGCGGTTATGTACAGGGGGCCTGGGACGTTCACGAGAAAGCTAGCTCATCGAACTTTAGGGAGCTTAAAGCTGTATGGAAATCCCTGCGTAGCCTGCAAACACGATTAGTGGCGAAACATGTGAGGATCTTCTCAGACAATATGACAACAGTATCACTCATTCGCCACCAGGGTACCACCAGGAATCCTCCACTACAACGACTGGCGGGGCGGATCCTTCAATGGGCGGAAGGCACAACAAAGTCCCTATCGGCCTTTCATATAAGAGGAGCCGAGAACTCAGCCGCGGACTTTTTAAGCAGAAGGAAAGTGGACCCAGGAGAGTGGGAACTCCATCCAGAGGTGTTCAGCCTTCTTGTGGAGAAGTGGGGGGTACCAGAAGTAGACCTCTTTGCGTCAAGCGCAAACACCAAATGCCGGCTTTTCTTTTCCAGAGGCGCAGAGAAACAGGCCCTGGGCACGGACGCTCTCTCTCACCCCTGGGATTGGGACCTAGCGTATGCCTTTCCCCCTCTACCACTAATCCCGCTTCTGCTAAGGAAATTACTGCAGTCAACCCTAACAGTAATTTTTGTAGCACCATATTGGCCCAAAAGACCGTGGTTCCCCCTCCTGAGATCCCTGTCAGTGGGAGAGCCCTTCCACCTTCCAACAAGACCGGACCTACTGTCGCAGGGCCCTCTTCTTTACCCGGAAGTTCACAAGTTCAGGCTTACGGCCTGGAGCTTGAGCGGGTAAAGTTCCTAGGAAAGGGTCTTTCCCCTAAGGTTATTTCCACCATTAGCGAGAGCCTTAAACCCTCGACACACAAAATCTACTCCAAAGTCTGGAAAAAATTTTCGGAGTGGTTAGGCCAGGACATCCAGCAGCTGGATCAGCCAGACGTCCGGAAAATCTTAGATTTTCTCCAGGCGGGCCTGGATAAAGGTTTGAGTCCGAATACACTCAAAGTCCAAATTGCGGCCTTGGGGGCATTCTTCGATCTCGCGCTGGCGGAGCACAGGTGGATTAGGAGATTTCTTAGAGGGGCGAGCAGATTACATCCATTCACACGGCCCACGGCACCACCCTGGGATCTAACCATAGTCCTTCAGGCCTTATGCGACCCCCCATTTGAACCGATTACGGATCTATCCATCGCCTGGCTGACATACAAGGTAGCCCTGCTTGTGGCAGTTACGTCAGCCAGACGCGTGGGGGAAATCCAGGCCCTCTCACGAAGGGCCCCATATATGACTATCCACCCGGATAAAATAGTTTTTTCTTTAGACCCATCCTTCCAGCCTAAAGTATTGTCAGATTTCCACAGGGGCCAACCAATAGTTATTCCAGCCTTTTGCCAAAATTTCAAAAATGCAAAAGAACAAAAGCTCCATAATATAGACGTCAAAAGAGCGGTACTAGCGTACCTCGAGGCAACAGAAAGTTTCAGGAAGTCTGACAAACTTTTCGTTCAATTTCAGGGGCAGGCCAAAGGAAAGGCCGCTTCTAAAGATGCGATCGCCAGGTGGCTCAGGAGAGCCATCCAGGAGGCTTACAAGGCCAAGGGCATCCCCCCTCCAGAAGGATTGAAGGCCCACTCAACGAGAGCGGTGGCATCCTCTTGGGCGGAGAGAGCGCACGCATCGATTGAGCAAATCTGTAACGCAGCCACATGGACTTCAGGCCATACTTTCATTAAACATTATAGGCTGGACTTTAAATATAGCCAGGACGCATCCTTCGGTAGGAAGGTGCTCCAAGCCGTAATCCCTCCCTAAAAAGCCCATGCCACTTATTTGGTATTCCTCCAGCGTATGCTGTCATGATGTCATGGGGAAAAGGGGAATTTTTTCTTACCGATAATTCCCTTTCTGGAAGACATCATGACAGCATACGGGCTTTTTTCCCCCCCTTACCAACATGGTTACCCTAGTTTGTCCAACACATGAGGTAATGTGTATGCTTTAACTTTGTTTTCTGAGGTGTGTGATGTCAATAAAAACACACCTTCTGGTTAAGTAACTGGTCACTGTGGTCATTTGGAACGCACTGGTGTTGGTGGAGGGGAGGTGCTTTTTATATTCTGCCTCTTCCTGTCCCTTCAGGTCAGCAGGTGAGCAACCTCCAGCGTATGCTGTCATGATGTCTTCCAGAAAGGGAATTATCGGTAAGAAAAAATTCCCCTTTTCCCATGGCAATCTGTTTACATTGTCTCTAAATTTTCTTATCGTAGAAGGGTACTCTTTTAACCATTTCTGAGCTATCTGTATTGGCTTCCTGGCAATATGAGTCTCGCTATTGCAGTTCTTGCTATTCCACTGGTAGATCAATCCTATATCCAAGGATACATAACAGCAGTATGAGATCCAAATTGACACCATACACAGCACTGATCAGTGTACCTCAGTCCAAGATCTAGGTAGTTTTGGACATCGCCACATCACGTCTGTTTAGGCCTGCAGTATGAATTTCACATCGCATACATAAAGGGTTATCCATCACCCCTTTATTCCCCCCCCCTTCCCTTCCTGTTTTTGTTTGCTCCATTATGTTTGTACCGCTTATTTAGACTTGTGGTTGAGAAGGGAGCTAATTTATGCTCAAACACGTTGCACCATACCAACCCCAATTTCCCTCCGACATCACAGCATACACCTGGAGGTTGCTCACCTGCTGACCTGATGGGACAGGAAGAGGCAGAACATAAAAGAAACCTCCCCTCCACCAAACACCAGTGCTTTATCTGTCCCTCCAGGACAGCAGCGGCAGAGCTCCAGCGATGCTGTCCCATGCCGGAGGTTCCAGGACTTACCGGTGAGCGGCGGCATCTCTTCTGGCAGCCCTGGTTGCACCAGTCGGAAGTACCTCATCTGGGAGCTAACCGGGGACTGCGTGGGCCTGGCTCCAAGAACGGGCTTTCCGGCACCACCGCGGCCGTCAACCAGGCAGCGGCCGCTATCTCTGGGTACCGGCTGTAGTGTGAGCCAGACACACTGCAGGAGGGCGTGGCCTCGATGGAGCACACAAAGGGGGCGTGGCCTGGCGCCAGATTGAAAATTTAAAGCCCCTGCACCAGGAGAAGTCGGCTGGTGTTTTTTCTTTTCACGCTGGCAATCAATTCTAAGGACAGGAATGGATCCCACAAGCGCAGGATGTCGGCCAAAGAGGACCCACAGAATCTCCAAACTGTAAGTGGTCCTGTGGGCCAACCTACAGACACCTGCACTACACTTCCCTTACTAACAGAGCTCTCCCTTGTCATGTACGACAGGGATGCTCAAAAACCTAGGGAGGCAAGGAGAAGTAAAAAGCGTCCAGTATGCTTAGCAAAACTTGACGACGCCTATTCTAAAACATTATGCGCTTCCTGCTCAGCGAAAATTCTGCAGGAAGAAAAATCTTCCCCCATGTCCGAAATCCAGTCGGTTGTCCGTGAAGAAACAGTCCTATCTCTCGGACCTCCAACCAGGGCCCTTAGGGACCACAAGGTCTGCTCCAGCATTGTTAGAGTCCGACTCACATGGCGGAAGAATTCGATCTTCAAGATCTTGGGGAAGTGTCGCAGGGGGAGAAAAAAAATCTCGTTTTCGAAAAAAACACTAACAGAGAAACCTTGCACTGTGCAGGACGTCATGTTGCGAGTCTGCTTCCACAACGTAAATCTACATTCCCTGTAAACGCCACACTTAAACAATTAATCCTTAATGATTGAAATTGTGTGGATCAAGCTCCGTTAATTTCTAAAGAATTTTCGGAGCGTCCTTTTATTTGCAGACAATGAAGTAGCTATCCTTGAGGAGATGCCAAATGTTGACACAGCTATCTCTATGGTGTCTAAAAGAACTGGGTACCATCTGAGGATACGTCCCACTTAAAGGACTCCATGGACAACAAAGTAGACATGACCATGCGTAAGGCTTGGTCCATGTCCAGTCTTATTATAAAGCTAATATTGCGGCCACCTTGGTGGCTCGCTCTCTGGCGGTTTGACTGGGTCAGCTTCTAAGGTGCGCTTCGGAGCCCGCGTTACAGCCCTATCCAACATGGCCAGGGATAAAGTAGTGGTCAGGAGACATGACCTCCAAAAATAGGTTGTGTACCCTACCCTTTCGGGGCGGCTAGTCATCAGACTCCGCAAAAAGCGCCTTCATTCCATGTCCCTCGTCTACAACGTACATGGGGAAAGGAAAGACCGGAGGAAGGGGTAAGGCTCTTACTGTTGTCCCTCAATCTGCATCTTCATGCCCGGTGAGCAGAAGATTAGTTTATTTGTGCACTAGTTGGAGAAACATAGCTACTGACGGTGCCTACCACACGCTGGGAAACTATCCTAAGGACAGGAATCGATCCCACAAGTGCAGGCCTGGTGGCGGAGGGGTACAAGATTTGAGCTAGAATCCCACCCTCCAAATAGATTCATTTTAACCTCAGGGGACTGTGTGGGCCTGGGTCGAAGTACGGGCTTCCGGTTCCACCGCGGCAGTCATCCAGGCACCAACCCTAGAGCAGGCTCTACTTAAGGGTAAACAGATCATACTGGATCTCAGTGCAGTTATCCCCATCCCTAAGAGGGAATGGGGGGAAAGGGTTTTACTCCCCTCTTTCTGGTTCCCAACCAGATGGCTCCCACCGAAGGAGTCTATCAGAACCGCAACCCCACTGATTGGTAGGGATAACGTTATGGCTACGATTGACGTAAAGGATGAGTATTATCACATCCCCAATTATGTCAACTCACAAAAAGTTCCTAAATTTGCGCTGAGAATGGCGCCTTCCCTTTGCAATCTCCTCTGTTCCACGGATCTTTTCCAAAGGGGTGATTGAAATGGTAGCCTTTCTGCACAATCGCAGGATTATCATCGTCCCCCATCTGTAAGGGGGCATAGCTCAGATGGTTCCCTGCTGGTGGCAGATTCCCTCACTATTCTGAGGTCACACTTGGGGTCCACGCTTCAGCTATCTAAGGGTCTGAGCTGGATCACTAATGATTTGAAATCCAACATGGATCCGGACACCAGGAAAATCCTGGGAGTCATTTTGGATTTTTGTCTCCAATGTCCGTCCCTTCCTCCTCTAAGGAAACAGCTCATTCTAGAGAATGTTCTGCTCTATATAAAAAATCTACAGTTTCAATAAGAGGCGATGTGGATCCTGGGGATAATGACTTCATGCATTGGAGTGGTTCCCTGGGCCCCAGTTCCACAGCTGTGATCTCCAGACACTTATCCTCCAGAATGGGGACAAGTCAGTCCTCACTTGACAGGACAATCCCTATTTCCACTAGGGCTAGATCCTCACTTTGCTGGCAGTTGTCCTCAGACAACCTTTCAATGGGGACCCTGCGATATCTGATGCCAGTGCCAGAGGGTGAGGGGTCACCTTTTGAAGGTGGCCATATACAGGGTACATAGGACCCTCATGAGAGATCCAGGTTATCTAACGTTAGAGAACATAATGAGGTTTGGGAAACCCAACGTAGCCTGCAAACCGTTTAGGGATGTAGCATGTGAGGATCTTCTCCGATAACATGTCAGTGCCACTCATTCACCACCAGGGTACCACCAGGAATCCTCTACTTAAGCATTTGGCAGGGAGGATCCTTCAATGGGCGGAACTCACAACCAAGTCACTGTCGGCCTTCCATATAAAAAGAGCCGAGAATTCAGCTGCAGGCTTTCTAAGCAGGAAGAAAGTGGACGCAGGAGAGTGGGGACTCCATCCCGAAGTGTTTAGCCTACTCTGGACAAATAGGGGGTACCCAAAATAGTTTTGTTTGCGTGAAGCGCAAATACCAAGTGCTGTCTTCCCTTTTCCCGAGACTTGGAGAAACAAGCCTTAGGCACGGGCGCCCCCTCTCACCCCTGGGTTTGGGACTTGTCTACGCTTTTTCCCCTTTACCCCTGATTCCGCTCCCGAAGAAAATTACTGCGGCCAAGGCTGAAGGCTGTCAGTAACTTGAGTAGCGCCTTATTGGTCCAAAAGACCTTGGTTTCCTCTCCTGAGATTTGTCAGTGGGAGAGCCTCTCCATCTTCCGCCAAGACTGGACCTATTGCTGCAGGGTCCTCTCCTCTACCCAGAGGTTCACAAGTTCAGGCTTACAGCCTGGATCTTGAACAGGTAAAATTCTTAGAAAAGGGTCTATCATCTAATGGGGTTTCCACTAATTGCGAGATCCTTATGCCCTCGACGGAAAAGATTTATTCCAAAGTCGGGGAAAAAATTCTCAGAATGGATGGGTCAGGACATCCAATCAGACATTCTTAAAAATTTTAAATTTCATCCAGGCAGGCCCGGATATATAAGGGTTGAGTCCAAATTCCCTCAAAGCCCAAGTAGTGGCGTTGAGGGCATTCTTTGATCTCGCGCTTGCTGAGCACAAGGGGATCAGGGAATTTCCTAGAAGGGCGAGTAGACTGCATCCATTTTTAAGGCTTACGGCGCGATTTCCCCCGTTTGAACCTACTAAAAACCTATCCATCGCCTTGCTTATGTACAAGGTAGCCCAGTTATGTCGGCTATGTGCGTGGGTGAAATCCAGGCCTTTTCGCAAAGGGCCCCATATGACTATGCACCCTGATGAGATCGTATTCTCCTTAGACCCTTCCCTCCAACCCAAAGTCTTGTCAGACCTCCACGGAAGCCAGCCAATAGTCATTCCAGCCTTTGTCTAAATTTTAAAAACGAAAAGGAGCAGAGGCTCCATAATCTTGACGTTAAAAGAGCTGCATTAGCGTACCTTGAGGCAACGGAAAGATGCAGAAAGACTGACACTTTCATTCAATTTCAGGGGCAGGCCAAAGGGAAGGCAACTTCTAGAGATTCAATAGCCAGGTGGTTCAGAAGAGCCATCCATGAGGCTTACAAGGCCAAGGGCATTCCTCCCCCAGAAGGTTTGAAAGCCCACTTTACTTGGGCGGTGGCATTTTCCTGGGCAGAAAGAGCGCATGCGTCAAACAGATTTGTAACGTAGCCACGTGGACTTCTATTCATATGTTTATTAAACCTTATAGGCTGGACATTAAAATCTAGTGAGGATGCAACCTTAGGGAGGAAGGTGCTTCAAGCAATAATCCCTCCCTAAAAAGCCTATGCCAGTTATTTGGTATTCCTCCAGGTGTATGCCGTCATGATGTCGGAGGGAAAACGGGAATTTTTCTTACCGAGAATTCTTCTTACCCAGAATTCCCTTTCTTGAAGGCATCATGACAGCATACGGGCTCCCCCCCCCCCCCCCCCCCCCCCCACCGACATGGTTACCCTTGTTTGTCTAACACATGAGGTAATGTAATCCATTAATTATATCTTAATCAATTTATTTAATATATATAGATTTAAAAAAATTGATTAAGATATAATCAATTGATTATTTTTCTGTTTTTCCCGTGAGCGCAAGCATTAATGATTATATAACGAGCCCCAACAATTTTGGGTGCTGCTCGTAATATTTGCTGTGCGGCTCTCTACGGATAAGGGATACAGCTTCATATCCATACACGCTTTCTAGGATTTCGGTGCCGGTGAGACTCATGTTTCCAGCTTGGTCTCACCCGAGCACCCGGTGAGTGATTGCCTTACTCCACCACATTTGATTACTGTTTTATTTTTTTATTTCTTGGCGCTCTCCTCACATATTTCTCTACATGAGGTAATGTGTATGCTTATGATTTCTTTGTCTAAGGTGTGTGGTGTCAATAAAAACACACCTCCTGGTTAAATGGGTTGTCTCGCGCCGAAACTGCTTTTTTTTTTTTTTTTTTGCAGAGGCCCCCTGTTCGGCACAAAACAAACCCAAGGGATGTGTTAAAATTAAAAAAAATATATTACTTACCTGAATCCCCGCTCTGCGACTTCTTTCTTCTTCCTACTAATTCCTTCTCCAAGATGGCCGCCGGGATCTTCACCCACGATGCACCACGGGTCTTCTCCCATGGTGCACCGTGGGCTCTGTGCGGTCCATTGTCGATTCCAGCCTCCTGATTGGCTGGAATCGGCACACGTGATGGGGCGGAGCTACACGATGACGCGTAGAAGGGGGCGGAGGCAGAATGCCGCTCGTGCCTGGACAACCAGAAGGGAGAAGACCCTTCTGCGCAAGCGGGTCAAAGCAAGAAGACCCCGAAATTAGACGGAGCCATGGAGACGGGGACGCCAGCAATGGAGCAGGTAAGTGAATAACTTCTGTATGGCTCATATTTAATGCACAATGTATATTACAAAGTGCATTAATATGGCCATACAGAAGTGCTGAACCCCACTTGCTTTCGTGAGACAACCCCTTTAAGTATACTGTCACTGTGGTTATTTGGAACGCACTGGTGTTTGGTGGAGGGGAGGTTTCGTTTATGTTGTGCCTCTTCCTGTCCCATCAGGTGAGCAACCTCCAGATGTATGCTGTCATGATGCCTTCAAGAAAGGGAATTATCGGTAAGAAAAATTCCCTTTTGTGTACTGGGCTTTTACTGACTGTCCTAATAAACTAGAATTTTGCACTCCAGCGGACGTTGACATTTGATCTGGTACCGTCTATGTTGGCGTTTCACCCAGCCATCCACTAGCCAGCTGTTCTCCCCCTCCTGAGTATCTGCTCTTCTCTGGGCTTTCTAGTCTGAGCACATTGTGCCACACTCACTGTTTTCCACCCCCATTTTACATATAGGGTTTATCTTTTTTACACATGCTGCTTTCCACGGATGGGGATCATGTGAGAATTTGAAGATCTCCCTTCCTCCCTTTATGACCTATATTGTCTTCTGAGGCGCTGTCTCCTTTGTTCTTCTACATAGGTCCCATATCTGCCTACCACTTACTCTTGGTCACGTTTAGGTTCCCCGGTTTTAGATTGCCTTGCAAGTGGGTATAAATGAAAAGTTTTCCTCCTGTCAACAGACATGTATCTATAATTTCCGCTATTGTGACATAAGGAGTTTTTATTTCCATAAGAACTATTTGGTATAGTCCTCCTGTATATTTATATTTATATTTTTACAGTTTTACAGTGTTATCCAGTAGAGCAAAGGGTGATTGTTCTCAATAAGAGAAACCCACTAAACTTGTAGATACCTTTTTAATGGCTAATAAAGATGAGCGAACGTACTCGTCCGAGCTTGATACTCGTTCGAGTATTAGCGTGTTCGAGATGCTCGTTACTCGTAACGAGCACCACGCGATGTTCGGGTTACTTTAACTTTCCTCTCTGAGACGTTAGCGCGCTTTTCTGGCCAATTGAAAGACAGGGAAGGCATTACAACTTCCCCCTGCGACGTTCAAGCCCTATACCACCCCCCTGCAGTGAGTGGCTGGGGAGATCAGGTGTCACCCGAGTATAAAAATCGGCCCCTCCCGCGGCTCGCCTCAGATGCGTTGTGAGATAGCTGAGGGACAGTGCTGTTGGTGCCGGAGCTGCTATAGGGAGAGTGTTAGGAGTTAGTGTAGGCTTCAAGAACCCCAACGGTCCTTCTTAGGGCCACATCTAACCGTGTGCAGTAGTGTGGAGGCTGCTTTTAGCAGTGTTGCACATTTTTTTTTTTGGTATATCGGCCGTGCAGAGCATTGCGCCCTGCAGTAATACTCCAGGGAGAGAATTGTGTAGGCAGGGCCAGAAGACATATATTATAGCTTGAATATACGCAGTGGTCCTTTAGAAAAAAATATTTGAAAAAAATCTATTTGGCCTGCCTGTCACTCTGCTCAGTGTTCTGGGTCTGTCTGCTGGGGGTAGTAGTTCTCCAAATAAATACGCAGCCAGGTAAGTGTTACAGCAGGCTTGCGCCAAATTATTTCCTGGCTCTGAAATCACCGGTCTGTTGCAGTTAATAGTGCAACACTGCAGTTCCGTCACACAGTTCAGGGCCAGAAGACATATATTATAGATTGAATATACGCAGTGGTCCTTTGGAAAAAAAATCTTGAAAAAAAATCTATTTGACCTGCCTGTCACTGTGCTCAGTGTTCTGGGTCCGTGTGTGCTGGGGGTAGTAGATCTCCAAATAAATACGCAGCCAGCTAAGTGTTACAGCAGGTTTGCGCCAAATTATTTCCTGGCGTTCCGTATGCGAAGTCAGCCTCCAACCACAGGCCAATAAGCGGCACATTTAATTAGTGTTTCTGCATTCCTGGTAATACAGCATGCTGAGGGGTAGGGGTAGGCCTAGAGGACGTGGGCGCGGCCGAGGACGCGGAGGCCGAAGTCCGGGTGTGGGCACAGGCCGAGCTCCTGATCCAGGTGTATCGCAGCCGACTGCTGCGGGATTAGGAGAGAGGCAAGTTTCTGGGGTCCCCAGATTCATCTCACAATTAATGGGTCCACGGGGTAGACCTTTATTAGAAACTGAGCAGTGTGAGCAGGTCCTATCGTGGATGGTAGAAAGTGCATCCAGCAATCTATCGACCACCCAGTCTTCGACGCTGTCCACAGCTGCAACTCTGAATCCTCTGGCTGCTGCTCCTCCTTCCTCCCAGCCTCCTCATTCCATGAAAATGACACATTATGACGTGCGGGCAGACTCCCAGGAACTGTTCTCAGGCCCCTGCCGAGATTGGGCAGCAATGGTTCCTCTTCCACCGGAGGAGTTTGTCGTGACCGATGCCCAACCTTTGGTAGACCCTTATTAGAAAATGAGCAGTGTGAGCAGGTCCTGTCGTGGATGGCAGAAAGTGCTTCCAGCGTTCTGTGCTGTGCACTGCTGCAACTCAGAATCCTCTGGCTGCTGCTCCTCCCTCCCAGCCTCCTCACTCCATGAAAATGAGACATTCTGAGGAGCTGGCAGACTCCCAGGAACTGTTCTCGGGCCCCTGCTCAGATTGGGCAGCAGTGGTTCCTCTCCCACCAGTGGAGTTTATCGTGACTGATGCCCAACCATTGCAAAGTTCCCGAGGTCCGGGGGATGAGGCTGGGGACTTCCGGCAACTGTCTCAAGACCTTTCAGTGGGTGAGGAGGCCGATGACGATGAGACACAGTTGTCTATCAGTGAGGTAGTAGTAAGGGCATTAAGTACGAGGGAGGAGCGCACCGAGGATTCTGAGGAAGAGCAGCAGGACAATGAGGTGACTGACCCCACCTGGTTTGCTACGCCTACTGAGGACAGATCTTCAGAGGGGGAGGCAAGGGCAGCAGCAGGGCAGGTTGGAAAAGGCAGTGCGGTGTCCAGGGGTAGAGGCAGGGCCAGACCGAATAATCCACCAACTGTTTCCCAAAGCGCCCCCTCGCGCCATGCCACCCTGCAGAGGTCGAGGTGCTCAAAGGTCTGGCAGTTTTTCACTGAGTGCAGACGACCGACGAACAGTGGTGTGCAACCTTTGTCGCGCCAAGATCAGCTGGGGAGCCGCCACCACCACCAGCCTCACCACCACCAGCATGCGCAGACATATGATGGCCAAGCACCCCAGAAGGTGGGACGAAGGCCGTTCACCGCTTCCGGTTTGCACCGCTGCCTCTCCCCCTGTGCCCCAACCTGCCACTGAGATCCAACCCCCCTCTGAGGACACAGGCACTACCGTCTCCTGGCCTGCACCCACACCCTCACCTCCGCTGTCCTCGGCCCCATCCACCAATGTCTCTCAGCGCACCGTCCAGCCGTCGCTAGCGCAAGTGTTTGAGCGCAAGCGCAAGTACGCCGCCACGCACCCGCCCACTCAAGCGTTAAACGTGCACGTAGCCAAATTTATCAGCCTGGAGATGCTGCCGTATAGGGTTGTGGAAACGGAGTCCTTCAAAAGTATGATGGCGGCAGCGGCGGCCCCGCGCTACTCAGTTCCCAGTCGCCACTACTTTTCCCGATGTGCCGTCCCAGCCCTGCACGACTACGTCTCCCGCAACATTATACGCGCCCTCACCAATGCGGTTACTGCCAAGGTCCACTTAACAACGGACACGAGGACAAGCACAGGCGGGCAGGGCCACTACATCGCCCTGACGGCACATTGGGTGAATTTAGTGGAGGCTGGGACAGAGTCAGAGCCTGGGACCGCTCACGTCCTACCCACCCCCAGAATTGCGGGCCACAGCTCGGTGGTGGCATCTGCGGCGGTGTATGCTTCCTCCACTAAACCACCCTCCTCCGCAACCTCTGTCTCGCAATCAAGATGTGTCAGCAGCAGCACGTCGCCAGCAGTCGGTGTCGCGCGGCGTGGCAGCACAGCGGTGGGCAAGCGTCAGCAGGCCGTGCTGAAACTACTCAGCTTAGGAGAGAAGAGGCACACGGCCCACGAACTGCTGCAGGGTCTGACAGAGCAGATCGACCGCTGGCTTGCGCCACTGAGCCTCCAACCGGGCATGGTCGTGTGTGACAACGGCCGTAACCTGGTGGCGGCTCTGCAGCTCAGCAGCCTCACGCACGTGCCATGCCTGGCCCACATCTTTAATTTGGTGGTTCAGCGCTTTCTGAAAAGCTACCCTCGCTTGTCAGACCTGCTCGGAAAGGTGCGCCGGCTCTGCGCACATTTCCGCAAGTCCTACACGGACGCTGCCACCCTGCGCACCCTGCAACATCGGTTTCATCTGCCAGTGCACCGACTGCTGTGCGACGTGCCCACACGGTGGAACTCTACGCTCCACATGTTGGCCAGGCTCTATGAGCAGCATAGAGCTATAGTGGAATACCAACTCCAACATGGGTGGCGCAGTGGGAGTCAGCCTCCTCCAATTCTTTTCAGAAGAGTGGGCCTGGTTGGCAGACATCTGCCAGGTCCTTTGAGACTTTGAGGAGTCTACCCAGGTGGTGAGCGGCGATGCTGCAATCATTAGCGTCACCATTCCTCTGCTATGCCTCTTGAGAAGTTCCCTGCAAAGCATAAAGGCAGACGCTTTGCACTCGGAAACGGAGGAGGGGGAAGACAGTATGTCGCTGGATAGTCAGAGCACCCTCCTGTCTATATCTCAGTGCGGTGAGGAGGAGGAGGAGGAGGAGGAGGAGGAAGATGAGGAGGAGGGGGAAGACACAGCTTGGCCCACTGGTGAGGGTACACATGCTGCTGGCCTGTCATCCTTTCAGTGTGTATGGGAGGAGGAGGAGGAGGATCCTGAAAGTGATCTTCCTAGTGAGGACAGCCATGTGTTGCGTACAGGTACTCTGGCACACATGGCTGACTTCATGTTAGGATGCCTTTCTCGTGACCCTCGCGTTACACGCATTCTGGCCACTACGGATTACTGGGTGTACACACTGCTCGACCCATGGTATAAGGAGAACCTTTCCACTCTCATACCCGAAGAGGAAAGGGGTTCGAGACTGATGCTATACCACAGGACCCTGGCGGACAAACTGATGGTAAAATTCCCATACGACAGCGCTAGTGGCCGAAGGAGCAGTTCCGAGGGCCAGGTAGCAGGGGAGGCGCGGAGATCAGGCAGCATGTACAGCACAGGCAGGCCAACACCCTTTAAGGCCCTTGACAGCTTTATGACTCCCCAGCAAGATTGTCACCGCTCCCCAGTCACGGTTGAGTCGGCGGGAGCACTGTAAAAGGATGGTGAGGGAGTACGTAGCCGATCGCACGACCGTCCTCCGTGACGCCTCTGCCCCCTACAACTACTGGATGTCGAAGCTGGACACGTGGCCTGAACTCGCGCTGTATGCCCTGGAGGTGCTTGCTTGTCCTGCGGCTAGCGTCTTGTCAGAGGGTGTTTAGTGCGGCTGGGGGAATCATCACAGATAAGCGTACCCGCCTGTCAACCGACAGTGCCGACAGGCTAACACTCATCAAGATGAACAAAGCCTGGATTTCCCCAGACTTTTCTTCTCCACCGACGGACAGCAGCGATACCTAAGCAATAGGTAGGCTGCACCCGCGGATGGGATCGTTCTGTATCCCCCATCAAAAACGGGGACCTTTTCGCTTCATCAATCTGTGTATAATATTCCTCCTCCTGAAACCTCACATAATCACGGCGAACGGCCAATTTTTCTTAGGCCCACAAGGCTCAGTCATATAATTTTTCTAAACAATTTTTATGTTTCAATGCTCATTAAAGCGTTGAAACTTTCACCTCAACCAATTTTTATTTTAACTGGGCTGCCTCCTGGCCTAGTTACCAATTAAGCCACATTAACCAAAGCGATTTAATGGGTTTCACCTGCCCTCTTGGTTGGCCATGGCCAATTTTTCTGATGTACATTAGTACTGTTGACACAGCAATTTTTGTGGGCCCTCGCCTACATTGTAATCAAATGAATTTTTAGCCCACCTGCATTACAGCTGACGTTGCATCCGCTGTCTTGGGCAATGCAATGGGATATATTTATGTACCGCCGGTGGGTTCCAGGGAGCCACCCATGCTGTGGGTCCACAGGGAGATGTAAATGCATCTGTTTCCACTTCTAAAGAACCCCAGTCTGACTGGGGCATGCAGTGTGGGCCGAAGCCCACCTGCATTTAACATGACATTACTACCTCAGCTGTGATGGGCACTGCAATGGGATATTTTTATGTACCGCCGGTGGGTTCCAGGGAGCCACCCATGCTGTGGGTGCACACGGAATTCCCATTGCGGAGTTGTACCTGCCTGTGACTATTTATTTATAAAAAACCGCGGTCTGACTGGGGCGTGCAGACACCTTGACAGAATGAATAGTGTGTGGCACATAGGTTCCCCATTGCTATGCCCATGTGTACAGCTCCAGATGGAGGTGGCACAGGATTGGATTTCTCATTGCTTCTGTACAGCATTGTGGGCTATCGCCCCGCCCCTTTTAAAGAGGGTCGCTGCCTAGCCGTGCCAACCCTCTGCAGTGTGTGCCTGCTTTTCCTGTGGCAGACGCACTTATAAATAGACATGAGGGTGGCGTGGCATGAGGGCAGCTGAAGGCTGGGCAGGGACAGTTTGGTGTGCGCTGTCGACACGGTCGTGGGGGGGGGGGGGAATTGGCAGCATGTAACCCAGGAGAAGTGGCAGCGGAGTGTCATGCAGGCAGTGATTGTGCTTTGTTGGAGGTAGTGTGGTGCTTAGCTAAGGTATGCATTGCTAATGAGGGCTTTTCAGAAGTAATAATTGTTGGGAGGGGGGGGGGGCCCACTCTTGCCGCTATTGTGGCTTAATAGTGGGACCTGGGAACTTGAGATGCAGCCCAACATGTAGCCCCTCGCCTGCCCTATCCGTTTCTGTGTCGTTCCCATCACTTTCTTGAATTGCCCCGATTTTCACAAATGAAAACCTTAGCGAGCATCGGCGATATACAAAAATGCTCGGGTCGCCCATTGACTTCAATGGGGTTCGTTACTCGAAACGAACCCTCGAGCATCGCGAAAAATTCGTCTCGCGTAACGAGCACCCGAGCATTTTGGTGCTCGCTCATCTCTAATGGCTAACAAACACATTTGTTATAGCAAGCTTTCAGACCTGCTTGGGGTTCTTCCTCAGGCATAATTTTAAGACTTTATATAAAAATATACACATGATCACATGGGAGGGTGCAAACATGTACTTGCGCTTGGGTAAATACCAGTGACAGGATATGAGGGCATAGAGATGCAGTGATGGCATGTAAAGGGGCTGTCCCGCTGCCCAAAGTGAATTTTTATTTTCTCTCCCCCCCCCCCCCCCCCCCCCCCCCAATTAATGCCCTGAAGAGTAAAAGCATCATACGATACAGCATTAGACATAAAAATCTAGTGATTAATGGCACTTAAGTACTAGAAAGGAATGAGCATAACAGTAAAGAATTAGTCCAGTGGCAAGGAATGTTTTTTTTTATGCTCTCTAAATTGATAGGATGATAGGGCATCAAAAGGCCAGTGTGTTACCTCTGCTCTGGATTGCTCATATCTCAATCTCCTCTAATGTAAACCCCTGCCTCACAAATTCATACTGTTTCTGAAAGTACTCAAAGTGGTTAAACTTTCATATTCCCAAATTCTTATGTGACATTGGGACATAAAATTGCCTTTAGTATGATAGCTTTCATATGTTGCGTCCGTAACTAGAAAAATGCTCTGTCACAGGCTATTGCCTTTCTCTCTTTAATCATGTGGTGATGTGCTCTCATCCTGGCTTTCATTTTTTGTCCAGTTTCCCTAACATAAATGTCCCCAATAAGACATGCACTGCACAGGATCAGGTACCAACATTGGCTGTGAAACATGTGAATGTCCCAGGGATCTTGTAGTCCTGCTGTATGTTGGTGTTATATATCCTGTCCCTGGTCGGTAATGCACTCCTGATTATAAGGTTCCTTAAATTTGGAGGTTGCCTGTAACACTGAAAAGGACGGTCTGGCAATATGGTTTTCAGATGGTCATCCTTATGTAGGGTACGGTTCAGTTTCTTTGCAGTTTTCCTTAGTACCTCTAACTGAGTTGTAGGTCACTACTAGAGGTACTCAACTGGTGTTTTTTTTTTTTTGTTTTTTTTTTCTCTATTGAAGCAGTTGATGTCTGGGTATCCTGGTGGCTCTGACTCGGGATAGTAGCCCTGGTCTAAAAAGGTCCTTTTTAAGATGGTATAGATGTTCATTTGTCAGGTTTGAGCAGATCCAGTTGGCCTGGTTGTACAGTATAAACTTTTTTTTTTTTTTTTTTTTTTTTTTTTTTAAATTCTTTATTTATTGCAGAAAGTTATTCAATACCAACTGGGTAACAACTTAAAGAATCAATCTCGTTCACCTTGCCTGTCCGTCTCAATGTTAAACAGATTAAGTGGCACAAATTTCCATGTAAACTTAGAAAACAAGTCAAACTAAACAATAAATCAGGTCTCGCTTAACTTCCTGGTTCCGTCTGCAGCATTTTCCACATTACACTATGCCGAACTTCGTGGCTTTATGCATTGTATAACATATTCACAAATTCACAAGTAGCTACTGAAACAGACTAGACACATAAGGGGTGCGTACAGGGTTGCGACTGGGCTTGTCGCTGCTGGGGTTATGACAGGGGGGGGTGTGGTTGGGAGGGGGTGAGGGATGTTTTAGTTAACTTGGGGGATAAGTAGTTGGCGGTATTCTTCTGTGTTTTGGAAGTCTATCCAGTGGTACCATGTTTTCCGGAACTTTTCTTGCGTACCCTTTAGTGCTGCAGAGAGGTCCTCCATCTCCTTAATCCAGTTGACTGTATTTAGCCATAGTGCCAGTGAGGGCGGAGCTGTCTGTCTCCATCGCCTCGCTATACACGACCTCGCCGCGCTCACCAAGAAGCAGACCACAGATTTTTTATAAGACGCCAGTGGGATGTCACTATGATGTAGGAGGAAGAACGCAGGCGTCCTCGGGATGGCGTAGTGGGTAAATTTAGAGGTGACCCGCCATACCTCTGACCAGTAGCCCGCCAGCACCGAACACTCCCAGAAGACGTGCAGCATGGTCCCCTGTTCCGCGCCGCATCTCCAGCACGTAGGGGAGACCGACGGGAATATCTTATTCAGAAGGGAGGGCACCCTGTACCATCTGGAGAGAATCTTAAAGCCAGATTCTTGTATTCTGCTGGAGATGGATGCCGAGTGTGTGATAGTGTATATTTTGTCTGTTTCTTCAGCGGTGAGGATGATTCCTAATTCCCCTTCCCATTTTTCAATGTATTTTGGGGGGGCGGCTCCCGGCAGTGAGACAAGGATATTGTAGATTCTAGATAGCGTGTGTCTCGAGGGGCCCTCTCCAGTGCAGATTGCTTCAAATTGTGTTTTTGGGCGTGAAAACCTATTTGGCTGAGGTAGAGACTGTAGAAAGTGTCTTAGCTGCAGAATCTGCCAGAGTGGGAGAGGGGTTGGTACGGAGGGCCCTCTCAACGTGTCCACCGAAAGCCACTGGCCATTTTGTAGGAAGTGTTCTGCTCTATATCTGCCTTCTGTTATCCAAGTGCGGAACACTCCCTTCTCCCCCCCTGGGTGGAAATTCGGGTTTCCTAGGATCGGGAACATTGGGGATGGCCTGGGGGACACGTCTATCCTCTCTAGTATCTTGGCAGCCATTGACAGTGTGGGCCCGATGGTGGGGTGTCTCATCACTTCTCTCAGGCTGGGTCCGTCCAACCAGGGAAGGGTCACCAGCGGTGCATGTGACGCCGTTTGCTCGATGGCTATCCACTGCTTGAGTGCAGCGTGCCGATGCCAGTCTATGATGCGTACCAGGTGTGCCGCTTGGTGGTATTTCGCAAAGTCCGGCAAACCTAGGTCGCCCTCCTTTTTTGGTCTTGTCAGTGTATTACGTGCTATCCGAGATGTCTTTCCTGCCCATACAAATGTGGTGGTGAGAGATAGGAGGTGTTGGAAGAAGCTCATTGGGACATGTATGGGGAGGGCTTGGATTAGGTAGAGGACTCTAGGGAGGATATTCATTTTAATAATAGCTCCTCTGCCAAACCAGGAGAACGTACCCTTGGTCCATTGGCTGAGGTCTTGTCTGACCCTGTTTAGGAGCGCTGGGAAGTTAGCCGCGTATAGATCCTCAGTTCTCGGCGTTATGTTTGTACCTAGATATTTAATATGGCCCCTTGCCCATGTGAAGGAGAAGAAGTCCTTGAGTTCCTCCACTAGGGGTTGTGTGAGTGAGACGTTGAGCGCAGCTGACTTATGGTAGTTGATCTTGAAGTTGGATAAAACTAAATAGTGTTTGAACTCGGCCATAAGGTTTGGTAGAGTAATTCGAGGGTCTGTGATAAAAAATAAAAGATCATCTGCATAGGCCGCTATCTTGTGTTCGGTGTCGCCTGTTGTGATCCCGTGTATATTTGGGTTGGCTCGAATTTTGGTCAGTAGTGGCTCAAGGCACAGGATGAAAATCAGTGGAGACAGGGGACACCCCTGCCTCGTGCCGTTCGTAATGGGGAATGGTTCTGAGAGCTGACCGTTTACTCTTACTGATGCTGTTGGGTGGGAATATAGGCTCATAATCCATTGCAGCATGTTTGGCCCCATCCCCATATGGGTCAACGTTGCAAACAGGAACTCCCATTCCACCCTGTCAAAAGCCTTATCTGCGTCTGTGGACAATAGGCTTGTTGGCAGGGAGAGTTTGTGCGCTGCCTGAATAAGGTTAATGGCTTTGGTTGTATTATCCCTTGCCTCTCTCATAGGGACGAAGCCCACTTGGTCTGTGTGGATTATGGCTTGCAGGTAGGGGGAGATCCTGTTTGCAAGTATTTTGGCGAATAATTTCAGGTCCGCGTTTAGCAGGGATATTGGGCGGTAACTTTGGCACTGTGAGGGGTCTTTGCCCTCTTTAGGAATGACCGAGATGTTAGCAGTTAGGGTGTCTCTGGGGATTTCGTTCCCGTTGGTTATAGAGTTAAATGCCTGGATAAAATGGGGGGCCAGCGTTTCCGCGTATTTCTTATAGTACGTTAAAGTAATCCCGTCGGGTCCCGGGGCTTTTCCAGGCCGCGAGGTAGCGAGCGCTTCTGCCAGCTCGCTTGGCGAGATCGGTGATTCCAACCTGTCTATTGCCTCCTGCGGGAGTTTACAGGGGTTCGCCTGTTGCAAGTATTCTCGAATTGAGGCTCTCTTTTGCTCTCTCGTCTGAGTAGACTGTGGGGGGGCTAGGTTGTAAAGGGAGTGGTAGTATTCCCGAAAGGCACTGGCTATTTGTTGCGATGAGTGTTGTACGTGGCCTTTGGAGTTGTTGATGTGCGGGACGTATGTGCTGGCTCTAGTGGACCGCAGTGCTCGTGCCAATGTACGACTGGGTTTATCTCCGAACTCATAAAAATGCCGCCTGCATTTCGCTATGCCTGCTTTGGCCCTCTCCATGCAGTAAGAGCGGATCTTTCCCTCAGTTGGAACAGTTCTGCCCCGCTGGCGCTGTCGTGGGTAGTTTTATGGCTAGACTCTAATTCCTGGACCCGGTCCAGGAGCTTTTTAAGGTGCGCGGACCTTTCCTTTTTAATGCGGGAGCCTATATTCACGCACTGACCACGGATTACGCACTTGTGCGCCTCCCAGATCGTTAGTGGGTCTACGTCCGGCGTTGTGTTGAGAGTGAAATAGTCTGTGATCGTTCTGTGTATTTCGTCCGAGACTATCGGGTCTTGGAGGAAGGACTCATTGAATCGCCACTGCCAAGTCCTGTTATGTAGGGATGGTAATTTTACTGTTAGTGTAATCATGGCGTGGTCGGAAAAGGTAATGTTATCTATTGTTGCTGATACTAAGGACGATAGTGTGGAATGTTGGAGGAGGAAATAGTCGATTCTCGAATACGTGTTGTGCGGGTGTGAGAAAAATGTGTAATCTTTGGTCGTGGGATGCAGTATTCTCCATGGATCAACCAGTTGGTGACTGTGTAGTGTACGCTTAATCCTACGGTGTACGGAGGCGGAGTGGCTGTCAGATCCTTTGGAAGTGTCAATCCGTGGGTCCAGGGGGACATTGAAGTCACCTCCTAGCACCAGGGTACCCTCTCTGAATTCGTCCAAGTCCTCCAGGAGCCTCTCGAGAAAGGCCACCTGGTCGGAGTTGGGGGAATAAACCGCGGCAAATGTGAATGGTGTGCTGGCGAGCTTACCTTTGATGAACAGGTACCTGCCGCCCGGGTCGTAGCACGTCTCCCCGTGCTCCCATGGAACGGAGTTGGCCAGGAGAATTGAGACCCCCTTAGACTTGGACTCCGCATTCGTACTGTGGTATGCCGTTGGGAATCTGGCGTCCGCGAACCTCGGGCAGGCGTCCGTACGGAAATGGGTTTCCAGCACAAAGGCCACCTGCACCCTCTTCTTCCGGAGTAGATGGAGGATGGAGGACCTCTTCTCTGGTACGTTTAAGCCCTGCGCATTAATTGAAGATATCAAAAGGTTATTAGGATTCGTTGACATGGCACCTCAGGTCTTTGGGGTTGATACTAGGGGATTCGCTCCGGGAAAGGAGGGAGGACGTATTGCGCAGGCGGAATAGGTGGGGGAGGGTGTGGGTGGTGGGGGAGGGGCAGTTGGGGGGGACACACGACACAATAGGGAAAACCAAATGACTAGAAGGTTAGCCTCTAACCAGCCTAGTGTTTGGCCGCTACAACTTAATCAGGGAGCCTGGTGCCCCCGAAACCACGGGGCCGGACCAGGTCCCCTGATACCCTACTGGGGGAAAACGTGGAAGTACACCGAATCAGCAAGGCCGCCTCCGGGCTCTCAAGTCTGTTGGCCAAGTCTGGAGAGAATCTGGCCGCTTTCTTTTCTTGTGTAGGCTTCTTTCTTTTACGATCTTGCCTGGGAACTCCAGGCCGCCGCCAATGAGGGATCTGCTGTGTGGGGGGACAATTGCGGGAACTGCTGAAGTTAGTGTCCATTTTTGTATGTCCGTCTTCGCTTGTGGGTACTTTCTGTCGAGCTGTCCGTGGCGGGAATAAATGGAAACATAACCAGTGAGACCCACGCTCTGTAAATGTGGTGTATCACTCAAATTCCAGGGCTGGGGTGTTGGTATCCTCCTCCTGGGGGACTCTTTTGCTCAGGGGATTGCGGGGGCAAAGTCCATCGGTTCAGTCCAGTCCGGTATTGGCACCGCTGGGACCTCCAGGAATCTGAACGCCCCTTCTAGGTCTGACGGGGATCTGACCGTAAAGATGCGCCCTCTTTTTCGTAGGATCAAATGAAAGGGATGTCCCCATTTATATGTGGCGTCTGCTCTGCGTGCTGCCTCGAGCAAGGGACGGATCAATCTCCTGCTGTTGAGAGTCAGCCTGGAGACGTCAGGCAAGATGGTGATCTCCGCTCCCTTGAATTTGATCGGTCCTCTTTCCCATGCCAGCCTTTGGATTTCTTCTTTCTGCCGGTAGAAATGCACCCGGCATATTACGTCCCTCGGCATATTGGCGTTCCGTGTTCTGCCTCCTAGCGTCCTGTGGACCCTGTCCATTTCTATTATGCGGTCCTCCGGTCGCTGCATTAATTTATTGAAGATGGCCGTTACACAGTCATGCAGCGCATCTGGGGGAACTTCTTCTGGCAGGCCTCGCAGCTTTAAGTTGTTGCGGCGCCCCCTGTTCTCGATGTCATCGAGATGAAAGGTCAGGTCTCTAATCTGTCTTTGCTGTCTTTCTATTGTTAGAGAAAGTTGTTGAAAGTCCGTTGTCGAGACCTCTGGGTTTTCCTCAAGGGCCGCCACCCGCTCTGTGAGTGCCTGTACAGAATGACTGACTGTCGCGATCGCTTTGTCATGCTTTTCTTCAATGCGTCGCAGTTGCGTCTCGACGTCTGTCTTGGTGGGTAACGCACGAATCATGACCCACAGGGCTTGCAATGTTTGAGAGTCATCTGCAGGCGGTTTTAATGGGTTGTCAGGGGTCGTCGTTGTCGGCGGCGGTGTGAGGTAAGGGCCGGATGGTGACTGGCTAGTGCGGGGGGGTCGGGGGCCCTCTTCTTCTCCTGTAGTGTGGGCTGCCTTGTCTTTTGTGTGTCGTGTGGAGACTTCTGCCTCGGTACCTCTAGACTGCGGCTGTCCCCTGCTGTCGTGCCCCATGTTGGGTGTTGCAGCCTCTCCTTTTCTCCCTGTGCAGTATATTGGGCTAGCTTGTTTCTCCTGTGGTGTCCCAGGGTCTGCTGCCCCCTTCCCCTTACTGACCTTCAAAGTTGTCCCTCCTGGGAGAAGCGTGAGAGCGTTTGTTGCATCCCGGGATCCCTTCACCTCGTGGTGTCTCGGCGCCATGTTGTTTAGGGGAGAGGGGGGGGGGAATCTTCCTCCGTTCACCGGCTCCGCATGTGGAGCCTCTGCTCCCCGGTCCTGCCATGGGGTAAGTTCCTCTTCCCTGTACAGGGGTATGAGGGTGTCTGTGCTGCACTCTGTCCCCTCTTCAGCCGCGTCCGGCGCCTCAGCCTCGCTGGCGGGCTTTCTGTGGGGACCCGGCGCCATGTTGATCAGGCTTGTCGGCGCTCCCGCAGCGCCCGGCATCGGGGAGCCCCTCTCCTCTCTCCGGAGCTTCTGCAGCCCCTGGTTGCCTGGCGACGGCGTCCTCCTCGTGTCTGCCGCTACTGCAGGTGAGGGCACTTCTTCCTCTCTCCGGGGCTGCGGAGCCGGCTCCACGTGTGCGCCGGCGGGGTCCCGCTGAGTCCCGGCGCTCGCTCCGTTCAGGTAACTGCTGATGGGAGGACCGCGGTGCTGCGGCTGGCTCCCCCTTCTCTTCCCTACTCTTGTCATTCTTTGTGGGTCTCGGTATAAGGTTGATTCCCCGTTTTTTGGAGGCTAGCGGCGGCGGAGCTCCGGAGCCTGCGACCTTACGCTTCCATGGCTAGCCACGCCCCCAGTATAAACTTTTTGATTGTATTAAGGTTGGGAACGGTCCATCAGAGGTATGTGGGCCAATCAATTAGTTTTCGGTATAGGGTCATCTGTATTGAAGAGTCGTTGCGAGACCAGCTGACATGTACTGACTACAGACGGGATACATAACCCCAACACACAGCAGGAATATAAGATCCCTGGGGGATTCATTGGTGAATGCATGTTCCACAGCCGATGTGTACCTGATCCTGTGCAATGAATGTCCTGTTAGGGGGGCTTTATGTTGGGGAAACGGGACAAAAACAATGGCAGGATGAGATCTCACTGCCACACAAGTAAACCCTTAGGGCTCATGTCCACGGGCAAAATAAGAATTAAAATCCGCAGCGGATTTTAACTCTTCTCCTGCCCGCGGATCCGCACCCCATAGGGATGCATTGACCACCCGCGGGGTAGATAAATACCCGCGGATCGTCAATAAAAGTGATTTTAAAAAAAATGGAGCATGAAAAAATCTGGACCATGCTCCATTTTCATGCGGGTCTCCCGCGGGGACGGCTCCCGCGGGCTTCTATTGAAGCCTATGGAAGCCATCCGGATCCGCTGGACACAAATCTGATTTTACTCACACGCTCCGGTTCTTCTCTTCGCCGTGGCGCCATCTTCTCTAAGTCGCGGCCGGATCATTTTGCTTCGGCCCGGCGCATGCGTGGGGCACGTCACCGACGTCATCATGCACATCCGCCGAGCCGAAGAAAGAAGATCCGGCCGCGACGAGAGAAGATGACGCCGCAGCGAAGAGAAGAACCGGAGCGTGTGAGAGGTAAGTTCATTCTTTTTCCTATTTTCAGCCCTCATGTCCGCGGGGCAGGAGGGACCCGCTGCAGATTCTACATGGAGAATCCGTAGCGGGCCTGATTTTCCCTGTGGACATGAGGCCTTAATGACACTGCCATTTTTCCCATTTTTGTTTTAAGAAATCGTAACTCAATTTATCCATCGACGTAGCTGTATGACGGCTTGTTTTTTGCAGGGAAAGTTGTGTTTTTCAATAGTAATATTTACTGTACCATGTAATATACTAAAACTTAATTTTTAAGTGCAGTAAAATGGAAAAAATGGCATTCCACAATCTTTCAGTGCATGTTTCTACAGCGCACAAACTGCAATAACTTTATTCTAGGGGTCAGTGCGATTGCTATCATACCAAACTAGTATAGTGTTTTTTTGTTGTACTTTCACCAACATTTAATCTTTTTAATTTTCTGCTGCAGACTTCTACGTGCAACAACTTTTTTGTTTCCACCAAAATAGTTGTGTAGGGCTTCTATTTTGTGATATTCTGTAGTTTACATTAATACCATTTTGGAATACATGACTTTCATCGCTTTTTATTGAATTTTTTTTTCCAGGAGACAAAGTGCCATTCTGTCTTTCTTTTTTGGACTACGTTCACCATGCTGGGTAAATTAGTGCGTTACTTTAAGAGATTGGATTTTACCAGACGTGGTGATATAAATTTTTATTTATGATCTTGTTTTTTATTATGTGATTCAAACTTTTTTTTTTAGCCCTCCTAGGTGACCAACTTGTGATGCTTTGGTCACTCCTGCAGTATAATGTAATGCTACAGCATTACATCATACTGCAATCTGACAGGCAGTCTATCAAACCACCCCACGGGGATGGCTTGATGGATAGTTTAAGACTACCGTTGGGCCTTTCAGAAGGACCCCAGCTGCCATGACATCCACACAGCTTCCTGCAATCTCACCGTGGGAGAGCCTTTATGGGACTCTCTCCCTCCCCCCCACCCCATCCCTGAACATCAGAATTGACAGGCATTTAAAGGCTTAATAGCACTTATCAGCCGCATGGCCTCGTGATCTCTCTTCAAAGGTACCCCAACGCTCCATGACATTAACACCTTCCTGCTTCAGGATGTGCATTTGAGACAGAAAAATGCTCAGCCACAGGTAATTCAAATACATAAAGCTTTTTTCTAAAAAAAAAAACTCCCTCTGATCAGGGTGAATAAGAGTTGCTATGACCCGGGAGAGACTATTTGCTAATACCTTCACTATGATTTTGTTTTTAGTGCTGAAATGGGTCTAAGTCAACTAATAAGGGGCCTTTTCCCACCTTAGGGATTATTGTTGCCTCCATTGGTGGGAACAGTTAGTGCCTGTGCTCAGTCTCTCCAAATTCCATGAGTAATTGGAGTAAAAGTTAACCAAAGTATGGGTAGTCCGTCGGGACCATGCGCCTGATTTTGTAAGGATACTGCCTCCTACATCTCCTCCAGACTCAGTGGAGCTTCCAGAAATTCCTGCTGTTCTGTAACATGGAAGTGCTGTAACTGACAATTTCTTCTTCTTCCTGGGTTTTCTGGAGGAGTAGATAAGTATAGAGGGAACGTACTGTATCGCCAATTGACCGTGTATCTGTTTCCTTAATCCCTTGACTATTTCTCAGGCCTGTGATAAAGGTTGAGACGGGTCCCTCTTTGTGTAGGATGCTATCATGGTCCTTAAAGCGCAAGAGCCTAATTGGGACAGATCGTGGAGGGTCCCCTGGTTGGGGTGGACAGGACAGTGTCGTTTCCACTGCATATGTGGACAATGGTCCTTACCGGATATATTAAGTAACCAGGTTTCAAAGTAATCCGAGGGGTTTATCTAGTTCTCCAGTAAACCAACCACATGGATGTTAGGTTTTGACCTGTTCTCCGGGTCATCTATTTGGCTCGGCATGGTGGTGATAGCCTGAGTGTTTCCATTCACATTTCGCTGCAGTGGTGTTAATTGGTCTTCTACTCCGGTAGCCCTTTACTCCAATGCAGTCATCCACTCAGTAACTTTCGGCATGTTGTGCCTGTAGTGTCCCATATCTGCTTGTATGGAGCCTATTTGCAGCTTTAATGTACTGTATATTGACCTCTCCTAGAACATCCCTCGGTGTGGGATCAGACTGCAGCTCTACATGTGTCTGCCCTGATGAGGCATGTCCTGCGGGCTAATCGGTCAGACATCTCCTCTCCGCCGTCGTGTCATCCCCTTCAGTGTCCATGTTTGTGGCAGTACTCACCACAGTCCCAGAAGCACTGTTTTGTAAAGGAATCTTTCTAAGCTCCTACATAGAGGGTTGCTCTGGCAAAGCATGCTAGCCTTACTGCAGGGTCCTCATTTCCAGACTCTTTCGGTGCTCGTTCACTCTCCTCCTGACAAGCTGTGACCTCTTCTCTCCCCTCTACTGGCTTGCAAGGGTCCTTGCAGTGATTCAGGCTGTTCTGCATCGGTAAACTAATAAGTCCTGCTGCTGTAGGGTGTATTTATGGCGCTGTAATACTAATTTTATGGGGTTTTGCCTGGTTGGTGAGGATATTGTATACAAGGAGTGTAGTGGGAGCTCAGTTATAGCAACGCTGCACACATGCTCTGTTCGGCTTCACCCCATCATAAACTTTTAATGCAATTAACGTATACTATAGTAATGATCTCATAGTATGCACATATATCTCTAGATCACTATAGAACTAGTGTTTTATATATACACATTAAATAGACCATAAATTCATGCCTGCAGGTCATTGGCTATTTAAAACCACTATCCAATAGGTTTCTGTTTCCCAACTTGTTAACCCAATCACCACCCCTGGATGGTCTGCTCACTCATTCTATACCTATTACATTAAATGTGGTTATATTACCTTTGTGGGTCATATAAAATGTGGTGAAGCTGCCGCCATATTGCAGCTAGCTCCATGTATAGCATCACAAATATGGTCAGTAATATGTTCCCATAAGGGTCTGATCGCAGAACTACAAGTGGTAGAGCAATTATTAAAACTGGAAATGCAGTAGGTTTTGTTAGTGAACACAACCAAGTCTTTACGGTTAATGTATTTACATAGACCACATAATCTGGTCCTACATTTATGGAAACCTGTTAGATCCAAACGAGACGGAGAAATGCGCTTTGAGCTACTAATCATAGGTTCCATTAGTGCAACTTCTCCCAGCACAGAAATTACTTCCAGGTTTCAGTCGATCTCTTATTTTCCCATTTTTTTCCGAAAGATGTTACTAATTTATTAGTGTCTTCTCAACTATAAAACGAAAATTGAACTAATTGTTTCCTATCCATTTGTAGCAACTTCCAATCCTCATGCAATCAGTTTGTAACTTCTGCTTGCTAAATGTGCTGGAATATGATTTAATGCCCCAGAATCCTCAGATTACAGTACAAATCATATTTTTCTCCGAACAAACGAAGTCCTTTTTAATGCATTCATCTGTTGCGTCTAAATCTGTGCAGACATATTGATAACCATCAAATCCACTTACATTAGCTTCATATGCTGTTTCACTTTCCCTTGCTGGTTACATATTTGTGCGGCTCTGTTCCCACTTTCTGTCTTTCCTCTGTTTTATCTGAGCCTAAAATATTTGTCCCTCCAGAATGTAGGTTATTAAGTACTTTGAGGAACTTAAGGAGTACCTGGGTAGTGAAATGGCAGTCTTGTTCAAGCATAATCTTTTCAAATATTAAAAATATGGGGGCATGGCTAGCCAATTGAGTACTAAGATGCACGTCTGCTGAGCTCCCTGCTCCAGCCAGCGGTTAACAGCACCCAGACCTGCCAAGACCCACAAAATCCGCACTTGATGGCAAAGGGAAGGAATAGACTCCAGGAGGGAGCCAAAGGAGACCAGTGGGCTCACGGTCGGCGTTCCTCCGCAAGTCGACGGCCCGAGATACCCACGAGGAGGCCTGCAAGATGGCGCCGGAGCACGGCATGAGGGAGAGGCCCACCTGCAGATGTCGGCCAGAGGTCCCGCACCCGGTCAGCAAGCCCAGCAATCGGCAAGTATGCCAGCCCAGGCACTACCTCCCCTGGAGTCAGCAGCAGCTGTTTCACCAGATGTGAGGGGGAGAGACAGTAAAGCCGGTTCAAGTAAGTGTCAGCCGGCACAGCGGAGCACAGCATCAGACCCTTCCCTACATAGCTAGCTTTGTTAAGCGAGATGGGTCATCGAGCGGCAGGCAGCTGCAGTTTCTGAAAGTTCATAATTTAGCGTGGTGGTGGGGTGTTTCTTCACAGGCTACCACTTACCCAATTGGGTAAGACGGGCTAGTTGATAACTGTTAACTGCCCGGACTCGGCAGCTTTTAGTCGAGTTAGGGGCCACAGGTCCTGCTTGTTTTGTTTGGTTATGTCCATCCCTACCCCTAGTCTGGTCGCACCTATTCGTCCCTCCACAACCCTCCCCTTGTGTTATCCACCCCCCACCCCAGTCCTGACTGGAGGTCCTGGCAAGCAAGTGTAGGCTGCAGATCCTGGAGCAGTGGTCACCATGGCAGCTTTAATTTTTTGCATATTCAACGTCAAGGGCTTGAACTTGCGCCAACCCCCCCCCCCCCCCCCCCAAAAAAAAACAAAACAAATCCTCTACCATCTTCATAACGAGGGGATCATGGTGGCCCTGTTACAGGAAATGCATTTCAAACTGGGAGGTGTCCCAATATGCAAATCGCACAATTATCCACTCTGGTTCCATGGGCCCGACCCATCAAGGAGAGTGGGTGGAGTAACTATTGCACTTCACAGAACCCTACAGCACCAGGGGGTCTTCTCTTGTGTGGCTCCTGCAGGCAGATTCCTCTTTTTCAAACTATAAGTGATGGGTAACATATCATTTGCCAACGTTTATCTCCCCAACCAGAACCAGACCTTGCACGCCACCAGAATCCTGAGAAAACTGTTGAGTTTGCGGACGGTTCGAAGATTGTCCTGGGAGGAGATTTTAACCTGGTACTGGAGCCCGGCCTAGACACGTCTTCCGCTAAGTCCTCCATCTCTCAAGCGGCAATACGGTCCCTTATAAAAAACATTAGACTTGCTACATCTGGTAGACCTATGGCAAATACTCCACCCGGGTGTTAAGGATTACTCCTTCCACTCTGCGGCACATAACTCGTACAGTAGAATAGGCCTTATGGTCTCCCAGGGTCTCCTGGATTGCTCTCCCAGTTCACATGAGAAATTTTTGTTGTCAGACCACTCCCCAGTCTTCGGGGGGTTGACTTCCAGGAAAATAGCTCAGAGGGTCCACACCTGGAGACCTGCCCTATCTTCATTTCAGACATCAGGGGGGAAATCCAGGACTTTGTAGAAGTCCACTGGAATGATACCACCCCATCCCCCGTGAAGTGGGAAGCTCTAAAAAGGGGTTTTGAGGGGTGTCCTGATCGTCTCCTGACAGAATTTAACATCAAAGACAACCAACAAACCCCAACAATCCGACATGCTCAGGACCCAAATCTCATCCTTCAGGCAGCAGATCTTGACCATCCTCGACCAGAGATCCATCATATATAGAGATAAATTTAAGAGGATCATTCTAATATGGCGACAAATGCGGTAGTTGGCTGGCCAGAACCCTGCACCCTAGAACGCCAATAACTCATATGCCTGAAAGTCATGCTGGGGGCACCTGGTTCACAAGACGGAAGATATCCTGGAGGAATTCAGGACTTTTTTATAGCAAATTACCCTATTAACTTTATAAGACGCATCAGATAAGATGCACCTGGGTTTTAGAGGAGGGAAATAGGAAAAAAATATTTTGAACTCCCCAGACCAGGTAGTGAGGGAGGTATTACAGGAGAAATAAACAGCAGTAGTACTGCCTCAGAATGAAGTATATACCACTAGGTAAACCTGTCATTCAGGATCTAGGAAAGCTGAGTATGAATATAATGGTGATCTCATTACTTGTCATCCAGCTTTCCAGGAGCCCTGAATTCCATGTTGAATAGTTATGGAATTGCATGTGGTATGAATGCTTGCATAACTCTGCAGTTGGCATTCAGGATCCTGGAAGAGCTGAGTGACAATGTAATGATTCCATTACTTGTCACCCAACTTTCCAGGAACCCTGCATGGCATGTATCATTATGGTTATGCTTAACTAGGCACAAATATATACACAATACAGGCAGCTTTCTCCCTCTGCCCCTCCCTCTCCTATGTAGCTGGCAGATGTGTCTGTACATGCAGCTGACTGCTGAGGCAGGGGGGAGCAGCAGCTCCCTCTATCTAATCAGCTGTTGTATGGGTGCTGGTGTGGTGCGGACCTGCTATCTTTATCACACTGTCAAAAATATAGCAGGAGCCGCCTGTCCAATAGCTTCCTGCTCCTCCCCCTGCCCCCAGCAATTGGCTGCTGTACGGGCCGCCCTGCTCCTCCCCCTGCCCCCAGCAATCGGCTGCTGTACGGGCCGCCCTGCTCCTCCCCCCTGCCCCCAGCAATCGGCTGCTGTACGGGCCGCCCTGCTCCTCCCCCCCTGCCCCCAGCAATCGGCTGCTGTACGGGCCGCCCTGCTCCTCCCCCCCTGCCCCCAGCAATCGGCTGCTGTACGGGCCGCCCTGCTCCTCCCCCCCTGCCCCCAGCAATCGGCTGCTGTACGGGCCGCCCTGCTCCTCCCCCCCTGCCCCCAGCAATCGGCTGCTGTACGGGCCGCCCTGCTCCTCCCCCCCTGCCCCCAGCAATCGGCTGCTGTACGGGCCGCCCTGCTCCTCCCCCCCTGCCCCCAGCAATCGGCTGCTGTACGGGCCGCCCTGCTCCTCCCCCCCTGCCCCCAGCAATCGGCTGCTGTACGGGCCGCCCTGCTCCTCCCCCCCTGCCCCCAGCAATCGGCTGCTGTACGGGCCGCCCTGCTCCTCCCCCCCTGCCCCCAGCAATCGGCTGCTGTACGGGCCGCCCTGCTCCTCCCCCCCTGCCCCCAGCAATCGGCTGCTGTACGGGCCGCCCTGCTCCTCCCCCCCTGCCCCCAGCAATCGGCTGCTGTACGGGCCGCCCTGCTCCTCCCCCCCTGCCCCTCCCCCCCTGCCCCCAGCAATCGGCTGCTGTACGGGCCGCCCTGCTCCTCCCCCCTGCCCCCAGCAATCGGCTGCTGTACGGGACACCCTGCCCCCAGCAATCGGCTGCTGTACGAGACGCCCTGCTCCCCCCCCTCCCCCCCCCCCTTCCCCCAGCAATCGGCTGCTGTACCGGCTGCTCTGCTTTGCTGCTGTGCCGGCTGCTCTGCTTTGCTGCTGTGCCGGCTGCTCTGCTTTGCTGCTGTGCCGGCTGCTCTGCTTTGCTGCTGTGCCGGCTGCTCTGCTTTGCTGCTGTGCCGGCTGCTCTGCTTTGCTGCTGTGCCGGCTGCTCTGCTTTGCTGCTGTGCCGGCTGCTCTGCTTTGCTGCTGTGCCGGCTGCTCTGCTTTGCTGCTGTGCCGGCTGCTCTGCTTTGCTGCTGTGCCGGCTGCTCTGCTTTGCTGCTGTGCCGGCTGCTCTGCTTTGCTGCTGTGCCGGCTGCTCTGCTTTGCTGCTGTGCCGGCTGCTCTGCTTTGCTGCTGTGCCGGCTGCTCTGCTTTGCTGCTGTGCCGGCTGCTCTGCTTTGCTGCTGTGCCGGCTGCTCTGCTTTGCTGCTGTGCCGGCTGCTCTGCTTTGCTGCTGTGCCGGCTGCTCTGCTTTGCTGCTGTGCCGGCTGCTCTGCTTTACTGCTGTGCCGGCTTTGTATGCAAACGTCCGGCAGCTCAGTAAGGATTTGCGATCCTTTTCAGCTCCGGACGGGTCTGATCTCAGCACATTCGAGAGTGAAAAATACGGTATATAATGAGCCTGGAGCCGAGCCAATCGGAAATCCAGAGATAGAGGCCTACCTCGCAGCTAATGATCCAGGGAAACTTTCAAACATAGATCTGGAGTTGGACTTGACCACCCAGGAACTGTCAGAGTCCAAAATCTGAACGTGGGCAAGAGCTCCGAGCTGGACGGGTTTACCGCCAGGTTCTACAAATTATTTCAGGAAGATCTGTCCCCCATGGCATTGGAGGCGTTCAATGCGACTAGTCGGGGTCAGCCCTTCCCTTCACAGGCTCTACAAGCTCAGTCACAGATTGATGACCAAAAGGCTTTTGATCGAGTAAGTTGGCCCTTCCTCTCTGCCGCACTAAACTGTTTGGGTCTGGGAGAGTGGATAAAACAGTGGATATTGGCACTAAACCTCAGCCTCACAGCAAGAGTCTTGGTTAATGGGGCGCTGTCTGAGTCCTTCTGGATTGGGAATGGGACCAGGCAGGGCTGTCCACTCTCGCCATTCTTGTATGTCTTGACCATGGAGACACTGCCCAATACCATTCGCAACAACTGGTCCATCAGGGGGATCCGAATTGGGAACCTGGAGCATAAAATGGCCCTCTTTGCAGACTTCCTGCTTCTGTATATGTCCAATCCCCGAATCGGCATGCTGGTCCTCCTCGAGGAGTTCAAAAGATTCAGTAGGGTCAGCAACTATAAAGTTAACACTCAAAAATCTGAGGTCCTGAATATCTCACTTGCGCAGACAATGTCCCACCTAGAAAAATCGTTCCCCTTTCGTTGGCGCAGTGCAAACAAAGTATCTAGGTATCCAGCTCCCCGCAAGTGTCTCACAGGCATTTAGACTCAACTACCTCCTATTCGCGGAAGGAATGGAGAGACCTGAGTAAATGGAGATCCCTGTTTCTCTCATGGAGCTGCAGGGTTAATGTGGTCAAGATGGATATACTGCCTAAATTTCTCTACTTATGATCTTGAAAGTCTAATCGGTATAGTTTGGCATATCTGAAGAAACTGAGCCTTAACAGCGTTTGTGTGGAGAGGGCGCAAACCATACATGCGCCTCGCACTCCTAACGAGGAGAAAGGAGGCCTAGGCCTCCCTAATTTCACTCTTTACTATAAGGCTAGTATTTCTAACTGCATACTGGACATAATTAAACAGATCTTCGAAGCTATGGTTGGAGGCGGAACATGAGGGTGCTAAGGGCTACCTACACGCAGCTGTCCAAATTGATTAAGGCTCTACCTATTCAGTCCCCATTCTGTATCCAACTTGAGAACTGAACAGGCTTCACAGCATCAAAGGGCCTTGGAGTGTTGGGCCCACTTACACCCCTAACCTTCAATCCGATCGTGTGTACTGACGCCAAGGGTAAGCAAGCTATGGCCCCCAACGGAGTTTGAACAACTGTGCCCTTCCCCCACACTCCCTAAGCACGTGATCTCTAGACTCTATGGGATGCTGCTGTCTCAGGAGACGGAGGGTGAGGATCCTGACTACGTGGGGGCGTGAGAGGGAGCTGGGTAGAGGCCCCCCCCGAGAGTTGGGGCGTGGCTCTTGACGCATAAGCTCTCAGCGGGTAGAGTTCAGGATATGAATTTTAGAATGCTGTCGAGGTGGTACAGAACTCCGGATTTACTCCAGAGGATGTTCCCCCAGATCTCCTCCGCTTACTGGAGATGTAATAACAGTAGGCACAATGATGCACATCTGGTGGCGGTGTCAGGTGTCAAACCTATGGAAGGAGGTGATAGAGCTTTTACATTCATATCTGCCATGGAGGGGGTGACTCCTACCCCTGAGCTGGCTCTTCTCTCTGTTCCCTGGCTCAATGAGCAAGGCCAAGAGGTGCCTCCTCCTTTCTTCTTTTTTTTTTTTTTTTTTAAATCATAGCTGTTAGGATTATCCCGAGGCTGTGGCGCTCCACTACCGCCCTAACCTGGATAATGTGGGTGGAGGAGCCCCACATGCTTATGCATTTTGAAGAGCTGGGAGCGGATGAGCCAAAGGCCTAGGAGGAGAACTACCGCACATGGCAGGCCTGGTTGGCTTTCAGGTCCTCGGATGCACTTGGAAGGTGGCTAGAGACAGATATCCCCTGAGATAGAGGAACTGGGCTCTAGAGGACAGGCCCTGAGGGAGAGGACACAACCTTGGGTCACTGACTCTTCCCACCTATGCTTTCCCCTTGTGTCTGGTCTCGAATGTGACACCCCACCCCCCTCCTTCGGTATATAAAGTGTCTGGTGCTTTCATATGCTTGTCTGTCTTGACCCTAACTTCGAGTTTCTTTTTTTGTTGTGTGAATATGGGAACTCAGCCTGTGAAGGAACCCACCAAGAGAAAGCCCTATAGTCCCTATAGTTGAGCAGCTTTGCTATGAAGGTGCGTGGAGGGCCTCCGGGCGGCGGGGCTCTTGATGGAATGCGGTGAGCTCTCTCAACGCAAAATAGGGGTGACAGAGTTGGGGCTGTACTCCTGCTTGAGGAGCAATTCCAGGAAGTCGCAAGGATCTCTACCCCCAGCACCCTCTGGCAGTCCTATGAATCTGAGATTGCATCTGCGCAGACGGGTCTCCATATCATCCATTTTTTTCCTCTGCGCGGTGAGGTTAGAGTTGAGGGTGCGCACTTGATCTGAGAGTGGTGTAACAGTATCCTCTAAGTTAGACTCCCATCTCGACTTCTGTTGTGCGCTCTCTCAGTGTTTGGACGTCTGCTCGCAGTAGACCAAAGTCCGACTATAATGCGTTGAGTTTCTCTGAGGGCAGAGCGCGATTCTTTGATTGCTATTAGTACGTCGGCAATAGTCGGGCCGAATGTAGAGGGCGAAACCGGTGCGGCTCCCTCAGAGGGTGCACTCTGCAGGCTAGTAGGCACATTAGATCGCGATTCCATTGAGGTGCTGGGCCGAGGGCACTGCTGCAGCTTGCTGGTAATTTTAGTTTGCTTGCTTGGCGCCATTACGTTAGAAGGTAGTGGTAGGGGATGTTTGCAGGCCTGAACTTACAGGATGTCACGGGGGGTTCATGCGCAGTTTAGGCTTTAATGCATCGCTGTTGGGGTACAGTCATAGTGTAGTAGTGTTCGTGCCCCACTGACGCACCACCCCCAGGCAGCAGCCCAGGGGTCAGTTTCCAGGTGTATATAGAGCAAACAATAGATTACAGTCCTGGGGTGTCACTGGTGGAAGGGTCGGTACGTCCATGTTTCTCTCCGCCTCCCGCACTCTGTCAAGAGGCAAGGTGCACAGGGAGGGGGGGTAATAAGTTGCGAAAGCGCCCCTCCATTAAGGGGGGAAGTGCTCTCCTGGGGGAGGGGGGGGGGTATATGTGGTGCTCCTCACAGTATGCGTGGCGCTCTTAGGTGCTCCCCTGGTAACCCTCTCCCCCACAGTGTCTAACTCCTCTCCTCACCCCCTTTCTCCCTCTCCCCGATGGTGTCCAACTGGGGGGGAGCCCCTTAATGTATTGGCCTAGGACAGCAGCCGCACGGCGGGGTTCTCCCTCCAGGGGACCTCTGATGCCCCAAGTGCAGCACAACAATCCCGTGGTGGGTGGGGGGGGTAATACTTCCACATTCTCCCTTCAGGCTCCCGGCTCGGTGTTCATGTTACCGCTGGGTATCAGGTAACATCGACGGTCACACGATCGCTGGCCAGAAACTATCTACATTACATAGCGCTAATTGAGCGCTATGTAATGTGTAAAGGAGAAGGCAAAGGGTTAAAAACCCTTTCTGCCTTCTCGGGGGTCCTTGATGAGGATCAGTGCAGGAGTGCATCTGCACCTGATGTGTCTGATCGGGTGCAGATGCACTCCTGCACTGCAGTCTCGGGCTTGTCCCAACATCAGAGCTGTGGAGGGAAATTATGTCGAGGCAGGCCTGACATTGGATTGGAAAGGGTTAAAGTTCCTTTCCACTTTCCAAATGTACACTATCTGGAGGACTTTTTGTTTGGTGGCTTTAACCTTACACACTTTTTTTTATTTTTCCAGCTATACATTTGTATTTGCTTTGGTCCCCTATTGATGCTCCAAATTTGTGTTTTTATTGTGGGAAAAAAGACTTTTGGTATCGTTCTAATCCTACCGACCTGCAGAAATAGATTGTCACTAATGCTGTATGATTAATACTGTAAAACAAGACAAAATGGCGGGATTGATCTGTTTTCTCTCCCTGCTATTGTTATACAGCCAAAAATGCACCAATAAAAACTACAGTTCACCAAGCAAAACACATACAGACATGTCGACGGAAAAATAAAGTTAGGACTTTGGAAAGTGGGGTAAATACCCCAAAAATCATTGCGTCCTCAACGCAAAAATAGGCTATGTACTTAAGGAGTTAAGGGGATAAGCGTGCTGCTAGAATGTGGTGGTAGTCTCCTTGGGGAGGAAATTTAACCCCTTAATGACATGACCCTTTTTTCCCAATTGTGATTTTTTTTTTTTTTTAAAAGTAAAAAAAAAACGCTTGGCTATGTATAATCTGAGGACTTTTTGTGGGACGAGTCTTGCTTTTTTATGGTGCTGTTTAATGTGCAGTATAATGTACTGGGAAACTTTTTCAAAAATTCTAAGGAGTTAAAAATTCTGCTATCTTTAATTGCGTCTTGTTTCTATGTCGCACAAACCAACAAATGACAACTTTTATGGGTTAGTACGATTACTCTACCAAACTTAAAGGGGGTTTTCCCCTCGTCATCCTGACAGCATACACATGGAGGATGTCCACTGGACCCCTGTTGGGACAGGAAGCGGAAAAACATACAAAAGGCACCTCCCGCCACCGGCTCACCAGTGTCTTCCTGTCCCTACAGGCCAGTCCAAGCGGAAGCCTCCAGGTGTATGCTGGAGGCAGGAAAAAAAGAAAAGAAAACTCCTATGCAGCCTGTCCGCCCGTGGGGGGACGACTCTCTGGTCGGGCTGGCAGAGCTTGCGCGGGTGAGACCCTACGTGGGGACCCTCACCCGCAGGATCCCAAAAACCAGCACCACGTTCCCTGCGGCGAACTCTTCCCCAGTGCGCTGCCCAGTGGGGTTGTCGCACTGGGAAGATACAGCCAGGTACCTGCAGGGCTTGGAAGCCGCCCTCCGGACATCAGGCGCCCGCTCCGGACATCAGGACACAGGCTCCGTTACCCTGGCTTCCAGAGATCCTCCGTCGGGCAAAGCGGCTGAGCAGGTATGCCAGCGAGGACGGGGGGGGGGGGCCGACTGACGCGCTCGATCCGACATCCCCGGACATCAATGCGTCCTCCTCAGAGCCCCGACGTAGAGTGTATCCCCCGGGTCTGGAGCGGCGGCATGACGTCAGCACGGCCGCGTCACGGGGGGGGGGGGGGGGCGGGGCCTCGAGAAAAAGGCGCCAAATTTGAAAATCTCAAAAAAAAAAAAGGGAGAAAAGCAGGATATTCCCCACATGTCTTCGGTCTGCACCTAAGTAAAGATGTCGGCCAGAGAAGACGCGGAGAGCAGCCTGCTGGTGAGTAGACCTCTGGGGGTCTCACACCAGGGGTAAGGAAGGGATCAGGTGCTGGAAAACCCCCATTTTTGCTGTCTCCGTCTCTTAGGACAGAGAAGCACAAAAGGGCAGAGAGGCCAAGAAGCGCGTGCGCAAGTGCCCAGTCTGCCTGTGGCGACTGGACGAGGGACACACCAAACCCTTATGCGCAGACTGCACAGAGAAAGTGGTCCGTGAGGAAGGCCCCTCGGGCATATCGGACATCCGAGCTATGATCCGCGAGGAGATCGAGGCCTCTCTCTCGTCTCTTTCCGTTCCGCCCCCCACGAAAAGGGTAAGGCGGTCACGGATAGAAAAATCAGACTCTGAGGAAGGGTTCTTAGAAGATTCCCCCTCAGAATCCATACCGCCCATGGAAGACACGAGGAAGTACTTCTTCGCATCGGCGGATCTGGGGCAGCTACTAACAGCGGTCCGTCACACCATGCAGGTGGAGGAACAGACGCCGCAGCAGCCATCCCTCCAGGATACCCTGTTCCGGGGACTCATACCTCAGCCCAAACCATCATTCCCGGTCAATGATATCCTAAAACAGCTTATCTTGACCGAGTGAAAACAGGCAGAACATAAGTTTTTCCTGTCTAAGGAGTTTAAAGATCGTATGGTCTTCACCCCGGAAGACATTGAGTTCCTGGACACTGTCCCGAAAGTGGATTTGGCGGTCGCCAGGGTCTCAAAGAAGGCTGCCCTCCTCTTTGAGGACATCTCCCAATTGCGGGACCCACTGGATTCACGAGTGGATTCGGCAATGAGGAGGGCCTGGGAGTCGGCGGCCCTCACCATGAAAGCCAACATTACGGCCACGTTGGTAGCGAGATCCATGACGGTCTGGTTAGACCAACTCCAGGCACTGGTCTCGCAAAGGGGTTCGAGGGAAGATATCTCCAACTGCCTTCCCCTCCTCCAACAGGCCACCGGCATCCTGGCGGACGCCTCGATGGGACAAAAGTCAGGGACTACCAGCAGAGAGACCCGTCAAGCGGCCTTCCTCCTCCTACCCTCCTCCCTTTGTTCCCCCGAGAACATACAGGGGGAAGGGGAAAACCGGACGCTGGTCTTACCCCAAAGGCGGAAAGGGTGAGAATCCACCCATCGGGATCCGGCAGGTGGGGGGGACTTAGGGGGTTCACCAATAAATGGAGCGAAATAACCTCCAATCCCTGGGCCCTACGCCTGGTCTCAGAGGGCTATAGAATTGAGTTTTCTGCCCCCCCTCCCCGGAGGTTCGTGGTTACCCCCTGCTAGTCACCCGCGTCGGCCCGGGCCCTCCAGTCGGGGGTACGGGACCTACTATCCCTGGGGGCCATTATCCCGGTTCCCGCAGAAGAACGGTTCAAAGGGTGCTACTCCCCTTTGTTTCTTATTAAGAAGCCTAACGGGGCCTACAGAATTATAATCAACCTGAAATACCTGAATAAATCTATAACATACCGAAGATTTAAAATGGAATCAGTAAGATCAGCGATCCCCCTAATCGCACCAGATAGCGTCATGGCCACGGTGGACTTAAAAGACGCCTATTATCATATTCCCATACACTCAGACTCCCAACAGTTTCTTCGATTCGCCCTGGTGATAGAAGGGTCAGTCTCGCATTACCAATTCACATGCCTGCCGTTCGGGATTTCCTCCGCACCTCGGGCATCGGGTCAACCTCACCCTCCACCTGTTCGAGTCGCTAGGTTGGATCATTAACTTCGACAAATCCAGTCTTCAGCCCGAACAAAGGAAAAAGTTCCTGGGGGTTATCCTGGACTCACGCCACCAGTGCTCTTCCCTCCCGCTAGAAAAGCAAAAAATGATCCAAGACGAAAGCCGGGCACTTTCGTTAGCCTCCCAAGTCTCCCTTAGGAGAGGCATGAGGGTCCTCGGTCTCATGACAGCCTGTATTGGAGTAGTCCCGTGGGCCCAGTTACATGGTAGAACTCTCCAGGACTTTATCCTGAGCAACTGGGACAAATCACCAGCTTCCCTGGATCAGGAAGTCACCCTTACTCATAAAGTAAGGTCCTCCTTGGGGTGGTGGACGTCTATCTCCAACCTCGCCAGGTCCACAAGTTGGGACCCGGCATCCCCAGTATCCATCTTCACTGACGCGAGCGCAACTGGCTGGGGGGCCCACTTAGGCTGTCACTATGTCCAGGGGGGCTGGAACCAGAAAGAAGCCACTCAATCCTCCAATTACAATGAGCTTTGTGCGGTCTGGAGAGCCATCCGTGACCTCGAGACAGAGATCGGGGGTAGACCCATTAAGATATTTTCGGATAACATAACTGTGTCCCTCATTCGCCACCAGGGATCCACGCGGAACCCCCGACTACAAGACCTGGCGGCGAAAGTGCTCGGGTGGATAGAGCAGCGGATGCCTTCCGTTTCAGCGTTCCACGTAAGGGGCCCAGAGAATGCCATGGCAGACTACCTCAGCCGCAGGAGGATAGACCCTGGGGAGTGGGCGCTACATCCAGAGGCATTCCAATTGATTACGGAAAGATGGGGGACTCCAAAGGTGGACTTGTTTGCCTCTCGGGAGAACAACAAGTGTCCCCGGTTCTTTTCCAGGGGGGCAGACGGGGGCTCCCTGGGAATGGACGCACTATCCCAAGCGTGGGAATGGGACCTGACATACGCCTTCCCACCTATCCCCCTGATCCCTCGGGTTCTAAAGAAGATCCAGGGGTCCCTGGGCTCCGTTATCCTGGTGGCCCCGTTCTGGCCCAAGAGACCTTGGTTCCCGCTCCTGGCCGCTCTATCAACACAGGAGCCCCTACATCTGCCGTGGAGAGACGACCTCCTACAACAGGGTCCCCTGATTTGCCCAAAAGCCCGACAGTTCAGACTAGCGGCCTGGAAGCTGTGCGGGTAAAATACCTGAACCAGGGCCTATCAGGGAGGGTGACCACCACCTTATGTGAGAGCCTCAAAGAGTCCACCAGGAACATATACACCAGGGTGTGGGACGCCTTCTCTAGGTGGTTGGGGCACAGTAATCACGACCTCCAACAACCAGACATTAATAAGATTCTAGAGTTCCTTCAGGATGGTCTGGACATGGGCCTAAAACCTGGTACCCTTAAGGTCCAGGTGGCCGCCCTGGGAGCCTTCTTTGACTTCCCTTTAGGCGACCATAGGCTAGTCAAAAAATACCTTAAAGGAGCAGTCAGACTCCACCCCTTTATAAGAAGAACCATGCCCCCATGGGACCTGAATCTGGTTTTACAGGCCCTTTGCGTACACCCCTTCGAGCCCCTGGAAGAACTCAGTTAAGACCCTCTCATATAAGGTTGCCTTCCTAGTGGCCATTACATCCGCCAGGCGGATCGGGGAAATCCAAGCTCTCTATAAAAACCCCATATATGACCATTTTCCCGGACAAGATAGAGTTTAGGCCCGACCCCTTCTTTCAGCCGAAAGTCCTCACGGACTTTCACAGAGAGCAAAGAATAGTACTTCCCTCCTGCCAGGAACCCCGTAACACTACGGAGCAGAGGTTCCATAACCTAGACGTGAGACGAGCAGTTCTGAAGTACTTAGAGGTCTCACATACTTTTAGGAAATCTAATAACCTGTTTATTCAATTTCAGGGTCCACGCAGAGGGGCCGCTACTAAGGACTCCCTAGCGCGGTGGGTCAGGAGGGCCATAGAAGAGGCATACAGATCCCAAGGGATCCCACTCCCGGGCGAAGTTAGAGCCCATTCTACTAGGGCGGTCGCCTGTTCCTGGGCGGAGAGAGCCCAGGCGACAACCGACCAGATCTGCAGAGCCGCCACATGGTCAAGCACCCATACCTTTGTAAAACACTATCGTCTGGACATGGGGGCCAGCCGTGACACGGCCTTTGGGCGGAAAGTTCTGCAGGCAGTGGTCCCTCCCTAAAGCCCTTGGTTGTTGGTATTCCTCCATGTGTATGCTGTCAGGATGACGAGGGGAAGACAGGAATTAGGTTTACCTGTTAATTCCTTTTCTTGAAGTCATCCTGACAGCATAGGGGCTTTTCCCTCCCTTCAGTTATTCTTCTCTACGTGAAGTAACGTATTGTACTATGGTTTCGGTATTAAAAATGAGTGATTAAGCAAAGCCGAGTCACTGTAGTTATTTGGTACACACTGGTGAGCCGGTGGCGGGAGTTGCCTTTTGTATGTTTTTCCGCTTCCTGTCCCAACAGGGGTCCAGTGGACATCCTCCATGTGTATGCTGTCAGGATGACTTCAAGAAAAGGAATTAACAGGTAAACCTAATTCCTGTCTTTGTATATTTTTCTGCTGTATTACTTCTATTTTTAAGATTTATATTAACTTTCTGCCGTTATCTCAACTTTATTTTTTCCCTGGACACAGTTGTGCGAGGGTTTTTTTTTTTTTTTTGCAGTCTGCATCGGAACTATTTTAAAATACGTACAACATTTTGATCACTTTTTTTCCTCATAGAGACAAGGTGACCAAAAAAGTGCATTTCTGTCTTTTTTTTTTTTTTTTGGCGACATTCATCGTGCAGGCTAAATGCATTGTTTTGATCAGACTTTTATGGATGCAGCAATAACAAATATGTACTTGTGTTGTGTAGATTGTTATAAAGGCTTGTTTTAAAAAAAACTTATCTTTTTTTTTCTTTTTTTTTTTTTTTTTTTTTTTACTAGTCTCCAGAGAGGAACTTGTGATGCTTTGTTCGCTCCTGCAGTAGTATGAAGTAATACCATAGCACTACATCATTCTGCGACCAGGTAGGAATTTTATCAATCCACGCCACAATCTGCCAGGAGATTTAAATGCCACTGTAAGAATCAATTGCAGCATTTAAAGGGTTAGCGGCTCCAATGAACTTGCGCTTCTTACAAGAGCTATTGCCGCTGGGTGTCTGCTCTAAGAAAGAGCTAGTGCCCGTGTTTTAAGGAGGTAAAGCGCCGCGCGATCTTGCTACATGCATACATCCTGTAGTGTCAGGGTACGTCCTATAGTATTGAGGGGTTAAAAACCCCTGCCTACATGTACAGTGGTATGAAATGCACTGCAAGTTTACATGATATATTGCATCACAAATCCAAGGAAACTGCTGCCTCTAGGACAGTTCTAGGACCACCGCATACCTTAAATCAATGGCGGTCGTGATCCTGGAGCAGCAAAGCACACAGACGCTGCTAACAGTGACTTTAAAGTACATTTGTGTATGGCAGAGGGTGGCCACTGGGCCCCCTTAAGTGCACGGTCCTGGTCACCACTGCAACCACTGGTAGTACGCTATGGTATGTATATAAGAACTGCGCTGTGGTGATATTACAAGTACTCATAGGTGGCGCTCTGAGTGATGTTGCCCTGCGACATTTCTGATATGTGATGTCATGACAAATAATGCCAATGGTTGGGTTTCGTGTATGTACTGTATGATAGTCTGGGTGCATATGAGCTTTAAATGCCAGATACGACAGACTTGGGCGCAACTCGCATTGGACTGGACACGGACACCTGATATATATGGACACGGCACATTCTAGGAATAGTCATGCTGGGAATTTTATCATGTAGACCATGGGGTGGCATAAAGTCTAACCTCATAGGCTTAAGTGGAGCCGTGAGCTGGCAGTGGAATTACATGGACAATATGCTAAAATACGCTAGTGTAGACCTGGCTTAGCCTAGTTTCGCATACATTTGTGATGTTGGCTTTGTATTTCCGTCCATGTTTTACTGTACATTTTGTGTAAGCAAATTGTGTGCATTAGCGTACACAAACGCATGCAAATGCGCTGCAATTCACTGGAATGGGCAATAAGTGTAATTGGCTTGTGTTTTTTGCCTACGAAAATGCGCCTGAAAATAGAGCATGTTGCGTTTTTTATTTATACAATGAGGTGTACATAAACTATGCCTATTTGAATGAACCCATTTAAAAACAACGGGTCCTGTTCACTTCTAATTGTATGTGAAAAATGGCCACACAAATACGTCACTATGAATTTGGCCTTCCTCTTATCCATACTGCTGACCTTCTCCCCCATCTCACTTCTTGAGGCCCATTTAGATGAGACGAATGTCGGACAAACTATGCCTGACAATTGTCCCCACTCATACACTCTCCCGTGCTGCCGCACAAGAGCAAGTGTCGTCGTTGGCTCACAGCCGGGCGGCTGGAGACTTAATTCCTCACGTTCCCCCGCCTCTTCATTGACTTAGTGGCTGTTAACGATAACCGTTCAGTGTAAATAGCAGCTGTTCAGTATTGAGCGGCCACTATGTTAAGTCAATTGAGAGGTGGGGGAGAGCAAGGAGTGTAATTTCCCCCCCCCCCCCTTCCCCCACGCTGGCCGCTCTGTGAGCAAGTCAGCAGTACTGGCTCCTTCGCAACAGCACAAAAGCTAATATGTGCGGGGACTAGTATTGGGCATTGTTTGCCCGGCATTTGTCCCGTCTAAATGGGTCTTTAGGCCCAATGTGGGCGGGTGGATTTGATATGTAGAATCCACACGAGTCACCCATGTGTAAGATCTGCATTTGAAGTGCCCATAGGGAAGCTTTGAATCCATAAGTGAATCTTTAAGCTTGCGGATTTGATTTGCAGAACATTTAAGGAAAACAAACCGCAGCATGCTCCATTTTAGATGGGCTCAATAGCAGTCAATGGAAATAGATGATCTGTGATGTATCTGCAAATACAACTGCAAATTCACTGTGTATTTGAAGGATAAAATCATTAGTGAGGTGGGAAAAAAGCTGGGAAGTAAGGTTGCGCATTTTTTTTCCATGCAAACGTTCTGCAGTGCATACATCTAAAAACAATAAATCCCCTATTTCCCACAAATGGTTTCTGCAGGTTTTCCACTTTAAAAAACAATGTGCGGAATCCGATTCACCCATGTACATGAGGCCTTATTGCTCCTGGCAGTTCTATCGTGCTGATAGAAGCTGGTTGTCTTGTACATGTGATTTGACCTGGGGGCCATTTTAGCAGTGCCAGGGCTGGATGGTCATCCTATTCTGCCTACCCTGCCATGTGCCTAGTGAATATCATTAATAGATAATTCACAAACTCAAGATGTGATATCAAGAAGTGTGTGTGTGTGTGTGTGTGTGTGTGTATATAGGTAGATATCACTTGGCTAATTTTCAGCATAAAGGACTACGAGATTTATCAGTGATTGATAGTTTTGTATTTGTATATCGCATTTATTAAGTAAAAAATCTGATAATGGAGTGATTTTAATGCGACTCCATCCCTGCTCATAGCAGAGGTACATTGGACTTGCTGTTAGAGGGTTCCAAATGCACCACGTTGTTTAGCAACCATTTGCCTTTCAATAAACTTGGCACAAATCACTGACTCCTTTCCTTAGACTGACATAATATATACCCTTAGTAAATACGAGCCACTGTCTAATACTGGACATTGCTTAGCAGCGTTCCCTTACATGGTCCAAGTTTCCCATAGCTACTTGTTGCACCTCAATGATCAACATCTCTTTGGTCTTTGACCTATCTTTATACAAGACCCCTGTTGTGTCTTCTGTACTCGGTTGCTCTTGGTGACTCGGTCTTAAGTTGTCCTTCAGGCAGTGTGTTGTGTAGAAGTGCGGGCACAGACCATGATAAAGCCCCATTAGAGGGTGCACCCCATAACCCTTGTACCTTGAGACAGGAGCTGATGTTGCTATAGGTGGAGTCATATATTCTATTTTTTTTTTAAACTCTCTTTATTAAAAATTAAGTAGCATAAGGAACATAGTCATAGACAGGTGCAGCACATAAATAGTACATAACCTTGTATGGTTAGGTTGGTAGGGAGCTTCAGTCACTCTGATACATCAAAAATAACGATTTAATGCTTTCAAGTCAGATTAGATAAGCAGACCAAATCCCAGAGGCCACAGGTACCGCTCCAGAACATGTACCCACTAGTGAGCACGCCTGAGCTCCAGAATAGATAGTCATGAATTGTGGTGAATATAACGTGAGGGGGATTCACACCACACTTTATCAATTTTTTCAGGGCACTTGCGTCCCTTGTAGACTATATAATTATATGGCACCACCGAATTGACCAGCTTTCTCCACACTGAGTGAGGGGTTCTTACGAACCATCAACTGCAATGCAATCGTTTTTCTAGCAAGGAACAAAGATTCCCGCAGAAAAATCAGTCATATATTCTTGATATATGGAACCTGCCACAGTTCCTGTCTCCTAACTGCTGTTTCCGTGTGTGAGAGACGATACAATTTGTGAAGTATGGGCTCTGGCTGTTCTAGACAAAAGACAAACACTGCAATGTTTTGTGTTTTTTTTGGAACTTTTCTTTATTGGAAAAGCAATAAGCAACATTGTAATTAAATATCACCGGCCCTTTTATAGAATAAGCTATGATCACAAAGACTCTCAGGTGAGGCAGGTGGATACCATAAAACTTGCTGGGGTCATTATAAACAGTTCATTGACCTGAAGTAAGAGCCACTGGACCCAAAGATCCAGAAAAAGGCGAAAAGTCCCCAGAGAGGCTCTAATTCCCACGGGCGGATTTCCACTACGTATCATGCGGCGGAAATCCGCGGCGTTGCCTCGCAGCTATTAGGTTTTATTGAAGCTAATAGAGCAATGCTAAAAATAATTCGTAATCACCCGTAGCATGTTCTATTAGCCGCGGTCGTACTCGCGGACGGCTTCCATTGCAGTCAATGGAAGCTGTCCGTCACGCTAGCTTCCGCTGTAGCATAGCTGTGGGCGCGTCATGTGACGCTGTGGGTGCCAAAGCGTCACGTGAGATGTCAGGCGGCGGAACCGAAGGCAAGTATGGGGTCTCTGGGGGTGCCATGACTGACTCCGGTGCGGATTTCCGCTGGCGGAGCCCGTCACGGCCGTGGGCACTAGGCCTTAGTCCTTTTGAGGGCAGATACTCCTGTTTGACCTCAGATGTGGTGATTAGATGTTGCCCTGCATCTAATCTAACCTGCTGTGTATATATAATTTGAGACTGACGTAGACGCGATTGTCCTAATTATATATGTATTACTGGTATAAGCTAGATATCTCCTGTAACTAGTGATATGGTCAGTGCTGGTATAACATGGTATATCACTATATACAGGATGTAGAATTTACAGTAGCTGTACATATATAATGTACAAGAGATACCCAGTTTAGGGCTCCTTCAGTGGCGAGGCTGATATCGGGCAATGATCAACAGCCCGATATCACCCTAGTCATCCATCTGAAACCCATAGATGTGAAGCATTTTCATGTGAAAACTGCTTCGCATCGCTGAGGTGCTGAATGAATTCCCTGCCATGGCAGAGGATTGCAGAGTTCTCCCATTGTTTTCAATGGGGCTGTTGGCTGCAAACTTGCAGCTAGATAGAACATGCTGCAATTTATTTCTTGCATCGCAACACTCTGCCATGCAGGAAAACTTCATGTATATGACGTAATTCAAAAGAATGGTGTTCATATTTGTACGAGATGTGTGTCTCGCAACGTACAAATCTTGCATGATTTTCACACCATTGTGAAGGCGCCTTAAGGGTGGTTTCACATCTGCATTGGGGATTCCACTTTTCTGCTCCCTTTGGGGAGCAGGAAAGGGGAATCCCCACGGTCAAACTGCTCCATCTCTGGATGGAACCTAACCGCATATGACGGACTCCAATGACTATAAATGGGTCCGGGGGTCCGCTCACTTTCTGCCCAGCGATCTGGCTTTTGGGCGGAATAAAAGCACTGAATGCAGCTCTTTTTATTTCAGTATTTTGAGCCAGATCTGTGACGGAACCTGCGGCCAAAGGTCCTGACGCAGATGTGACATCGGGCTTATACCAGCATGGTTGATATCACTGTATACAGTATGTGTTTATACATCTCCCTGTGACTAGTGATATGGAACATGCTGGTATAACCTGGGTGTATTGTGTATATAATTCAACACTTTACACACAACTGAAAAATGTTTGTATTGTGTAAATCCACATGACTTTGTGTATGCAGTGTCTAACATGTGGCTTTTGAATACCAAATTAATTGTGGTTGAAAACATGAACTCTGTCAGAGACGCAAAAAGCTGCATGGGTCATGAGCATCTTATTGCTGTGGAGTGACCTGTCCCATCGCCGTATACGGCAGCGAAATTGTACTGAGCATGACGGCGTATGTTGCACACTGCCTATTTTTGTGGTTTCCTGCGCTATTTCAATGTAACTACATTATGTGCCCATAGAGAACAATGGGCCTTTTCAGGCATAATACACCGCAAAATTCAACATGTAATTTTTTTTTTCTTGCCGCAATGTCCAGCACCGTTTATGTATGGGTTCAGGGAAGGGGAGAAGGCCGGAGCTGAGCTTGTTCACCTGGGCCCCCAGAGCCAGCTACAGTACCGAATGGGCTGGGTCTATACAGCCGGACAGGTGAGCGGATATTACTCCATTAAGGGTACATTCACACGGGGCAGAAATGCAGCAGAAAACTCTGCAGCAGTTTTGCTATCCACATCGGTATGCTGCTTCCACATAATAAATTCTAGTAAATGTGATGCACCGCAAGCAGCTTCTGTGACACTAAGGCCTCATGTCCACGGGCAAAAGATTATTTAAAATCCGCAGCGAATCTGCGTCCCATAGGGATGCATTGACCACCCGCGGGTAGATAAATACCCGCGGATGGTCAATAAAAGTGGTTTTAAAAAAAATGGAGCATGAAAAAATCCAGACCATGCTCCATTTTTGTGCGGGTGTCCCGCAGGGATGGCTCCCGCAGGCTTCTGTTGAAGCCCATGGAAGCCGTCCGGATCCGCGGGAGACCAAAATCAGAACATACTCACCTGCTACAGATCTTCTCCTCTTCGCGGCTTTATCTTCTCTCCGTCTCGGCCGCATCTTTTTCTTCAGGCCGGCGCATGCGCGCGGCACGCAATAGACGTGCCGTGCACATCCGCCGCGCCAAAGAAAAGATCCGGCCGCAACAGAGAGAAGGTGAAGCCGCGAAGAAGGGAAGATCCGGAGCGTGCGAGAGGTGAGTAATTGCTATTTTCATCCCTCATGTCTGCGGGGCAGGAGGGACCCGCTACGGATTCTCCATGGAGAATCCGTAGCGGCCTGATTTTCCATGTGGACATGAGGCCTAAGTCTTTTCCCACTTTTTTTTTAAAAATAGCAGTGTTGGCACAATATCAAAGGTTGCACATTTTGACATACAAGATGCTGCGTGCCAAATTTTGCAACTTTTCTCACGAAGGTTACTTTTAGATGGGCCAACTATCGGCCGACAAATCAAGTGATATTAAGTGATAGTTGTGTCGTGTAAACATGGCATCTAATAAGAGTGCCGAACAAAAAATCGTTTATTAGTCGCTAGTCACTTTGTTTCATCTCATTGAAACAAAACTAGTAAGAGACTTCTGTCCTCTTTTGAGCGACTGCCTGTTCACAGTGAAGGGAGGTTGGTGGCGAGAAAGCATAGGAGTGATAGTCGTTGGGACCACAGTTGGTTGCTTCTGCACCCACCAGTTGTCCTGTCTAAAAGTACCCTGAGCTTCTTACCTAAAAGGCACTGAGCCCAACTGCCACAGGATGCTTCACGTTTAGAACTTGGGAGATTCTGGACCAATTGTGATGTAATACAATTGTGATGTCCTCATAATTGCCCATTAAGAAGTTTGTCCAGACTTTGCCATAGAGGAGAATGTTATGGGGAAGATTTAACAAAACGGTCTTTATTGCCCATAGCAGCCAATCCGCTTCTATTTTACCACAGCAGTGTAAAATGAAAACTGAGCTTTGGGTTGCAGCAAAGACCTTTTTTACTGTTGGACAGTTTGGATAAATTAGGCCCATATTTTAGGTTTTGTTTGCACTACTGACTCACCCCACCCTGTTTCCTTACCCCTTCAGGCAGACCTAACAAGATGTCACCATCTGTCCCTAAGTGCAATCACCCGCCCTCAGTACACAGTAGCCGGAAGTACAAGGACTGCTGGAGATGGCACAAATGTTTGATCATTGGTAGGCAGCGCTGGAACCCCCATAACTGTCAGAATTGTGTCCATTGATACTTTCACCATATGGCGATTCCGCTTGAGCTCAATGATGGAAACACTTCCGCTCTGTTTTTGTTTCTGCCCGTTCATGAACATGACAAGTCTGTGTTGGAGTGATGGCATGGCATGGTTTGGGGCAGTGACAATCCAGGATGGGGGATCATATGAATTATGATGTCACAGCCATGGAAGAGAAGATGTGACCGGAGCTGTACTCCCAAACCCACAACTTTTCGTTTCTGTCACTTGCGCTGTCAGACTTATTTGTGGTGCAAGTGAGGGTTTTTACCGCTATGATTTTGGGGTACACATGTTTAGTTTATTTTTTTTATATTTTGGAAAGCCGGGTAAGAAAAAACTGACAATTCTGACACTGTACCTTTTTTTTCTGTTATGATCACCATGCAACGGTGTGATATTTTAACCCCTTACTGCCACAGGACATGTGTTTGTCTTGGCCAGTGGGCACTTAACACAACAGGACATAAACGTGCGCCCTGTGGATGACTGTCTCAGAAGTGAGCCTGCCCTATCCTCAAGAGGGAGCCGGCTGTGATGTAGTTATATGGGGCTTTTATGGTTCTCAGACTGTTGTACACCAGTTTTAGGGGTTTTGGTGAACTTCCAATTTGGTTCAGACCAATTTGGACCAAACCAAGATATTAAGCAAAAGTTCAGTGACCTGGCTGAATTGAACTGTTCACTCATCACTAATTGTGTATCAGGTTGCAATGGTATTTTGTATATCAGTGTGGTCCAGTGTACGTATCATATCAGTATAGCATAATGTGTATATGTATTAGCATGGTACAGTACTAATCCGTATACATTATATATAATAGCACAAATGTATCACTAAGGGCCAGTTTGTATATACATTACTTGTGTAAAAAGTTGTGCATGTAGGAACTATTTTTTTGCTGCCGAACTTTGCACACAGTTACAGCTCTGGCAAATATGCAAGTTTGACTTTTGGCGTGATTAGATGCACCGACCTATCACTAGGGGACGCAATAGGGACCTGGCCACTTGGCAAACGAGGACCCGTGGGCAGAAGACAGGGTTTTACCGTTGCAGGTGACACTCGAGGGGAGGAACTGTTAACTGGGTTGCGTGCATCTCCCTTTCTTTCACACTGAAGTTGTGATTGGACACAATTGCCATTTATTAGTGCACTTCCGGCTGCGTGATTGGGCCAGCCGTCTGTGCACTGATAGTGTCAGAGAGCAGAGTCGGGTCCATGCGGTACAATGAAGTATAGCTAGCTTGAATTACACCTGGTGTAAGTATATAATTATATACAGGAAATATTAGGTTATACTCACATGGAGAGTAGACGTGCTGTAGCAAGGAGAAATCAGTTGTACACAGCTCAGCTGCAGGATAAAATGCTGACCAGAATGGAGGAAAGCTTACAAGAGTCGCAGTACCAGTGCAGTGTGGAGGACTATAGTTGGAGATCTTACTACAGAACAGTGAGTGTTATAAAGCCCCTGTTATACCGAAGTCAGAGAAAGCACCGTCTCACCGAAGTCTCCATTATAAGCACAGTCTGCATTGTAATCTAATGAAGCCAACCCTCAGAACTTGGACTGATGGGAATCCTGTTTAGGTTTCTTTCACATGACTGCACATCAGCTGACGTTTTCACGGCTGGCTGTTATGCGCTGTGATCTGATGTATTAGATTCCAATACATCAGATCACATGGGAGTATTTCTGAGATGTAAAAATGCCCAGCCGCCCACTACAGCACCAGGCATTTTTGTCGGGCCCAAAAGATAGTCCTGGAACTATCTTTCGGGACAGGAATACGTTGGCTGCTGCATGAGCTCCTTTATGGCTATGGACAAGGTGCGGGATGTGGGCGGGGAGGAACAAGTGAGCCTGCGATGGGGTGGGAGGGGAAATGGGCGGTGACCTCGACGCATTTGCGCTGGCTTTACCAGGCCATATAAATAAGCACACAAACATTTGATTTGTTCAACAGATTTTCGTTTCCCAACGTAGCGTATACCGGCTGGGAAAAGGCCGGCTGATATGCGCTCTTGTTAAAGAAACCTCAAAGTAATCTTAAATACAGAGCGTTGGAAGATAATTCTGCTTAATGTTTTTGAATTTGAACTCCGCGTTGTAGTCTTTTGTACAACTGAAATCTGCATTGGCGTGGAATGTACAAATGTTCATAACCTAAAAAGACTTGGGCCTTATTCACAAGAGGATGTTTGTGTGCACAAGACCACATGTCTATTTGGAACCATTGGTTCCCTATGGTGTCTGTGTACAAATGCATGTCCTGCAAAACATAGTACATGCATGTACACATAGGTCTGTGCTGTATGTCAATATTCCTGTGGGGAATCCCCTTGTCACTGAACACTTATCTATTCGCCTCTCCGCCACAGTCGAGGCTCAGGTGCAACTAGCTGCTTGGGTCCCTGGCAGTGTAGTGAAGTTCTGCAAAACATAGGATATGCGTGCACGGATAGGATTATTTAAAATCTTCGCCTGCTGAAAGGGATGTCTAACTGGATATAATGAATGGCTGAGCGCTGCCTGTGATTGGTCACAGCGCTCAGCTAATCAGATACAAGCCTTTCAGCAGGCAGACATTTTAAATCCGTCCCTGCTGAAAACTTCACAACACTGCCAGGGACAGCGGTGGAGAGGTGAATTTTTACACACAAACCATGGATGATTTTCAGGGAAGGCCCCATTTTAAAGCCTTTGCCCGAAAATTGCTGCAGGAGTTGCCAGCAGACCATCACTTTTTTAAATAGGGGCCAGCAGCGACTGCCCCATTGAAGGCAGTGGGCACGGACCTGTGGGCGCATGGTTTAGTGTGCACCGATGTACGCATATAAACATGCTCGTGTGAATAAGGCCTTAGTAAACTGTGTGCCTTCAGTTTGCAACAAAACAATCGACTCCATTCTCATTCCATCTACTGGAGTTCACAGCCTAAAGGTACTGGCGTCACCTCTGACAAAACTACTAGATTTTAAACGCTTTAAGTTCAAATCCTGTTTTCCCCTCGTCATCCTGACAGCATACACCTGGAGGTTGTCCGCTGGACACCTGTTGGGACAGGAAGCGGAAAAACACAAAAGGTAACTCCCACCACCGGCTCACCAGTGTCTTCCTGTCCCTACAGGACAGTCCAAGCGGAGCCTCCAGGTGTATGCTGGAGGTGAACAAGGAAAAAGAAGACTCCCATGCAGCCTGTCTGCCCCTGGGGGGACGACTCTCTGGTCGGGCTGACAGGGCTTGCGCGGGTGAGACCCTACGAGGGGACCCTCACCCGCAGGATCTACCCAGCACTGTTCCCTTGTGGGAAAATCCTCCCCCAGTACGCTGCCCAGAGGGTAGTCGTACTGGCAGAAGCAGCCCCCGTACCTGGATGGCTTGGAACAGAAGCCCGGCGTCTCCAGCGGGGATCCAGCAGCCCATCAGGGCAGAGGTATGCAGGTGCCGGAGTTAATAGCAGGGGCTCGGGTGCCGGTCCGGTCGGCGTGAGCGCGGCAGCAGCTCCATGTGTGCCTCCTAGTCGGCGTCCCTGTGTATGCGGCGTATCCCACGGGTCCGGCGCGGCGGTGTGACGTCAGCGCGGCCGCGTCACGTAGGGGGCGGGGCCTTGCTTAAAAAGGGTGTGTCGGCGCCAAATTTGAAATTTAAAAGGCTGGATTCCCCTGCAGGTCTCCTGTCTGCACCTTTACTGAAGATGTCAGCCAGAGAGGGCGCTGAGAGCAGCCTGCTGGTGAGTAGACCTCCTTTGGGTCTTGTACCGGGGGGGAGGAAGGAGAAACAAATAAATCAAGGTGCTGGAAGTTCCTTTTGCTGTCTCCGTCTCTTTAGGACAGAGATGCATAAAAGGTTAAACGAGTGCGCAAATGTCCGGTCTGCTTGCGACGGCTAGAAAAGGGCCACACCAAGCCACTATGTGCGGACTGTACGGAGAAAGTGGTCCGTGAAGAGGGCTCCTGCCATGACGGACATCCGAACCATGATTCGCAAGAAAATTGAAGCCTCCCTCTCCTCTTTCTCTTCCGCCCCCCCCCCCTCCCATGAAAAGGGTGAGGCGGACACAAATGGAAGAGTGACTCTGAGGAAGGACTCCTGGAAGATTCTCTCTCATAATCCATGCCACCAATGGAAGATGTAAGGAAATACTACTTCTCATCGACGGACCTGGGTCAGCTGTTAAACGCGGTCCGACGCACCATGCAGGTGGAGGAAGAGGTGCCGCAGCAGCCATCTTTTGAAGATAGCATGTTCCGGGGGCTCCTACCGCAGCAAAAACCGTCATTCCCGGTTAATGACATTTTAAAACAGTTGATCCTGACAGAATGGAAGTAGGCAGAACAAAAAGTCTTCCTGTCCAAAGAATTTAAGGATCGGATGGTCTTCACACCAGAAGATAGAGTTCCTGGAAACCGTCCCTAAGGTGGACCTGGCGGTTGCCAGGGTCTCACAGAAAGCAGCCCTCCCCTTTTGAGGACATTTCCCAACTGCGGGATCCACTAGATACCAAAGTGGATTCAGCGATGAAAAAGGCCTGGGAGATTGCGGCCCTGACCGTTAAAGCGAACATCACGGCCACATCTGTGACAAGGTCTATGACGGTCTGGTTGGACCAACTTCGGACGCTGATCTCTCAGAGGGGCTCTAAGGAAGACATCTCCAACTGCCTTCCCCTCCAACAAGCAACCTGCTTTCTGGCAGACGCCTCTATGGAGTTGGTGAGGTTCGGGGCCCGTTCAGCAGCCCTCTCTAACACAGCCAGGAGGGCCGTCTGGGTTAAGGCCTGGACAGGGGATAACACTTCCAAGAACAGGCTCTGTTCCCTGCCCTTCCAAGGACATAGAATCTTTGGGCCTTCCTTGGATACCCTCCTGGAGAAGGTGTCTGATAAAAGCCAGGAACTACCAATGGAGAAGTCCTTCAAGTGGCCTTCCTCCTCCTACCCTCCATCCTTTGTTCCCTCTAGAACATACAAGGGAAAAGGGAAAACTGGACGCTGGTCCTATCCCAAAGGTGGAAAGGGTGAGAATCCGCCCTCCAAGACCCTACAAGTAGGGGGTAGGCTGATGGGGCTCGCCATTAAAAGGAATGAGGTGACCTCCAATCCCTGGGCCTTACGCCTAGTCTCAGAAGGCTATAAAATCGAATTTTCCCCTAGACATCATGACAGCATACATCTGGAGGTTGCTCACCTGCTGACCTGATGGGACAGGAAAAGGCAGAGCATAAAAGAAACCTCCCCTCCACCAAACGCCAGTGCTTTTCCTGTCCCTTCAGGACAGCAGCGGCAGAGCTCCAGCGATGCTGTCCCATTCCGGAGGTTCCAGGGCTTACCGGTGAGCGGCGGCATCTCTCCTGGCAGCCCCGGTTGCCCCAGTGGGAAGTACCTCATCTGGGAGCTAACCGAGGACTGCGTGGGCCGGGGTCCAAGTACGGGCTTTCCGGCATCACTGCGGCCGTCATTTTGGCGGCGGCCGCCATCTCTGGGTTCGGCCGAGCAGCAGCATTTCCTCAAGGGGGCGTGGCCTCGGCGGAGCTCCGGGAGTGACGCAGTGACGTCAGACGCTCCGCAAGGGGGCGTGACCTAGCGTGAAAGGGGCGTGGCCTGGCGCAGGATTCAATTTTTAAAGCTCCTCTGCACCAGGGAAGACGGCTGGTGTTTCTTCACGCCGGGGAATCGATCCTAAGTACAGGAGTTGATCCCACAAGTGCAGGATGTCAGCCAGAGAGGACCCAGAGAATCTCCAAACTGTAAGTGGTCCAGTGGGCCAACCTACAGACACCTGCACTACACGCACTTCCTGACTAACCGAGTTCTCCCTTGTCATTTCAGGACAGGGATACTCAAAAACCTAGGGAGGCTAGGAGGAGGAGTAAAAAGTGTCCAGTGTGCTTGGCCAAACTCGACGACTCCTACACCAAAACATTATGTGCCGTTTGTTCTGCAAAAGTTCTGCAGGAGGAAAAATCTTCCCTTATGTCCGAAATTCGGTCGGTCGTCCGGGAAGTTGTTCAGTCCTCCCTCTCGGACCTCCAACCTGGGCCCTCAGGGGTTACACGAAGGTCTGCTCCGGCTGTGTCAGAGTCCGACTCTGACATAGCGGAAGATTTGGAGTTTGATAATCTTGGGGAAGTGTTGCAGGAGGAGAAAAAGGACCTTTTTTCCACCGCTGACATGGATCAACTTTTAAAAGCTGTACGTAGAACCATGCAGGTGGAGGAAGATGTGCAGCAACCCCGCACGGCGCAAGACGACATGTTTGCGGGATCGCTTCCACAACGGAAATCTTCGTTTCCTGTAAATGCCACACTCAAACAACTAATCCTGAACGAGTGGGATTGTGTGGATCAGGCTCCGCTAATCCCTAGGGAGTTCAAGGAACGCCTTTTATTTGCCGGAGACGAGGTGGCGTTTCTGGACGAAATGCCGAAAGTAGATGCGGCTATTTCTATGGTGTCCAGGAAGTCTGGATTACCATTTGAAGATACGTCCCACTTAAAGGACTCCTTGGACAATAAAGTGGACATAACCATGCGTAAGGCCTGGTCCACGTCCAGCCTTATTATAAAATCCAATATCGCGACCACTTCTGTGGCTCGCTCCATGGCGGTCTGGCTGGATCAGCTCGCGTCCCTAATTGACCAAAAAGCCTCCAGGGAAGAGTTTGCGAGCGGCATCCCTCTGCTACAGACGACAACGGGGTTTCTGGCGGATGCCTCTATGGAAACGGTCCGCTTCGGAGCTCGCATGGCAGCCCTATCCAACACCGCCAGAAGGGCAGTCTGGGTAAAGGAGTGGTTGGGGGACTTAACATCCAAAAACAAGCTGTGTACCCTACCCTTTCGCGGCGCACGCATTTTTGGACCGGACCTGGATCGCCTGCTGGAAAAAGCAGCTGACAAGAACCAGGGACTGCCAGCCATCAGACCGCCCAAGAGACCCTTCACTCCACGTCCCTCGTCTACATACGCTGGGAAAGGGAAGACCGGAAGATGGTCTTATCCGAAGGGTGGAAGGGGTAAGACTTATTGTTGTCCCTCAGCCCGCATCTTCGTGCCCGGTGGGCGGTAGACTGGCTCGTTTTGCCACTAGTTGGCGTAACATAACGACTAACGAGTGGGTGCTACACCTGGTGGCGGAGGGGTACAAGATCGAACTAGAATCTCGCCCCCCTGACAGATTTATTGTAACCTCAATCCAGTCTCCAGCCCTAGAGCAGGCTCTATTGAGAGGTGTACAGAACCTGCTGGATCTTGGCGCGGTTATCCCCGTCCCCAAGAAGGAACAGGGGAAGGGATTTTATTCCCCCCTTTTTCTGGTTCCCAAACCAGATGTCTCCCACCGCACAACAATTAACCTCAAAGAACTGAATAAATTCATTGAGTATAGGAAATTTAAAATGGAGACTATCAGAACTGCAACTCCCCTAATTGCCAGGGATAATGTAATGGCTACAATTGACCTAAAGGATGCTTACTTTCACATCCCTATTTACGCCAACTCGCAAAAGTTCCTGAGGTTTGCGCTGAGAATGGAAGGGGAAATCTGTCACTTTCAGTTTATTTGCCTCCCACTTGGAATTTCCTCTGCTCCGCGGATTTTTTCCAAGGTGGTGATAGAAATGGTTGCCTTTTTGCGCAATCGTGGAATTATCGTCCCCTACTTGGACGACTTCCTGTTGGTGGCAGATTCCCCGACTATTCTGAGGTCACACTTGGGTTCCACGCTTCAACTTTTTTAAGGACCTGGGTTGGATTATTAATGATCTAAAATCCAACATGGAACCAGAAACCAGGAAAAAATTCCTGGGAGTCATTCTGGATTCCAGTCTCCAAAATTCGTCCCTTCCTCCTCTAAGGAAACAGCTTATTTTAGAGGAATGTTCCACTCTCTATAAAAAATCTAGAGTAACTAAGAGAGGCAATGCGGATCCTGGGGCTAATGACTTCGTGTATTGGTGTGGTTCCCTGGGCCTAGTTCCATAGTCGCGGTCTCCAGTCACTAATCCTTCAGAATTGGGACAAGTTACAGTCCTCACTCGACCGGACTATCTCTATTTCTGCTAAAGCCAGATCTTCACTCTGCTGGTGGTTGTCATCGGACAACCGGTCACGGGCATCTGAATGGAACTTGGACCCTGCAATAATCACAACAGATGCCAGCGCCAAAGGGTGGGGGGCCACTTTGAAGGCAGTCATATACAGGGTACTTGGGACGCTCATGAGAGATCTGGTTCGTCTAACTTTAGAGAACTTAATGCGGTGTGGAAATCCCTACGTAGCCTGCAATCGCTCTTAGGGATGAAGCATGTGAGGATCTTTTCAGATAATATGACGACAGTGTCACTCATTCGCCACCAGGGTACCACCAGGAATCCTCTACTGCAGCAGTTGGCGGGAAGGATCCTTCAGTGGGCGGAACTCACAACCAAGTCTGTCGGCCTTTCACATAAAAGGAGCCGAGAATTCAGCCGTGGACTTTCTAAGCAGGAAGAAAGTGGACCCAGGAGAGTGGGAACTCCATCCCGAGGTGTTCAGCCTGCTTGTGACGAAATGGGGGGGTACCAGAAATAGACCTATTTGCGTCAAACGCAAATGCCAAGTGCCGGAAAGACCTTGGTTTCCCCTCCTGAGATCTGTCAGTTGGAGAGCCTTTCCACCTTCCACCAAGACCGGACCTATTGCTGCAGGGCCCTCTTTACCCAGAGGTTCACAAGTTCAGGCTTACGGCCTGGATCTTGAACGGGTAAAATTCTTGGGGAAGGGTCTTTCTCCTAACGTAATTTCCACTATTAGCGAGAGCCTTAAACCCTCGACAAAAAAGATCTATTCCAAAGTCTGGAAAAAGTTCTCGGAGTGGATGGGCCAGGACATCCAGCCGTTAGATCAGCCAGACATCCGTAAAATCCTAGATTTTCTCCAGGCGGGCCTGGATAAAGGGTTGAGTCTGAATACCCTCAAAGTCCAAGTTGCGGCTTTGGGGGCATTCTTTGATCTCGCGCTTGCGGAGCACAGGTGGATTAGGAGATTTCTTAGAGGGGCAAGTAGATTGCATCCATTTACAAGGCTTACGGCACCCCCCTGGGATCTGACCATAGTCCTTCAGGCCTTCTGCGATTCCCCCATTTGAACCTATTAGAGATCTATCCATCGCCTTGCTGACGTATAAGGTAGCCCTCCTTGTGGCAGTCACGTCGGCTAGACGCGTGGGTGAAATTCAGGCCCTCTCACGAAGGGCCCCATATGACTATTCACCCTGACAAAATAGTATTTTCTTTAGACCCGTCCTTTTAGCCTAAAGTCTTGTCAGATTTCCACAGAGGCCAGCCAATAGTCATTCTGGCCTTCTGCCAAGATTTCAAAAACGAAAAGGAGCAGAAGCTCCATAATCTAGATGTCAAAAGAGCTGTACTAGCGTACCTTGAGGCAACGGAAAATTTCAGAAAGACTGATAAACTTTTCGTTCAATTTCAGGGGCAGGCCAAAGGAAGGGCCGCTTCTAAAGATGCGATCGCCTGGTGGCTCAGGAGAGCTGTCCAGGAGGCTTACAAGGCCAAGGGCATCCCTCCTCCAGATGGATTGAAGGCCCACTCGACGAGAGCGGTGGTATCTTGGGCAGAAAGAGCGCACACGTCAATCGAGCAGATTTGTAACGCAGCCACGTGGACTTCTGGCCATACTTTTATTAAACACTACAGGCTGGACTTTAAATGTAGTCAGGACGCAACCTTCGGTAGGAAGGTGCTCCAAGCGGTAATCCCTCCCTAAAAAAGCCCATGCCAGTTATTTGGTATTCCTCCAGATGTATGCTGTCATGATGTCTAGGGGAAAACGGGAATTTTTCTTACCGATAATTCCCTTTCTTGAAGGCATCATGACAGCATACGGGCTTTTTTCCCCCCCTACCGACATAGTTACCCTTGTTTTGTCATACACATGAGGTAATGTGTATGCTTATGTTTCTTTGTCTGAGGTGTGTGATGTCAATAAAAACACACCTCCTGGTTAAGTATTCTGTCACTGTGGTTATTTGGAACGCACTGGTGTTTGGTGGAGGGGAGGTTTCTTTTATGCTCTGCCTTTTCCTGTCCCATCAGGTCAGCAGGTGAGCAACCTCCAGATGTATGCTGTCATGATGCCTTCAAGAAAGGGAATTATCGGTAAGAAAAATTCCCGTTTTCCTCCTCCTCCCTGGAAGTTTGTGGTCACCCTTGTCTGCTCGGGCCCTCCAATTAAGTGTGCAGGAGCTGTTGTCCCTAGGGGCCATCACTCGGGTTCCCACAGAAGAACGGTTCAAGGGGTGCTACTCCCTTGTTTCTCGTTAAAAAACCCTACGGGTCCTATAGAACCATCATTAATTTGAAATTCCTAAATAAATATCTCATATCAAAGATTTAAAATGGAAACGGTGCGGTCAGCAATCCCCTTAATCGCACCAGATAGCGTCATGGCCACCGTGGACTTAAAGGACGCCTACTACCATGTCCCTATACACACAAATTCCCAGCAGTTCCTGCGATTTGCCCTGGTGCTTGATGGGTCAATCTCTCACTTCCAGTTTACGTGCCTGCCGTTCGGGATTTCCTCCGCACCCCGGGTGTTCTCTAAACTGGTGTTAGAGATGGTGTTGGCACTAAGGACAAACAAAGTGTTGATTGTCCCGTTCCTCGATTTTCCTGATCATAGCAGGATCAGTTTCAGAACTCCGGTTCCAGGTCAATCTCACACTGTCTGTTCGAATCACTGGGCTGGATCATCAACACCGTTAAATCTAGTCTCCTGCCCGAACTAAAAAAATTCCTGGGAGTTATTCTGGATTCACACCCAGTGTTCATCCCTTCCCCTAGAAAGGCAAAAAGCGATCCTGGACGAGTGTCGGGCCGCCAAAGTCTCCCTTAGGAGAGGCATGAGGGTCCTCGGCCTCATAACCTCTTGCATCGGGGTAGCCCCTTGGGCCCAATTACATTGTAGAACCCTCCAAGACTTTATCCTGAGATACTGGGATAAATCACCCGCTTCCCTGGATCAGATAGTCGTCCTTACCCACAAGATAAAGTCCTCCTTGGAGTGGTGGATGTCCGTTACCAACCTTGCCAGAGCCACAATTTGGTACCCCCGCATCCCCAGTATCCATCTTTACTGACGCGAGTGCAACTGGCTGGGGGGCCCACTTAGGCCGTCATTACGTCCAAGGGAGTTGGAACCGGGAGGAAGCTACTCAGTCTTCCAACTACAAAGAACTTTGCGCTGTCTGGAAGGCCGTTCGGGGCCTTCGAGACAGATCAGGGGTAGACACCTAAAGATCTTTTCGGATAATAAAACTGTGTCCCTCATTCGCCACCAGGGATCCACGCGGGACCCCTGACTTCAAGACCTGGCGGCGAAAGTTTTCGGGTGGATAGAGCAGCAGACACCTTCCGTCACAGCGTTCCACGTAAGGGGCCCAGAGAACTCCATGGCAGACCATCTGTGCCGCAGGAGGATAGATCTGGGGGAGTGGACTGTACATCCACACGCATTCCAGCTAATTATAGAAAGATGGGGGACACAAAAGGTGGACTTCGCCTCTCGGGAGAACAGTGTCCCCAGTTTTTCTCCAGGGGAGCAGACGGGGGCTCCCTGGGAATAGACTCACTGTCCCAGGCTTGGGATTGGGACCTTGCATACTCCTTCCCACCCATCCCCCTGATCCCTCTGGTCCTAAGGAAAATTTAGGGGTCCCCAGGCTCCGTTATCCTGGTGGCCCCATTCTGGCCCAAGAGACCCTGGTTCCCGCTCCTGGCCGCTCTCTCGACACAGGAGCCTCTACATCTGCTGCAGAGAGACGACCTCCTTCAGCAGGGTACTCTGATATGCCCAAAGGTCTGACAGTTCAGACTGGCGGCCTGGAAGCTGAGCCGGTGAAATACCTGAGCCAGGGCCTATCAGGGAGGGTGACCACTACTTTGTGAGAGCCTCAACAAATCCACCAGAGATATATACACTAGGGGGTATGGGATACCTTCTCTAGGTGGTTGGGGCATAGTATCCATGACCTCCAACAGCCTGACATTAACAAGATATTGGAGTTCCTACAGGATGGATTAGATATGGGGCTAAGACCGAGTACCCTTAAGGTCCAGGTGGCTGCCTTTGGAGCCTTCTTTGACTCCCCCTTAGGCGACCATAGGCTAATTAGGAAATATCTTAAAGGGGCAGTCAGACTCCACCCCTTTGTAAGGGAAACCATGCCCCCATGGGACCTGAACCTAGTTTTACAGGCCCTCTGCGCACACCCCTTTGAGCCCCTGGAAGATCTATCAGTTAAGATCCTCTCCTATAAGGTAGCTTTTCTAGTCGCCATCACATCCGCTAGACGGATTGGGGAGATCCAATCCCTCTCTATTAGCACTCTGTATATGACCACCTTCCCAGATAAAATAGAGTTCAGGCCTGACCCCTTTTTCCAACCTAAAGTTCTCAGACTTTCACAGAACAGTGCATAGTACTTCCCTCCTTCTGCCAGGAACCCCGTAACACCATGGAACAGAGGTTCCATAATCTAGATGTTAGACGAGCATTCCTGACGTATTTGGAGGTCACACATTCTTTCAGGAAGTCTAACAACCTTTTTATTCAATTTCAGGGTCCACGCAGAGAAGGGGCTGCTACTAAAGACTCCTTAGCACGATGGGTCAGACAGGCTATAGAAGAAGCATACCGATCCCAGGGGATTTCCCTCCCGGGCAACGTTAAGGCCCATTCCACCAGGGCAGTCGCCTGATCCTGGGCGGAAAGGGCCCAGGTGACAACTGACCAGATTTGCAGGGCCGCCACATGGTCGAATACCCATGCATTCACAAAACACTACCGCCTGGCTTTAGGGGCCAGCTGAGATATATGGCCTTCGGGCGTTAAGTGCTACAAGCGGTGGTTCCTCCCCCCCCCCCCCTAAAAAAGCCCTCTGATTGTTGGCACTTCTCCAGGTGTATGCTGTCAGGATGACCAGGGGAAGACAGGAATTAATGGTTTACCTGTTAATTCCTTTTCTTGAAGTCAACCTGACAGCATAGGGGCTTTTCCCTCCCCTTGAGTTATGTTTACGTGTAGTAACATACTCTATTATGATTTCTGTATTAAAAGATATTGGTTGAGCAAAGCCGGGTCACTGTAGTCATTTGGTACACACTGGAGCCGGTGGTGGGAGTTGCCTTTTTGTTTTCGTTTCCTGTCCAACAGGTGTCCAGCGGACAACCTCCAGGTGTATGCTGTCAGGATGACTTCAAGAAAGGGAATTAACAGGTAAACCTAATTCCTGTCTTTCTAGACGCTAAACCTGTAGTTGTAGCAGTTGAAGGAATAGATAATAGGAAAGGTTGCTGTCCGAGACCTTAAGTTGTATCTCCATAGAATCTGTACGTTAGTCGCTCTCTGATCTGTCATTCTTCATCTCTTCTGTGGGTTTGTGATTCATGTTGGTGGGAAAAACCCCCGTGGGGATAAAACCACAAATATATGACCAAACACCCTCCCACACAGCGAATAACTACAATATTTTGCTTCATGCAGGGGTGGTTTGGTTGTGTGCAGTCAGTTGTGCCATGTGTAGAGATAAGCGAGCACCAAAATGCTCGAACGTTCCGCGATGCTCGACGCTTCGTTTCGAGTAACAAACCCCATTGAAGTCAATAAGCGACTCGTGCATTTTTGTATATCGCCGATGCTTGCTAAGGTTTTCATTTGTGCAAATCTTCAAAACGTACGAAAGTTATGTAAACGACACAGATACGGATAGGGCAGGCGAGGGGCAACATGCAGGGCTGCATTTTAGGTTCCCAGGTCCCACTATTAAGCCACAATAGCGGCAAGAGTGAGCCCCCCCCCCCCCCCCCCCTCAACAATTTGTACTTCGTCAAACACTCATTAGCGAGGCACACCTTAACTAAGCACCACACTATCTCCAACCAAGCACTGCCTGCGGGACACACCGCTGCCTCTTCTCCTGGGTTACATGCTGCCCAACCCCCCTGCACGACCCTGCGTCCGCAGCGCACACGTGTCCTTGTGCAGCCTTCAGCTGCTCTCATGCCACACACTGGCTGCATAGCCACACCACCCTCATGTCTACAAGTGTGTCTGCCATGAGGAACCGGAGGCGCACACTGCAGAGGGTTGGCAGGGCCAGGTAGCGACCCTCTTTAAAAGGGGCAGGACGGTAGCCCACAATGCTGTAGAGAATCAATGAGAAATTGACGTTCGATCTTCATTCCAATCCTGTGCCACCTCCGTCAGGAGCTGCAAACGTGGGCATGAGTTACATAGCTATGGGGAATCCATGTGCCCGCACAGTATTCCTTCTGTCTAGGTGTCGCATAGCTAAATCGACACCGCAAGGGGGAAGCCATCTGCACTCTGCCCCCTACCCAACTCAGTCAGTGTCTTTGTGCGAGACAGGTCAAACACCGCGATAGGATGTCTGTGTGCACCAACAGCATAGGTGGGTTCAACGCAACCCAAGACATGAACAATTAATAAATCTGAGCGGCCAAACATGGCAGACTTGCACCGCGCCGACGCCATAGCTTCAGCAATCGTAGGCAGGTAGCCGACTTTCACTGCACCCAGGACATAAACCTCTGCACGAACCCGCAGCAATCGCGGGCCTACAGCGGACTCCAATGCTAGCGTAGCTGTGAACGTCTCATTAGCGCTGTATTGCTCCTCTAGTTTGTCCCAATGCAGTGCCCCGGATAGCTGAGCTAACGTGAGATAAAGTACAGGTTGCCTTCAGCCCACACGCCATGCCCTAGTCAGTCTGGTGTTTTTTGTTTTGTTTTTTTTTATAAATTAATAGTCACAGGCATGTACAACTCCGCAATGGGAAGTCTGTGTGGAGTGGACCCACAGCATGGGTGGCTCCCAGGAACCCCCAGACGGTACATTAATAAATCCCATTGCAGTGCCCCGGATAGCTGAGATAACATCAGATAAATTACAGGTTGGCTTCGGCCCACACTGCATGCCCAAGTCAGACTGGGGTTTTTAATTCAGTCACAGGCAGGTACAACTCCGCAATGGGAAGTCTGTGTGGACCCACAGCATGGGTGGGTCCCAGGAAGCCACTGACAGTACATAAATCCCGTTGTAGTGCCCCGGATAGCTGAGCTAACGTGTGAGATAAAGTACATGTGGGCTTCAGCCCACACTGCATGCCCTAGTCAGACTGGTTTTTTTTAAATTGTCACAGGCAGGTACAACTCCGCTCTGGGAAGTCTGTGTGGACCCACAACATGGGTGGGTCCCAGGAAGCCACCGGCAGTACATAAATAAATCCCATTGCAGTGCCCCGGACAGCTGAGCTAACGTCAGATAAAATACAGGTGGGCTTCAGCCCACACTGTATGCCAGTCAGGCTGGGATTTTTTTGAGGGCCAGATACATAGAACACAGCGATGGGAAAACTTAGTGCACCCATACTATGCACAGATCCCTGTAGTATTCCTGTAGCAAAGGTATAAGCTGACCCCACTAACTGTTATGTTGCAGAAGTCTATGTAGACCCCAGTAACATTTCTGTAGCTACGGTATAGACAGACCCCAGTAACATTTCCGTAGCAGCAATATAGGCAGAGCCCAGTATTAGTAAGATTTCAGTAGTAACAGTATAGAGACCTCAGTAACATTTCAGTTGCAGCAGTATAGGCAGAGCCCAGTATTGGGTACATTTCAGTAGTAACAGTATCGACACACCCCAGTAACACTTTAGTTGCAGTAGTATACGCAGACCCCACAAACATTTATGTAGCAGCAGTATTGGCAGGCCCCTGTAACATTTCTGCAGCTATAGTATAGGCAGACTCCTCTAACGTTAATGCAGTTTTGCTCCTCTCCTTTGGCCTAAACAAGTTTCTCTGATCACTGTGGTAAGACTAGAGAAAATACTTGATGCACATTGCTGATCCCATGACCCCAAGCGGGAAGAGGAGGTGGCATTACAAGGCCAAGACACCATGACCATGACCCGCTATAGTCTGTGTGGAAAGCACGTTATAGGCAGACCCAAGTAACTTTTCAGTTGCAGCAGTATAGGCAGACCCCAGTGACTTTTCAGGTGCAGCAGTATAGGCAGGCCCCAGTGACTTTTCAGGTGCAGCAGTATAGGCAGGCCCCAGTGACTTTTCAGGTGCAGCAGTATAGGCAGGCCCCAGTGACTTTTCAGGTGCAGCAGTATAGGCAGGCCCCAGTGACTTTTCAGGTGCAGCAGTATAGGCAGGCCCCAGTGACTTTTCAGGTGCAGCAGTATAGGCAGGCCCCAGTGACTTTTCAGGTGCAGCAGTATAGGCAGGCCCCAGTGACTTTTCAGGTGCAGCAGTATAGGCAGGCCCCAGTGACTTTTCAGGTGCAGCAGTATAGGCAGGCCCCAGTGACTTTTCAGGTGCAGCAGTATAGGCAGGCCCCAGTGACTTTTCAGGTGCAGCAGTATAGGCAGGCCCCAGTGACCCTTCAGGTGCAGCAGTATAGGCAGGCCCCAGTGACCCTTCAGGTGCAGCAGTATAGGCAGGCCCCAGTGACCCTTCAGGTGCAGCAGTATAGGCAGGCCCCAGTGACCCTTCAGGTGCAGCAGTATAGGCAGGCCCCAGTGACCCTTCAGGTGCAGCAGTATAGGCAGGCCCCAGTGACCCTTCAGGTGCAGCAGTATAGGCAGGCCCCAGTGACCCTTCAGGTGCAGCAGTATAGGCAGGCCCCAGTGACCCTTCAGGTGCAGCAGTATAGGCAGGCCCCAGTGACCCTTCAGGTGCAGCAGTATAGGCAGGCCCCAGTGACCCTTCAGGTGCAGCAGTATAGGCAGGCCCCAGTGACCCTTCAGGTGCAGCAGTATAGGCAGGCCCCAGTGACCCTTCAGGTGCAGCAGTATAGGCAGGCCCCAGTGACCCTTCAGGTGCAGCAGTATAGGCAGGCCCCAGTGACCCTTCAGGTGCAGCAGTATAGGCAGGCCCCAGTGACCCTTCAGGTGCAGCAGTATAGGCAGGCCCCAGTGACCCTTCAGGTGCAGCAGTATAGGCAGGCCCCAGTGACCCTTCAGGTGCAGCAGTATAGGCAGGCCCCAGTGACCCTTCAGGTGCAGCAGTATAGGCAGGCCCCAGTGACCCTTCAGGTGCAGCAGTATAGGCAGGCCCCAGTGACCCTTCAGGTGCAGCAGTATAGGCAGGCCCCAGTGACCCTTCAGGTGCAGCAGTATAGGCCGGCCCCAGTGACCCTTCAGGTGCAGCAGTATAGGCCGGCCCCAGTGACTCTTCAGGTGCAGCAGTATAGGCAGGCCGGCCCCAGTGACTCTTCAGGTGCAGCAGTATAGGCAGGCAGACCAGAGTTACATTGGAGTACCATGAATGTAAGCGAAGGCCAGAAAAATTGCTCAACCAAGAGGGCAGGTGAAACCCATTAATTCAGCTTACTGTGGCTTAATTTGTAACAGAGGCTGGAGGCAGCCCTGTTGAAAATAATTGGTTCATGTTGATGTTTCAATGCTTCAGTTAGAAACGTAGAAATATTGTTGGAAAAAAGTAATGAGCCTTTTGGGTCGCAGAAAAATTGGCAGTTCGCGTGATGACATGATTCAGGAGAAGGACTAATATCATACACAGATTGACAAAGGTAAATGTCCCTTTTTTTTCCGGTGATAGAGAACAATGCTTGCATCTGCGGTTGCAGCAAAAAATGTTTAGGTAACGCTGCTCTCCACTGGTGGAGAAGGAGTCTGGGGAAATCCATGCTTTGTTCATCTTGATGAGTGTAAGCATGTCGGCACTGTCGCTTATCCGTGATGATTCCCCCAGCTGCACTAAATACCCTCTGTGACAAGACGCTAGCCACAGGGCAAGCAAGCACCTCCAGGGCATACAGCGCGAGTTCGGGCCACGTGTCTAGCTTTGACACCCAGTAGTTGTAGGGAGCAGAGGGGTCACGGAGGACGGTGGTATGATCGGCTACGTACTCCCTAACCATCTTACAGTGCTCCCTCTGACTCAGCCTTGACTGAGTGGTGACAGTCTTGCTGGGGAGCCATAAAGCTGACAAAGGCCTTGGAGTGTTCCCCTGCCTGCACTGAACATGCTGCCTGATCTCTGCGCCTCCCCTGCTACTTGGCCCTCAGAACTGCGCCTTCTGTTGCTAGCTCTGTCAGATGGGAAGTTTACCATCAGTTTGTCCACCAGGGCCCTGTGGTATTTAATCACTCTCGAACCCCTTTCCTCTTCGGGAATGAGTGGAAAGGTTCTCCTTATACCGTGGGTCGAGCAGTGTGTACAACTAGTAATCCGTAGTGGCCAGAATGCGTCTAATGCGAGGGTCACGAGAAAGGCATCCTAACATGAAGTCAGCCATGTGTGCCAGGGTACCTGTGTGCAATACATTGCTGTCCTCACTAGGAAGATCACTTTCAGGATCCTCTTCCTCCTCGTCCACAGGCCATACACGCTGAACTGATGACAGACAAGCAGCATGGGTACCCTCTGCAGTGTCCCCAGCTGTCTCTTCCCCCTCCTCCTCCTCCAAAACACGCTGAGATATAGACATGAGGGTGGTCTGGCTATCAAGCGACATACTGTCTTCCCCCGTCTCCTGTTCCGACCGCAAAGCGTCAGCCATTATGCTTTGCAGGAAACTTCTCAACAGGCATAGCCGTAGAATGGTGACGCTAATGATTGCATCTTCGCCACTCACCATCAGGGTAGACTCCTCAAAGTTTCCAAGGACCTGGCAGATATCTGCCATCCATGCCCACTCCTCTGTAAAGAATTGAGGAGGCTGACTCCCACTACTCCGCCCATGTTGGAGTTGGTATTCCACTATAGCTCTACACTGCTCATACAGCCTGGCCAACATGTGCAGCGTAGAGTTACACCGTGTGGGTACGTTGCACAGCAGTCGGTACACTGGCAAATTAAAACTATGTTGCAGGGTGGCAGCGTCCGTGGTGGACTTGCGGAAATGTGCGCAGACACGGTGCACCTTGCTGAGCAGGTCAGACAAGCGGGGGTAGTTTTTCAAAAAACGCTAAACCACCAAATTAAAGACGTGGGCCAGGCATGGCACATGCGTGAGGCTGCCAAGCTGCAGAGCCGCCACCAGGTTACGGCCGTTGTCACACACGACCAAGCCCAGTTGCAGGCTCAACGGTGAAAGCCGTCGGTCTGCTCTGTCAGACCCTGCAACAGTTTGTGGGCTGTGTGCCTCCTCTCCAAAGTGTTTAGTTTCAGCACGGCCTGCTGACGCTTGCCCACCGCTGTGCTGCTGTGCGACACTGACTGCTGGCGACGTGCTGCTGACACATCTTAATTGCGAGGTAGAGGTTGCATAGGAGGAGGAGGGGGAAGTTTTAGTGGAGGTGGCATACACTGCCGCAGATACCAGCACAGAGCTGTGGCCCGCTATTCTGGGGGTGGGTAGGACGTGAGCGGTCCCAGGCTCTGACTCGGTCCCAGCCTCCACTAAATTCACCCAATGTGCCGTCAGGGAGATATAGTGGCCCTGCCCGCCTGTGCTTGTCCACTTGTCCGTTGTTAAGTGGACCTTGCCAGTAACGGCGTTGGTGAGTGCGCGTACAATGTTGCGGGAGACGTGGGCGTGCAGGGCTGGGACGGCACACCGTGAAAAATAGTGGCGACTGGGGACAGTAGCGTAGGGCCGCCGTTGCCATCATGTTTTTGAAAGCCTCTGTTTCCACAAGCCTATACGGCAGCATCTCTAGGCTGATCAATTTGGCGATGTGCACGTTTAAAGCTTGAGCGTGCGGGTGCGTGGCGGCCTATTTGCGCTTTCGCTTTAACGCTTGTGCTAGCGAAAGCTGGACGCTGCGCTGAGAGACATTGCTGGATGGGGCCGAGGACAGCGGTGAGGGTGTGGGTGCAGGCCGGGAGACGCTCGTGCCTGTGTCCTGAGAGGGGGGTTGGATTTCAGTGGCAGGTTAGGGCACAGGAGGAGAGGCAGTGGTGCAACCCGGAGGCGGTGAACGGCCTTCGTCCCACCTTGTGGGGTGCTTGGCCATCATATGCCTGCGCATGCTGGTGGTGGTGAGGCCGGTAGTGGTGGCTCCCCGGCTGATCTTGGCGCAACGAAGGTTGCACACCACTGTCCGTCCGCGATCCCAGTGAAAAACTGCCAGACCTTTAAGCACCTTGGCCTCTGCACGGTGGCTTGGCGCGAGGGGGTGCTTTGGGAAACAGTTGGGATTATTCGCTCTGGCCCTGCCTCTACCCCTGGCCACCCCACTGCCTCTTGCAACCTGTCTTACTGCTGCACTTGCCTCCCCCTCTGAAGACCTGTCCTCAGTTGGCTTATCAAACCAGGTGGGGTCAGTCAGCTCATCGTCCAACGGCTCTTCCTCCGAATCCTCTGTGCGCTCTCTGCCCTGCAGATGCGCTCGGCACGCCGGCAGTGTGCCGCTCGCATGCGCCGTGCACTTCCTTTTTTTTTTTTTTTTCTTTTTGAACATCTGCTCTCTCGCGCTCTTGCGCCGGAGAGCAGAAATTCAGCTGCGGGTGTACCGCGGGACATAGGCTTTTATGGAAGCCTGCGGAAGACCCGCACAAAATAAAGCATGCTGCGTTTTTCTCCCACACGGGAGAAAATGCAAATCCATTAAAATGCTATCCATGGGTGCAAGTTTTAATTTAATTGACCGCGGATGGCTAATGCATCCCTATGGGCAAAATTGAATGCGGATTCCGCAGCGGGAATCCACAATTCAATTTTGCTAGTGGACATGAGGCCTAAGGCCGCCTGCAGATGGCCAGGTCAAATCCCGCTGCGAGAATTCTTGCTGGATGCGGACCCGTGCACCTACAGAGACCTGCGGCTCACCTGCTCTTCCGTCTCTATGTGCCGGCTGCCAGCCGGCGCATGCGCAGAGCGGAGGAGCCCTGTCACTGACATTTCTGTGCGGGTCTTTGCGAGACCCACACAGAAATAGAACATGCCTCGATTTTGTTTTCTGCGCGTGTTTTACCGCAGACAAATCACGGCTGTATGCATAGGATTGCGTTTTGTAATACAATTCTATGCAGGCAGACACGGGCAGAAATTCTGCAGGAAATCCTACCACAGAATTTCTGCCTGTGTGCGGGGGACCTAAAGGATAAGGCTGTAGCAGAGGGGACACAGGCTCCCCTTAAGTGAAAGCCCATCATGACGCAGGAAGAAAATTCAGGGAGTGAAGAGTTAATTAGGGAATAGTGGACACGTTTCTGGAAATAAGGGGGTAACAGTGGGGATTGGAGAACAGGGCAGGAGACAGAGGGTTATTTAAGGGGGGGGCATAAGCGAGTGGAAACTACAATTGCAGTGTCTTGCAAAGTACAGTGGGGAAAAGTATTTAGTCAGATACCAATTGTACAATTTCTTCAACCTAAAAAGATGACGCCTGTAATTGACAGCAAAGGTAGACCTCAACTATAAGAGACAGCATGAGAAAACACATCCAGAAAATCACATTTTGATTTTTGTTTAAAATAAATAAATAAATGTATTTGCAAATTATGGTGGAAAATAAGTATTTGGTCAATAACGAAAGTTCATCTCAATACTTTGTTTTATATCCTTTATTGGCAATGACCGAGGTAAAATGTTTTCTGCATGTCCTAACAAGGTTGGCACACACTGTTGCTGGTATGTTGGCCCATTCCTCCATGCAGATCTCCTCAAGAGCAGTGATGTTTTGGGGCTGTCGCTGGGCAACAGACTTTCAACTCCCTCCAAAGGTTTTCTACAGGATTGAGATCTGGAGACTGGCTAGGCCACTCCGGGACCTTGAAATGCTTCTCACAAAGCCACTCCTTCGTTCCCCTGGCAGTGTGCCAGTGATCATTGTCACGATGAAAGACCCAGCCACGTTTCATCTCACTGCCCTTGCTGATGGAAGGAGGTTTGCACTCAAATCTCCCGTATACATGAAAGAATGTATGGGGCCATGTATCAGATCAGTTGACCTGGTCCGTTTGCAGAGAAACAGCCCCAAAGCATGCTATTGCAACCCCCATGCTTCACAGTAGGTATGGTGTACTTTGGATGCAGCTCAGTATTTCTTCTCCAAACATGACGAATTGTGTTTCTGCCAAACAGTTCTACTTTGGTTTCATCTGACCATATGACATTCTCCCAGTACTCTTCTGGATCATCAAAATGCTCTCTAGCAAACTTCAGTTGGCCCCGGACATGTACTGGCTTAAGCAGGGGGACATGTCTGGCACTGCAGGATCTGAGTCCCTGGCGGCGTAGTGTGTTACTGATGGTAGCCTTTGTTACGTTGGTCCCAGCTCTCTGCAGGTCATTCAGTAGGTTCCCCGTGCAATTCTGGGATTTTTGCTCACCGTTCTTGTGATCATTTTGACCCCCATGGGTGAGATCTTGTGTGGAGCCCCAGATCAAGGGAGATTATCAGTGGTCTTGTAGCTCTTTTTCTAATTATTGCTCCCAGTTGATTGCTTCACACCAAGCTGTTTGCCTACTGCAGATTCAGTCTTTCCATCTGGTGCAGGGCTACAATTTTGTTTCTGGTGGCTCTTTGGTCTTCACCATAGTGGAGTTTGGAGTGTGACTGCTTGAGGTTGTGGACAGGTATCTTTTATACTGATAAGTTCAAACAGGTTCCATTACTACAGATAATGAGTGGAGGACAGATGAGCCTCTTAAAGAAGTTAGTTTATGTGAGACCCAGAAATCTTGCTTGTTTGTAGGTGACAAAGTACTTATTTTCCACCATAATTTGCAAATTCGTTAATCAGACCATGTGATTTCCTGGATGTGTTTTCTCATGTCTCTCAGTTGAGGTCTACCTATGATGTCAATTACAGGCCTCATCTCTTTAAAGGGGTTGTCTCGTGAAATCAAGTGGGGTTCAACACTTCTGTATGGCCATATTAATGCACTTTGTAATATACATTGTGCATTAATTATGAGCCATACAGAAGTTATTCACTTACCTGCTCCGTTGCTAGCGTCCCCCGTCACCATGGATCCGTCTAAATTCGCTGTCTTCTGGCGTTTTTAGACGCGCTTGCGCAGTCCGGTCTTCTCCCTGGTGAATGGGGCCGCTCGTGCCGGAGAGCTGGTCCTCGTAGCTCCGCCCCGTCACGTGTGCCGATTCCAGCCAATCAGGAGGCTGGAATCGGCAATGGACCGCACAGAGCCCACGGTGCACCATGGGAGAAGACCCGCGGTGCTTCGTTGGTGAAGATCCCGGCAGCCATCTTGGTAAAGGAAGAATGAAGTCGCCGCAGCACGGGGATTCGGGTAAGTAATAAATTTTTTTTTTTTAACCCATCCCTTGGGTTTGTCTCGCGCCGAACGGGGGGCCTATTGAATGAAAAAAAAAACCGTTTCGGCGTGAGACAACCCCTTTAAGTGAGAGAACTTGTACAATTGGTATCGGATTAAGTACTTTTTTTTCCCCACTGTACTGGGGATGTCGGACAGATCCTGCGGGAGCCGAGGGTGTCAGCCAGTGTCCACTGACCGGAGTGGCTGCAGGAGCATGTGTCTGGAGTGCAGGGTAGAAGCGGCACAGCAGCAGCAGGACCTCTGGTGGTGGAGCGGAGGTTGCGGTGGGCTAGGCCGCCGGACAGATTTTTTGATGTCACCTTTAAAGCTCGGAAGCGACTCGAGTCCCTCTAGGCAGGGAGTCTCAACCACAGAGGAATCGGATATGGCAGGCGGCGGGCACGGCGGACAGGGGCCCTCGCTCTGGTCAGGGGGCGGGACCTGCGGCACTGGACGGCAAGCAGACCCAAGTAACGGACGTCTCGCCTGTTGAAGTGCCATCTGCAAGAGTTATCCTGAGGAGGATGGCTGAGGACCAGTGGCAGCTGTAGCAGCAGAGGTGGGAGCAGCATGACTGTGACCCCTATGGGTGAGGTGCCGGCTCAGGGGCGATCTGGACCTAGTTCGGGAGGAGCTGGAGTGTCTACACGCCCGACCACAGCGAGAGACCCAGGAGGGATCCGTTGGGAGCACCACAGCGAGGTTGAGGTCAGCGGTGCGAGTTCCATTGCAGGAGCAGAGGACTCGAGCAGCCCAGTGTGCAGCTACGAATGTTATGCCAGGAGGTCTGTCAGGACAGTGACTATTCTGAGGAGACTGGGAAGACGTTCCATTCAGCCTTGTGAGCGAAGCTCCATGTATTGTCTGTCTGCTGATATGCTTGTGGGTCAGATGGGGCATCAGAGTTTGGATGTGGAGAATGGTGGAGAGTTGCTAGGTAAGTTAAGGGAATTGTTGGGGAAATATGAGGGACTTGTTACACCGATGCGATAGGGGGCAGGGTTGCCAGTAGCGTCTCTAATGGCAGCATGGGTGCTGCACGGGGTTAGGAGTGATGTGGTTGGCGCCGGAGTATCGGGTTGCCTGAGTAGTATGGTGGTGGGAAAAATGCATCGTGCTGGTGTGACTGTGGCTGTGAAGACTGAGAAAGATGGGGATTCAGTACGGTTAGATGGGGCAAAGGGGGAGGTTTTTGCCTGTTTTGAGGGCCCCTTGGGGGTCCATTTGAACAAAGAGGTGCTGGAGAAGATGTGGAAGGATGAATACATAAAAATATTTTCATTGTTACTGTTGGAGAAATTCAATCTAGATAAGCGGAAGCGGACTGAAACCAAGACGAAAGAGAAGTGATGGTAGCAAACGTCTGCAGAATAAGCCTACTGGATGCAGGTGTTTTCTATTTTGGCGGGGGTGATGGGTGAAAAGGTGTCGGAGAACTGCTCAGCTTTTTTATTTGCTATCTAGACTCAATTGGGTGGCTTATAGGACGTATGACAGGCAGGCGTGGTTGTGGTACCACAAACCATTTCGTCAACGTGAGGCTGTGCGCCCCAATATTCAGTGGGACCACAAGGACTTTGGCTTTGTGGTTAAAAGTTAGAGCCCCTACGCAGTATGGGCGGTTCTTTCAAGGGAGTGCCAGGTCTTCTGGCGCCATCGGTGGAGGAAGCTCAGCTGTGGGCAGCGGGACGACATCTGTTTAAAAGGCAGGGTTTTGCTGGCAGTTGAATGAAGGCCAGTGCAAGTTGTTGCGCTGTAGACTGAGCAATTGTGTTTAAAGCAACAGCTCATGGGGCATCCAGGTGTTTTAAACAAGGAAAGGGGGAAGGACCACGGTGTTGATGGAAAATGTGAGGATCCCAGTGAGGGTCCATGAGATGACTCCCTATCCAAATGGGTGCCCGGATGTGGGAAAGGGTCGGTTACTGTTTTGGGGGTTCTCAAAGGGTTTAAGGATCCAGGCGCTGGAGCATCGGGTCCCATTTTTAATTAAGAATTTGCGTTTGGCGTTGCAGTTTCCGGGAGTGGTGTACGAGAAGTGTCGTTGGGGAGGATGGCGGAGTTGTTTTCGGCCCTCCCAGTCCCTTATTTGGTAGTTTCCCCGTTGTGAGTGGTTCCATAGAAGGGGACGGGCAAGTTTTCATTTAATTCACCATGTGTCTTTTCCAAAAGGTGAAATGGTGAATTATGGCATAGCTCCTGTTTATGTTTGATGCAACGGTTAAGTGGGTGCAGCGGTGTGGAAACGAAGCGCTTTTGACCAAGATGGACATAGAATCTGCGTTTTACGCGTTGCCTGTTCACCTCGAAAGTGTCCCTTTGTTGAGGTGCGCTTGAGAGGGGCAGTTTTTTGTCGACCAGTGTTTGCCAATGGAGTGCTCGAGTAGCTTGTTAGTCTGGTTTGCAGTCTTTTCTGCATTATCTGGATTTTTTTTTTTGTGCGTTGGGCAGGCAGATACTTATGTTTGTAGTTTGCTTTTGGTTACGGTACAATGTCTTTGCCAATTAACTTGGTATCCCATTGGCACCAGAAAAAACAGAGGGGCCAGTTACTTGTTTGAGTTTTCTGGGTATCATGATTGATATGGAGTGACTGCCAGAGGACAAGCTGGAAGCGTTGCGCCAGTATTTGGCGAGAGTGGCTCATTCCTGAAAATTTATCCTGCGGGATCTGCAATCGTTGCTAGGTAAATTGAACTTTGCCTGTCGGATTATGCCGATGGGGCAGTTTTTCTTGTAGAAAAATGGCAGGTGCAACGGCGGGAGTGAAAGCAGGACACCCTTTCATTTGTGTATCGGCCTCTCTGCTGAGATTCGGGTGTGTTTGGCCTCTTTTGGAAAAATGCAATAGTCAGTCAAAATTGTCCACAGCTTGGTCAATAAACAATGAATTATTCACTGATGCATCCAGGGTGATTGGTTTTGGGGCCTGTTTAGGGGACAGTGGTGCGCAGGGCGATGGCTAGAAGAGTGGAGGTGCGGTGGGGCGGTAAAAAACTTAGTGTTGCAATTGTTTCCGATTGTGGTGACAGTGTCAGTTTGGGGAGATTGGTTTAGGAATAAGGTGTGCTTCCATTGTGATAATATGGGAGTGGTACAGGCGATCAATGGGGTGACGGCTCGGTCACCACCAGTGGTGGATTTGCGACGGCACCTGGTATTGGCTTGTTTGTTCTAGAAAACTTGGGTAGTGGCAGTTCATGTACCGAGGTAGACAACAGTATAGCTGATGCCCTTTCTTGTTTCCTTTTGAGAGCGTTTTTTGCAGTTTATGCCGGAAGCAGAACTAAAGGGTCTGCCTTGTCCAGTGGAGTTATGGAACGTGGTCGACGTGCGGCGGAACAATTGATTAGAAATTCGCTGGCACAGGGCATGTGGACTGTTTACCAGGCAGCTTGGGACCACTGACAACAGTGGGTGAGTGGTTTGGGGGAATAGGTGGCGGAGGATATGCTGGCGTGGTTAGGTGATGTGCCAGCGCAGGGCTGGTCAGTGGAGAAAGTGAATCGCTACATGGCTGGGTTGGCCTTTGGTTTTAAATTGCGGAGGTGGCAGGATTTAACTAAGGCCGCTTTGATGCGGCAAGCGTTGCTGGGATTTCGAAAAGGTCAGGTGGTTAGTGACAGAAGCCCAATAACGTACAGATTGGTAAAAATGGGAGGGGTGCTTGGTGACATTTACAGAGATGGTTTTAAGGAGTTTGTTCAGTTGTGCTTTTGTTTGCAGTTTTTGGCGCTTTTAAGTTGAGTGAGTTAGTATCTCCCCGGTAAAAGCGTACAGGGTGGCTTGGCGGCTGTTGATGTAGTACTGCTGAATGGAGTGTTGGAAATTTGGCTGTGTCGGTCAAAAACAGATCAATTAGGTAGAGGGAGGAAGCTGTGTTTGGGGCAGGTACCTGGGGCGGTTATGTGCCCGGTACAGTGTTTTGTGGGATATCAAGTGGCGAGTAGTTAAAGGGGGTCCATTGTTCCTGCATGAGGATCGGTCTTTTTTTGTCCTAGTTTCAATTTAACGGTGTTGCAGAAAGGGTGGTGGCACCAGGGCTAGCAGGTGCTGGTTATTCGTCACATTCTTTTAGAACTGGTGCAACGGAGGCATCAAGTTGGGGGCCATCGGTCTATGTAGTAGAGAATTGGGAGGTGGACGTCAACTGGGGTACCAGTTGTGTGTTCGTCCTGAATTGGTGGACTGTTAGTGGGAGGTTGCGTGAGGGAAGAGTTGTATTGATTCGTGATTTCTTTCTCCTTTTTGCAGGTCGGCAGTATCCAGCTCTGATGGGGCTTTAGGACCACTAGTGTACTGAGGGAGGGGGCAGAGAGGGCCAAGTTGCGGTCTAGAGGGCGACAGCTGGGCTTCTGTAGGGAGATGGCAGTGGTGCAGTGGTTAGGCATCAGGGGGATGAAATGGTGCCAGGTATTGCAGGAGGTGGATGGTTATGCTTGGTTGGACCGGAGCCCAGAAATTGGTGCTTCACGTGGGCGGTAATTATCTGGGTAGTCGCCCAGCGTGTGAGCTGTGCCAGGGCATCTAATATGACTTTTTGCGGATTCGTAGTCTTTCCGGGCATAATCCTAGTGTGGTCGGAAGTCATTCTGAGAAAGAGGTAGTGGTGGGATGTGCGCTCCATGGAGGAGATTAATAGGGCAAGGGTAAAGCTCAACTGACACATGTTGGCGTTTGTGTCCAGGGATGTGGGGGTGAGCGTGAGACACTTAGATTTGGAGAAAGGCGTGGGGAACTGTTGGGCCACAGATGAGGTCCACCTAAATGGTGTTGGGATCGATATGTGCGCGTTAAGAATTCAGAAAGGGATCGAGAGGGCCTTAGTGTTGTTGGGGGCTGCGCAGGCTTAGGTGTAAGCCATGATGACTGTGGCTGGTCCTTTGAGTCGGTGGAAAGTGTGTGTGTGATTGTGTGTGGAGTTGGGTGGGCACGGTCTCTCCTGCTAAGACTCCCTCAGTAGTCATTTTTATAGTATCTGGTGCAGGTGACTCAGCTGGTGAGGGGGCGCCAGTAGATTCCTTCCGGCTGTAAGACACCATAGTATTAGCACCCCCTTGGGCGACTTGTGTTGCCCCTGAGCCTGTTGATCCAGCAGGGGACAGGGTTCAGTTCTTAATATGGTTGCACCAGATTTGTCTCCCCTCGTATTTGTTTAATGTTTTTATATGTACAGTTTGTAAATAAATTGGCTGCACTGAGCCCCCGCCCCCTCTGCCTCCTGTCCACCCCCTGCACTATTTTCAATGAGTAGAGGCGGGCCGGAGCTAATTCCTGGAACTTAGCCCCGCCCCATCACGCCTCCTCTCATTGCAAGAATGGTAGTACAGAGGGGCGGAGAGGAGGCAGAGAGGGGGCGGGAGCTCAGAGCACTGCTCCCAGCTCTTCCAACCTCCTTCCCCTGCAGAGAGAGACGCCGTATATCGGCCGGCCTGAAGACTCGGCCGATATACGGTCGGCTGAATGCACCCGAACACGTTATTTACCCTGCATGATGAATGTCAGGGTGACCAAAAAGGTGCATTTCTGGCGTTATTTTGTTTTCTGTCTCCAAGCAAACATGCAATAAAAAGTGATTTAAAAGTTTGAATGTATCCCAAAGTGGTACCACGTAAACTACAGGGCGTCCTGCGAAAAACGAGCCCTTTCACAACTAGGTCGACCAAAAGAAACTCTTGCGCGCAGAAGATGGTGGCAAAAGTTAAATTAGATATAAGTAGTACAGCAAAAAAAAATTACATTTTTGAACTGTAGTAATCGTACTGATCCATAGAATAAAGTTATGTCAGTTTTGTTGCAGTTTGTGTGCCATAGAAGCAAGATGCACCGAAAGATGGTGGAATTTCATTTTTTTTTTTCACTTCTCTACTTTGATTTTTTTTTAAACATCATAGAGGGGGCCAGGAATGAATGTAATGGGCACTACAACAGGATAGATTACTTGCTTATCAGTTTGGGTCTCACTGGTGACACGCTCTTGTGTCCAGCTCTCGTTACTGAGGGTCACTTCACCCCACTAAATGGCGTCACTTTGAAAAGAGTGTAGGCCGCACATGTGCGGTCAGCACTCAATATAGTTCCGTCAGCACCAGTGAAATGCTTAAGCAGTCGCATTGAAAGTGAATGGAGTGCTTGCATGACCAGTGCTTCATTCAGTCTGCTTCACTGAGGGGGTGCAGTAACCTTGCAGTGAGGAGAACAGGGGACACAAACACAGCAGATCTGTGGATAGTGGGTAACTTGAAATTCTGCCACAACCCCCTTTTGTGGGAGACTTGGAAATGTGGGTGAAAGAAGAGATGCAGAGTAGTAAACAGTATACTTTACTTGGCACTAGGTCTTATTTTGGGGGGATGTCTTATTCTTAGCAGGCTTGGTCCAGGTCCCTCCCGCTGCTCACCACAGCTTCGACAAGTTCCCGCAGTCCTTGGCTGTTCATACAAAGTCATTTCCTGGTTAAGGGATTTATAAATCCTGCTTCCAGGAAGCGATGGCTGCGCCTGGCTGAGCAGAGGTCGAAGAACCCATCAATGCGTTGCTGGAAAAAGGAATGCGATGGCTTGATTGGTTTATCCAGCGCTGCATTGATTGGCTAAGCAGTGGTCACTTCCTGGAGGTGGACTCTATGAATCTCGTAACCAGGAAGGGATGTACAAGCGGCTGAGGACTGCGGGAACTGCGCTGAACCTCTAGAGAACAGTGGGAGGCACCTGGAGAATTTTTTTATTTTTATGTAGTGTACTAGGACTTATTTTCTGAGTAGGGCTCATATATGGCTCTCTGAAAACTACGTTAGAGATTATATTTGGCATAGATCTTTTCGGTGAGAGTGTAGGAATCAGCCTGAGTTACTTGGAGTTAGACACTTCCAAACTGTCCCAGCATTCTAAAATAACACTATAGGCTTTGCACTTTGCAACACTGTCTGGAGGCTGCTGGCCTTTACAGGAACAGGATAGTCTAATAATATAATTTTTGCATACTTAAGGGTAACAATTTGCAGTGACCAGAATTAGTGATGTTGCATGCCACTTAAGTTCCATATAGTACTTCAGGTAATCCTCTCATGGCTCAGCGGGCACTAAACACTTTACTCTGAATTATCACTCCCAGTTTTTGTAGTGGATGTCTCAATCTTGGAGCAGCACAGTGGAAAAGGACAATGGACTGTCTAGGCACAGAATTCCAGATAGGAAGCTCTGGGCACATAACTGCTACTCCCAACTTCTTGCATAGACTTCCATGGCCATCCTTATGGTCCTTCAGCTTGGCCACAACTAACCTTGCACTGCCTGCTCACGCTTGCTTGTGCTCCTCACCACCATGGCATGGCTACAATTTTGCAACAACGGAGTAACCTCTTTTCCTTGCGTGCTGCAGTTATCACACATTCTTTGAAATGAGACTGAGCTGCAATATCAGACACAATCAAATGGACAAGAGTCACTATTTCTCAGGGCTTCCACACACTGGTGTTTGCAAGTGCACTGCGTTAGAATCGCAGCGCTGTCGCCGGTGGACAGTTGCGATTTCATTGTGATAGCGTTGCGATTTGTTTCTCTTGTGTTTTTAATAGCTGCGATAGTCTGTAACAGCTGTTCTTTTCAGTGTAATTCTATTGGACCTGCCCCTCGCAATTCAGCTGTAAATCAAACATCTGGCCACAGTCATTTTTATCTCAGTTTTGCTGAGGCAAAAACTAGACAGCTCCTAGCTGAAGCGCAGAATGTCAATGTCCAGGAAAGTGGTGCTGCTGAACTGGCTGGTTTCCCGTTTCTTTGGCGAACAACGCTTGCCACTTGGTGATGGCAGGATCCGAAATCATAGGCTTTGGGTACACCCACTTTTGGCCCGTTATCCATTAGTGGTCAATTTAGACTAATGTATGATGAACTAAGGCGACATCAAGATAACATTTTTTGCCTATACTAGAATGTCAGTCATTGCATTTGATAGGCTTTTGAATACAGGACAGCTGGACATCACCTATGAAAACACAAGGTTATGAAGGTGTATCTCTGCTGAAGAACGTCTCCTACTGACTTTAAGGTATGAGTAATGTATAACGTTTTTATACGTGTTTTTGTGCTAACACATTTGAAATAGCAATTTGGGGGGAGGGGGGGGTTCTCCATATTTCTTGACCCGTTGAACATGTTTTTTTTTTTTTTCTTTCTAGTGGCTCTATGCCAGAGTGGGAAACACGTTAGATACAGAGCCGCCTTTACTGCAACGCCATTATGCAGCAGTTGGACCCTACTGAGCAGCTGCTGGCGTGTTTGTCTGCAGTGGGGAAGTTTGCATGCCGTAGTTGCGTTGGCAGCAATGGAGCCGGCTGGGGCAGTTTATGGAGACTTTTAAAAAATATTTTCCTGTGCAAACCCCAAAAAGTAGGTGTTTTTTTTTTATCTTGGGCTGGCCTTACTGGGAAGATGAACTTCTATCTGCCCATAATCTATCTGAACGTTTGACTGCGCAGAATGCTCTAACTTTTGAAGTGCAGTCAAAGTAGATTACACCTTTTAAATCAAATATAGTCACATTTTTGCCTGATGCATGTGCAGGGGCAGCGCTGCCTTACTGGAGGGTTGGTTTTGTATTTGACAAGTCAACGTTTGTACGTGCTTGGCACAGGTGAAATGGGAATAATGCGTATGTGCGTTTTAAACATTTTAAATTGCTCTTGTACGGCTGCAGGGCTGGATAAACTGGCAAAACTGACACACAATGTAAGATAAATAAGCCTAGATGTTTGTTTTTCCAACCACACTTTGCCCTTTTTTATGCATTTTGGTGTACTATGTTCTCAATAGATGGGATGCATTACAACTGGTGCCCTAAACACATGATATGTTACTGTTCAAATCAGTCTAATAAGTTACAAAATGTTTTAAGTTACAATGTTCGGGTTTCTTTGGGGTGCTGCTGTTCTTCTGGCGCTCGCTACTATGAGTACAACATAGCTAGGCAAAACAGAAGGCATGCGTAGGATGTACTATACACTGCCCATATCATTAAAAATAGAACCACAGTGAAAGGACAAATGCAAAGAGGACAATAGAGTAACAGAGTACTAGAGACGGAGCGATAGAGAGACTCAGAGAAAGAGGTATAGAAACCGTTAAATAGTGCTAGATGTATAGACAGTTTATAGAGTGCAATAGTGAGACCAATATATAGCGCTAGAGACAGCAAGAGGAAAAATAGACAAAAAACAATAGAGAGACTGACAGATGAATACAGACTTAAAGACGGAGCAATAGAGACAGAGCGAGAGACGGACAGAGGAGACAGACAGCGAAAGAGGCACGAAAATAGAATGAGGGAGATACACACAGGCAGACATCGAATGAGAGCAAAAGACTTGGACAAAGAGGCAGACAGACGAAGAGACAGGCAATGAGAGAGACAAAGACTATGGGAGAGACAGATAATCAGAGAGGCAGGCAAACCTTGAGAAAGACACTCCGAATGAGAGACGTGTAGCCTTTTTCACCCTTTTTTTTCTCGTTACACAATGAGACCCACGAAAAAATGGCCTTTCCGAGTTGAACTAGAAGTTCACAATCGCCACATTTGCAACATTTTATGTTTGTTTAACAAACATAGCATCATTATTCTGCTTAATACGGAAGCGTTATTTGGTTGCTGGTAATTGTGTATACAAATGAACTTTTAGTGATTTATCCAAATTTTTTTTTCTCTGCTTGCTGTTCTTTCCAGGTTTTTAGCGATTGGCATCTCATTCTCTGCACGCCATTTGGACTTTCTTCTTGGGCAGTCGACCATAATGCAAATAGTCAACTCTACGTGTGAGGCACTGTGGAATCGTCTGGTGGCACAAGTTTTGCCCCAACCTGACACCACTGCATGGGCATATACCAAATCCAAATAAGTGTAACCGACAGCACAAATGGAGAATACCCTTGCAAGGGGAGGTTTTTTATGTTTCAACGGTTTTTATTGAGTAAAAGGAATAGTTGTGGCAACACTCTGCTGCATTAGCCCCACGCAGGGGGATATAGATTGGTCTATGCGTTGTAGAGCAGTGTCATCAAAATTTGTATCTCGTTATAGCCTTAGTAACATAATAACATAACAGAACAAAGGCAGGGTATATATATTGAATTCGTATATTTAGATAGTGTCAGGTTATTAAATTTCTCACAATTTAAAACAGACTCTTGTAGTTGTTTCCTATTCGTCTGATTTCTTCGCTTTCTTATTTCCCTTTTACTTTTTATCTTCCTTCCACTCCCCCTCTCCCTTTTAGATTGTTTTCGGTGGGTTTAGGCTTCGTCGTTCAGTCTTCGACTTATGGTCTCAAATAGCGATATAAGTTGGGGATATTGACGTATGCTATCCAGGGATTCTACATTTTCTCAAATTAAGTTTTTATCTTGTCGAATGGCAGTAAGCTTTTCGTTAACGAAAATTCTATTCATGCGGGTTATACAAGCTTCAAATGGTAAAGTGGGCTTTCGCCATTGTTGTGCGATTAGAATACGAGCTGCCGTGGTGATATGCTGTAATAGTTTAAATGTTGGGTTGCGAATCCCCGTGGGTTTATTTCCTAATAGGAAAAGAAATGGGTCTAACCTAATTCTTATCCCTGTTACCGTGGTTATAAGGTGAGATATCTTTTTCCAGAAAGTCTGAGCTACTGGACATGTCCACCACACATGTCGGTGGGAGCCTGTATCTCCACACCCCCTAAAGCACATACTGGAGACTTCCGGGTAAATGACATTCAGTCTTTGTGGTACTAGATATGCTCTATGTAGTACTTTGAGTGAAGTCTCAGTTAATGAGACTTGCCAACTGTTCTTGCTAAGGGTTTCGCAGTAGTGGTGCCAGCGACTTAGGGATATAGAAGTGTTGAAGTCGGTCTCCCACCGTAGCATGTACGGTTATTTTGGTATCAATCAATGCTCCATTTAACATGGCGTAAGGCCGCCTGCACGCGAGCGGAAATCCCGCCGCGGGATTTCCGCCGCTGAAAGTTTGCATAGGAGTGCATTAAAATACGCACTCCTATGCAGACGGCCGCGGTTTGGCCGCGCGAAATCTCGCGCGGCAAACAAACCGCGGCATGTCCTAATTTTCTGCGGGGCACGCACTCACCCGGCCGCCGGCTCCGGTCTGCGCATGCGTCGGCTGCGCGGCAGCCGGCACATGAAAGAGCCGGGGCCACCAGGCGCGGGTGAGTACGCGCTCGTCCCTGCAGGCGCTCGGGTCGGATCGCGCGGCGAGAATTCTCGCTGCCGGATCCGACCCGCTCGTCTGCAGGAGGCCTAAAAGTGGGAGAGGGTACCTGGGTGTGTTGAGCAAACTTTGCACATGGCTTCCATACGATTTTAATTCTACTTTTGTCGATGAGGGCAGTAATGAGGACCAGAAGTGGAAAATTTGTAGCTTTCTCCCCCATTCTTGAGGTGGTGGATTGTGACGATTGTTAAAGGCAGCTAGCGACATTAATTTACCGTGGATCAAGAAGTCATATAGGGATGTCAAGTTGTTTGCTTTCCACCAAGTGAATTGGGTCTCTGCTAATCCGGGTGGAAAGTCAGGGTTGTGGAATAGGGGTATCAATGGAGATGGAGTATTCTGTGGCTTTAGTTTAAATTTCGTTTGTCTCCATAGTAGGATGGAGTACAAGGAGAATGGCGATTTAGTTTTTAAGTTGGTTGGTAAGGATGCCCTTGTCCACAGTAGTGTTGACCAAGAGAGGGGTGTAAGATTCGTCTCCTCCATAGCGGCCCAAAGTGGGGACCGTTAGCCTGCGAATACTGGGGGTATCTGAGCTAATCTAGCCGCTTAATAGTATTTTATGATGCAGGGCACTGAAAGACCCCCGAATTTTTTTATTTAAAGGGGTTCTCTCGCGGCAAGCATCAAACTTTTAAATTACCCCATTCCCCCTGTCACCCCCCTGGCATAAAATAGCAAATTAAAGCGGTTTTTAAACCGCTTGCTACTCACCGATCCGACGAAATAAGGAGTTTAAAAAATCTTCTCCCTAAGATGGCCGCCGGTTTTCTCCCATGGTGCACCGCAGGTCTTCTCCCATGGTGCACCATGGGCTCTGTGCATTCCATTGCCGATTCCAGCCTCCTGATTGGCTGGAATCGGCACACGTGATGGGGCGGAGCTACGATGACGACGCGGTGACCAGCTCTCCGGCACGAGTGGCCCCATTCACCAGGCAGAAGACCGCACAGCGCAAGCGCGTCTAAAAAAGCAAGAAGCCAGCGAAATTAGACGGAGCCATGGAGACGTGGACGCTAGCAACGGAGCAGGTAAGTGAATAACTTCTGTATGGCTCATATTTAATGCACGATGTATATTACAAAGTGCATTAATATGGCCATACAGAAGTGTTATAACCCCACTTGCTGCCGCGAGACAACCCCTTTAAGCACATTAGGGACTTGGAGATTCTGGGGCATTTATTTGCCCAGATGAATGAGTATTTTCTTTTGGAATGCTTGTAGCTCCGAGATTGGGACTAATATAGGGAGGGATCTGAACAAATATAATAATTTTGGGAGTAGAGTCATTTTAATGCTATTGATGCGCCCGATCCAGGAGAGATATGCAGTTTCCCATCTTGTTAAGTCTAGGGACAATTGTCTAAATAGCGGGTCATAGTTCCACTTATATAGTGTTTCTAATGTGTTGGTGAGTTTGGTCCCTAAGTACGATATGTAATGTTTTTGAGTTTTGAATTGAAAGTTTATCTCGATTAATTTTTGTGTATTTTGTGGGGTATTGCAGTATAGGATTTCTGATTTCGATTGGTTTATTTTCAGGCCTGAGATAAGGCTAAATTTATGTAGTGTCGACATTAGGTTAGGGAGTGAGGTCAGTGGATTAGTTAAGGTTAGAAGTAAATCATCCGTGAAAAGGCTTAGTATATTATTGGTGGTACCGTTTCGGATTCCTGTGATATTAGTATTTTCCCTTATGGCTATTGCAAGTGGTTCTATCGCTAAGGCAAATAGGGCTGGCGAGAGTGGGCATCCTTGCCACGTACCTCTGAGTATCTGAATTGGGGTGGGGAGGGTTGAGGGAATTTTAAGATATGCTACCGGTTTCGAGTAGAGTGCTGATAGAATATTTAAGAAGGGTCCTAAGAATCCCATTTTCTGTAGGGCTAATCGGAGGTAGGTCCAGGATAGGGAATCAAAGGCCTTCTCTATATCGAGTGCTAGTAGTGACATGGGGATTTTGTTTGTTTGCGTGATTTATAAGGTTGAGGATTTTTATCATATTGTCAGGTGCTTGCCTGCCTGGAATAAAGCCTACTTGGTCCCAATGTATAATTGCAGGGAGTAAGTTATTTACTCTGTTTGCAATTATAGATGTAAATAATTTTAGATCTATATTAAGCGAGATTGGCCTATAATTGGGCGGGAGAGTTTGGTCTTTCCCTGGTTTAGGGATAGTTGTAATAAGTGCTTGTAGAAAATCTGGGTGTATGTGCCCTTTATGGAGTATGTGGTTGAATAGGCTGACTAAATGCGGTTTTAGGGTGTAGGCATATTTTTTATAGTATAGGGAAGTGAAGCCGTCCGGGCCAGGAGCCTCCCCTCGCTTGAGGCGTTTATTCGCCCAGTCTACTTCTTCCTTGGTGATAGTGGTGTTAAGCTTTTGTAACCCAGAGTCAGATAATCTAGGTAATTTGAGATGACTCAGGAATTCAGTAATTTGTGTTTTCTGAGGTGGTTGGTTGTTGTATAATTTCTGGTAGTATTGTTGGAACACTTTATAAATTTTGTCAGGGTTAGAGGTTAGTTGGCCGTGTTTTGTTTGGATTTTGTGGATTACATTGGTAGTTTTGTTTTTCCCTGAGTTTTCTTGCTAAAAGTTTATCAGGTTTGTTTGCGAGATGGTAGTAGGTGGCTTGTGTCCAGGCTAGAGCTTTTTCTGTTTTATGGGATAGTAATGTGTTTAATTCCATTCTAGTATTCTGGATGGCTTTTCTTAAGTATCCTGAGGGGTGCTGTGTGTATGCTATCTCAAGTTAACAAACCTTATGTTCTAGTGTAGTTTGGGCTCTCTTTTTCCCTTTTCCTTTGTGACGCTATGGAGATTAGGGCTCCTCGTATTACTGGTTTGTGTGCCAGCCATTGTACATCGACTTCTGTATCTTCAGGACCGTTGTGTTGGAAATGGCCATCTAGTTTTTGTTGGATAGTGGAGATTAGAGTAGGGTTGGTTAGGAGGGCTTCATTTAATCTCCATGTGTAGGGGATTATTGTTTAGGGGGTGAGTAGGAACTCCGTGAGGACCGCGTCGTGATCTGACCAGGCCATTACTAGGTGACGTGAGACAACAGCTGTAGTGTCAGTGAGTTGGTCAGGATCCAATCTAATCTATAGTGCTGCTTGTGGGCTGGTGAGAAGTGTGTATAACCCCTTTTGTGTTGGTTAAATTCTCTCCATGTGTCTGATAGGGTTAGCATTTTGGAGTTTCCTTAAAGAGGTTGCCCCGCGATGACAAGCTAAGTTAAACACTTCTGTATGGCCATATACATGCACTTTGTAATATACATCGTGCATGAAATATGTGCCATACAGAAGTTATATGCTCGCCTTCCCTGCGCTGGCGTCCCCGTCTCCATGGTGCCGTCTAATTTCAGCGTCTAATCGCCCGATTAGACGCGCTTGCGCAGAAGGGTCTTCTCCCTCCTGGTCGGTCCGGGCACGAGTGACGTTCTGGCTCCACCCCCTTCTACGCGTCATCGCGTAGCTCCGCGTCATCGCGTAGCTCCGCCCCGTCACGTGTGCCGATTCCAGCCAATCAGGAGGCTGGAATCGGCAATGGACCGCACAGAGCCCACGGTGCACCATGGGAGAAGACCCGCGGTGCATCGTGGGTGAAGATCCCGGCGGCCATCTTGGAGGAAAAGAAGGAAGAAGTTGCAGAGGGGATTCGGGTAAGTAAATTTATTTATTTTTTTTAAACACATCCCTTGGGTTTGTCCTGCGCTGAACGGGGGGGCCTATGCAAAAAAAAAAACCCTCTTTCGGCACGGGACAACCCCTTTAAGTTTGCGCCTTAGTCTTTTTTCTCTTAGGGGTGAAGTCTGAGACGTGGAGTCAATTTTGGGATCGATGGTGAAGTTGAAATCTCCACTCCATATTAATCTGGTATATTCTAGGGGAATAAGAATGTCGCAGATTGATAGGAAGAACTCAATTGGGTTCTCGTTTGGCGCATACGTATTAACGATGCAGAGTTTGTCGTTATAAAGTTCTATCAGGATTAGGTATCGGCCTTGATCGTCTATTATGGAATCCTTTAATTTAAAGGGAAGGGAGTTGCGGATAAAGGTGGAGACTCCTCTGCTTTTGGTAGTATGTCGCGCATGATAGTGGGTTGCGAATCTGGGATTAAAAAACTTTGGGCAAGATGTGATCGAGAAGTGGGATTCTTGTATATTTATAATATCTGGCTTGTGTCTCTCGTAGTCAATGAAGGCTTTTCGGCGTTTGCTTGGGGATTTTAGACCTCGTACATTATGACTTAGTATTCTACACATGGTTATTTAATGGAATAGGTGGGCTGGTGTGGGCGTATAGGATAGTATGTCTGTTTTTTATGGGTGAAGCATACTTTGTTATTTTTGTGAGATTTGCTACAATAAATTTAGAGGTAGTGGTGGTGATACCCTGTAACATTTCAACTAATAAGTAGACATGACAGACGCTTTTGTCATTTATAAAAGTTAACTAACGTAACAAAGATGTGATGGGGGTCCGTATAAGGGACCAACCGAAATCGCATATACCAGTTGGACAACATGTTATCCGTGGTGGGATTCATGACGTTGTGAAGTGGGTTGCGGTCTACAGACCGCCTGTTTTGCAACTCAAAATCAACATTAACTCGCAATTAATATTCTGGGTCTTGTGTGGATCTGGTGCTGGGTCTTCGACGTCTGTTTTCCCAGATTCTTTCTGGGCGTTGAGAGGTTTCAGGTTGTAATCTTGCTGTTGTGGGGTCCTCCAGTGGGATATTTGCCGCTTGGAGTATTTCTTGACCTTCCTCCTGCATGCGTATGGTATGTACTTGGTCTTCAATCTTAAAGTATAGCCTAAATGGGTAGCCCCATCTATACCTCAGTTGAGCTTTTTGTAATGCCAAAGTGACGGGACGTAGCTGTCTTCTGCGCTCGAGTAGATGGCGCTAAGTCTGCAAATAGCTGTACACCTGGTTCAGTTCCTGGGATTGGGGACATATTTCTGGCTGCCGCCAGAACCATATCCCATGCTTCAGGATAGTGGAATTTTAGAATGATGTCCCGTGGTTGGTTCGGGTTGTGGGGTTTGTTAAGGGCTCTATGGACACGGTCCATTCTGAAAAGATTTGGGTCTACTTGCGGGAGCATGGCTTGAAAGATATTTAATGCTGCTTCTTTCAGTGACGTGAAGTGCTCAGGTAACCCCATTATGCGGAGGTTCGCTCTTCTGGATCTGTTTTCTTGGTCTTCTAGTTTAAGTTCTAGAAGTTCAAGGGTTTTTTTTGGTGGGTTTTTTTTTTGTTTTTTTTTTTATTTCTCTCTGATTTCTATCTAGGTCTATAGCTTCTATGGTTTCCTGTTTTGTTCTCAATCTCGTCTACTCTCTGACCTAATTCTTGAGGTTGTTTTGAGAATTCAGAGATGGCCCCTAGCAGCTCTTTTTTTTGATTAGTTGTATGTTCTCGTATAAGTCTTTGATCTCCGGACTTGAGAAGCGTGGATTATCTTGGGGTAGGTTTGGTGAGGCCTGGTTGTTACTTTGTGATGTGGTTGGGTGGTCTTGGGACTCAATCTCCAAGGTTTGTGATGGGCGAAAGATTTTCGGTATTGGTTTGGGTAGTGCACGGTGCAGGGTTGTTTTATTATATTTCCCGTACTTTGTCATATTAAAGGTTTCTTGTACTGGAGGAGTTTTGGTATTTCGTGAAGTGGTGAGTTGCAGCTAGATAAGGTCACTATCCACCTTACGGTCAGAGGTCAATATAGTGTCATAGGGCCTCTGGGAATGTGCCTACTGGGTAGAGAGTATCTTGACTAAACCTTTTAGTGTAGATTGGTGATATAGTCTTTCATTAACAGCAGAAAGAGTGTCCTCTGTAAATTACGTGAGGCGTGCAATTTCGCGGTTTGTCTGGTCGTGCTGTGGGTTGCCTCACTGCTGTATTTGCTGGAGGTAGAGAGTTGCCTCTCACAAAAAATTAAAGCACTTGCTGCTCGTAGTGCGGTGGTATAAGCTGGACGGGGGGAGGGTGGGAATCCTCCGGCTAGGAGAGGGTGGGAGATCTGGTGTTTTTGTTAGTGTCAGTTGACTGGTGTGGCGCCAAGTCCTCAGCACACCACCAGTGCCCCTCACTTAGTAATGCAGTCCTTGTGTTGTGTGAATGAGTTGAGGGGGGGTGCAGTAACACACAATGTGATCCACCGGATTATGTGGTGTCTCCTCTTCCACTCCCCAGTAGTCTGGAGCCCTGTCTGTTCTGGCCTCGGGCGCACCTGGGGTTTCTGGCAGCTCGGTGTAGTGTAGCCTGTTTGGGGGTCGCCGTTAGGGGTCTGTTTCTTCCTCTCCTGTATGGTTGCTGTCCTCCGGAGCTTTTGGCAAAAGCTTTTAACTCTGTTGGAGGGGGCTGTGTGAGGGAGTCCCTCTCGTTGCTAAAAGCAGCTGGCTCTGCAGGCAGGAGGTCTCTGCACAGCAGGGGACACTGACTGTCATGGTCCCCGGAGCCCTCCGGATCTTCACTCCAGGGGGGAGACGTGTGGGTGAGTCTTTTTCCTGCTGCCTGCAGCAGGTGGTGCCGTTGGTCAGGGTCTCAGGGGCAGCGGGGATTGCTGGTGATGTGGGGGTGTCCTCCACCTGCTCCTGCCGCTGTCGCCGTGTGGGGCCCGCTTCCTCTGCTTCTCTGTCTGCCCTCTCCTGTCGGCAGCCTCCCCTCCGCCTCCGGTGTCCAAGGGGAGGTTTTTTAATGCTGCACCGCCACCAATGGAAGACTAACTTCTTTCTCTCTTTAAATGCGTCCACTGTAGAATGAAGTGACAGCAGCAAAATTCAAGATGCAGTAAAACAGGTCCTGTATTTCATCAAAAAACTCATACGTTTCGGCCATTGCAATGGCCTTTCTCAAGCATGCAGTAATACCCATATATACCCCCCTTATATACACTTAAAATAGAGGTCCTATCAAAGCAGATCATTGGTTGCAAAACAGGCACTCCCTCTTACGAAGCTGTATCGTGACCACGTCAGGGCGCGCAGCGCAGCGTGCCCGCGTCAGAACATCCTGTGTCTCTATCCATATCCAGACGGGCTGCGTCACAATCGTGTGACTGCATCACAGCCACCTGACCTTGTTGGTTTAAACCGCACCTCCATCACATCTTCCATGGACACGCCTACCTGCGTGTCACTCTTGCTGAAACACCCAGTATTACCTGCCCTAGATAAATGAACCGCCCATATGCGTGTTAGACACGGGACAAACCTCCCACAATCAAATAAAGCGCCCCCAATTGGCCAACAAAACATTATAAGTATATTTATATTGCATAAATGGATGAAGTGCATTACAATCCACCACAGGTTGGTCTATGTAAATAGAAACCACAAATGTTTACATGGCCCCATTTTTCTATAAGCTATCTCCCCTAAACCTCAAACATTAAGAGGTCTATACCCACTCCAACTAATCAGTAGTGGAATGCACTGCACCCACCCATCAAATTGCAAGAAAGAGGGGGAGGGGGGGGGGGAGGGAAGAGGAGGGGAAAAGGGAAAAAGGGAGGGAAGGAAAGTGAGGAAGAAAAAAAGGGGGGGGGGGCATTATGTCTCAAAGATTCAAATGAACAACAGCACAGAGAACCACTAAATGCAAAATCATTTTATTCATAAATGCACAAACATAGCCGTAAGCTCAAATTCCATAGTTCTAGCTTAGATCCAAGTGGCTCATAATAACCAGTCCAATCCATATGCATGACGTGTACCGAGATGCGTGCCATAACGTAGAATCATGGAGGAGTCCGGGAAAAATCAAAAGGAATATTAGAAAAAGTAACTATTTTTACAAGAAAATTATAAAAAACAAACAAAAAAAAACCAAACAATGACCTTAATAGATAGCCTCAATAAAAACAAAGTCAGAAAATATGAGAAAAAAAATAGATTATACCTACCCGATAATTGGGTTTCCAGTAGTCTCCACGACAGCACCAATTGAGATTGCCTCCTCCTAATAGGACAGAAACACACTGAGGTTAAAAGCCCCCCCCCCCCCCTTTCCTCAGTGGATTCTAACGAATTGCCGGGGTAGGAGCTCAACTTAAATTTTTTTCCCTTAACCGGGGTTTTTTGTTTTTTCTTAAATTAGAATATATTTTTTTATATTATATTCTATAGTTTCTTTTCTATCAATTTAGGGGGGGAAGGTACGGGTGCTGTCGTGGAGACCACGACAGCACCAATTGAGACGTACCAACTAAAAAGTTTTCCTAGGGTGGGATTGCTGCCGAGAGGACTTTGCGGCCGAAGGCCATGTCCTTGTCCTGCTGCACTTTTACCCTACAGTGTTTAACGAACGTGTGGGGGTTTCCTCCAGACTGCGGCTTTGCATATCTGCTCGACCGAAGCTGAGCCATGCTCGGCCCATGAGGATGCTACTGCCCTTGTAGAATGGGCTTTAAGAGCTAAAGGGATTTCCTTCCCGAGGGCCTTATATGACTATGATGGCTAAGTGGATCCACCTGGCTATGGAGCATTTCGCTGCTTTGCTCCCTTTATTTGGGCCACTGAACTGGACGAACAAGTTGTCGTCCCGCCTCCAGTGGCTTGTCGCCTCTATGTAGCCTAGGACTGCTCTCCTAACATCCAGGCAGCTTAGGGTTTTTTCTTCCTCGCTTTTAGGTTTACTAAAAAATGAGGGGATTATTATGTCTTGGGACCTATGAAAATGTGATACTACTTTTGGCATAAACGCCGGGTCCGTTTTAAATACTAATTTGGTGTCCGAGATTTTCAGGAACGGGTGGCGTATGGACAAGGCCTGCAGCTCGCTAACCCGTCTTGCGGAGGTGATGGCTACTAAGAAAATGGTCTTGATAGTAAGCATTTTTATGGGTAGTGCTTCGATCGGCTCGAATGGTACCGTTGTCATGGCCCTTAGGGCCCAATTAAGGTTCCAGTCTGGAAAAAGATTTATGGGCCTAGGCTGTAATCTAGTTGCTCCTGCTAGGAACCTGTTGACCCATCTGTTGTCTGCGAACTTTGTGTCACATATGGCGCTAAGGGCTGCGACCTGGACCTTCAGGGTACTTGGAGAGAGGCCCATCTCTAGGCCCTCCTGCAAGAACTCAGATTAGAGGGATGTCCGGGATAGAATCCCCGCGATCCCTTCCCTGTCTCCATGAGGAAAACCTTCTCCAAACTTTCTGGTAGATAAGGTGGGTCGTCTTTTTTCTGCTGGACATTAACGTTTCTACTACTCTGAGAATCCCCTCTTTTAGTGAGGATTCCGCAAGAGCCATGCTGTTAAGTGGAGCTTGTCTAGGCTCGGATGGTTCAGTGGCCCCTGCGATAGAAGATCTGTCCAGGTAGGGAAGGTGACTGGGTCCTGGACGCTCAATGTTGCTAGAAGACCGAACCAGCTTATTTTGGGCCAGAAGGGGGGGGTCACCAGGATTAGTGTGCATACCTGGGTTCTAAAATGTTGTAAGACTCTGGGGATCAACGGTATAGGAGGAAAGGCGTACACAAGCCCCTCTCCCCAGTCTTGGCCTAGGCCATCTACTGCTGTCGGACGATCTCCTGGCCGGAGGGAGAAGAAGTTAAGCTTCCCAGGGGAGACATGGCTTCCCGAATTGTGCATAATCTTCTCCGTAGAAAGGTTTTGACTAGCAGTCGGATTTTTTTGTATTTTCTCCTCGGGTAGGCAGGAGCATTGCGATTCTGAGTCGAGCGTTATACCCAGAAACGTTTTCTGCTTGTCGGGATGTAGGCTGGATTTTTCCCAGTTTATGATCCATCCTAAGGATTGGAGAAGTTCTAGCACTATCCTCAGGTGTTTCGTTAGGAGTTCTCTGGACTCTGCTATTATTAAAATATCGTCCAGGTAGGGTACTATTAGGACCGACTTCTTCCTCAGGTAGGCGGCTACCTCTGCCATAATTTTGGTGAAGATTCTGGGTGCTGAGGAAATCCCGAAGGGCAGGCATCTGAATTGATGGTGCTCTACTCCTTTGCCCATATCCACTGCGAACCGTAGGTATTTCCGGGACCCCTCGTGGATCGGTACGTGGAATTAAAGGGGTTGTCCCGCGAAAGCAAGTGGGGTTATACACTTCTGTATGGCCATATTAATGCACTTTGTAATGTACATTGTGCATTAATTATGAGCCATACAGAAGTTATTCACTTACCTGTTCCGTTGCTAGCGTCCTCGTCTCCATGGTGCCGTCTAATTTTCAGCGTCTAATCGCCCGATTAGACGCGCTTGCGCAGTCCTGTCTTTTCTGAATGGGGCTGCTCATGCCGGAGAGCGGCTCCTTGTAGCTCCGCCCCGTCACGTGCCGATTCCAGCCAATCAGGAGGCTGGAATCGGCAATGGACCGCACAGACCTGCAGTCCACCGAGGGAGAAGATCCCGGCGGCCATCTTCACCAGGTAAGTAACAAGTCACCGGAGCGCGGGGATTCAGGTAAGCACTATCCCATTTTCTTTTTTAACCCCTGCATCGGGTTTGTCTCGCGCCGAACGGGGGGGGGGCTATTGAAAAAAAAAAAAAAAAACTGTTTCGGCGCGGGACAACCCCTTTAAGCATCCTTTAAATCGATGGATGCCATGTAGGCTCCTTTGGGAATCAACTTTAACGTTGAGGAGATGGACTCCATCTTGAATTTTCTGTATCTGATGCAGGTGTTCAGAGGTTTCAGATTCACTATCATCTGCTGTTTCCCACAGGGTTTCCTTACTAGGAAGAGCCTGGAATAATGGCCCTGTCCTTGTTTTGCGGTACGGGGGATATTGCGTTTAGTTGTTGCAGGTCTCGAACGCTTTGCCTTAGTAGGTTTAACTGTTTGGAGCCTCCCGTGATAATGAATTTTCTTCTGGGGGACACCAGCTCTATCCGGTATCCCTGCTGTAAGATCTTTGGGATCCATGGGCCTTCGCAAATCGCGGCCCATTGATCCACAAAGCTCCCCAGCCTTGCCCCTACGGGGATGGCGTCAGGGTCTCTGCTATGGCTCTCCCTGGTGGGGGTTAAAGAGGATGTTCCTTCCTCTGCCCCCCTTGGGGTAACTCCAGCGGCCTGTCTTGCCCTTGTCTCGGTAGGCCTCTGGCTGTTGCACTGGGGCCCGGAAGAAGGTCTTCCCTCTCTGTGGCTTTTCTTCCGGGAATCCCTTTTTGTCGGCTGCCTTCTCTAGAATCTTGTCAAGGTCCGGTCCGAACAAAAACTGGCCGTAGAACGGGAGGGCGCATAGCTTCTTTTTTGAGGCTAGGTCGCCTGACCAAGATTTCAGCCATAACCCTCTTCTGGCTGAGTTAGACCGGGCTGTAGCTTTCGCCGAAAGTTTGACAGTTTCAGCCGCGGCATCCGCTAGGAAGTTTGTTGCCATACGCAGGATTGGAAGGGAATTTAGGATCTGTTCCCTCGGCGTCTTATTGGTTAGGTGTAGCTGTAGCTGTTCTAACCATAACCCCAGAGTCCGCGCCACACAAGTGGCTGCGATCCCTGGCCTAAGTATGTTTGCCGCTGCCTCCCATGATTTCTTTAGAAGGCCCTCCGCCTTGCGATCCATGGGATCTTTTAACTGTGCGGCGTCCTCAAAGGGCAGGGTCGTTTTCCTGGCTACTTTGGCCACTGGGACGTCTACCTTAGGTACCTCCTCCCAGCTTGAGCAAACTTCCTCCTCGAATGGGTACCTTCTTTTTGCCCCTCTAGTGGAGAAGGAGCTTGCGCCTGGTTTCCTCCACTCTTTCTGGATTATTTTGGTGATCTTCTTATGGACAGGGAAGGTATGCTTGCGCCTCTCCCCTAGTCCCCCGAATATCTCATCTTGTAAGGTACGTGGTTCTCTGGGCTCTTCCATTTTTAGTGTAGCCCTGACTGACTTATTCCATCAGGACGACTTAACGGAATTGATTAAGTATCTTTTGTAGTCCTCATCTGAGGACTCCTCTGCCGCCTGTTCCTCTTGCTCCGACCCGATAGAACTCTGAGTCGGAAGGCTCGTCAGGAACATACGCCCTTTTCTGGCGTTTCACTGGCGGCGCCAGCTGTGACGTTAGGAAGCTGGTGAAATAAGAGGTTAGATCAGCCCTAACGTCCTCCATGAATCCCCCCCGATTCCACTTTGACTAGCCTAGCTACGCATGCCTTGCATAGACGCCTCTGGTACGTAGCTGGCAGTCTTATCCCGCATTCCACGCATTTTCTGAGTTTTGTTCTGGGGGGGGGGGGGGGGGGTCTTTATCCCCCTGACAAAAGGCATTTTGCGGGTAAATATGCAATTTTTCCATACACAACACACTGGATATTTGCATTGTATTTTTTGCCGCACTGGCTACTTACGGCCGCTGAGGCTGAGGTTTCAGCTGTCTCTGGGGCTGGAGCACTCATTACTATACCGGTGCTGCAGACACCTTGCGACCTGTAGTGCTGGTTTGTTCTGGCTTCTCTCAGGTTCCTATCTTTTTAAATTTTCGCGCTCCTGCGCTAAGCTCCGCCCCCTCCGCTCCTGATGCAGACGCGATGACGTCATCGCGCTGGACACGTGACGCGGCGCCCCGCCCCCCGCGTCAAAGGGCTTCCTGGAGCGGCGTGCTGTAATTCTGCAGGGAGGACGAGGGGGACTGAGGCTTCTGCTTTGTACCCCCCATGGGCCGCCGCGGGAAGAACCTGGCCCAGGGGTTACCACCCCATGTGGCGTCCCGGGAGTCGTCTGGCTTGGAAGGGAGGACAGGCTGACCCACTGCCTTCCGATCCGCCTGTAAGTAATCCTGGCTGGCTTCTCCACCAGCCCCCCTCAGAGATCCTGCCTCCTGGCAGGACAGGAAGACACTGAGGAAAGTGGGGAAGGGGGGGGGGGGGGGGGGGAGAGCTTTTAACCTCTGTGTGTTCCTGTCCTATCAGGAGGGGGCAATCTCAATTGGTGCTGTCGTGGAGACGACTGGGGAAACATGGCTTAGATAAGGGACTGGTAACTATTCAATATTTAAACCTTTTGGTGTCATGGTATCAAGCGTATAAATCCAGCGAAGTTCTTTGCGCTTCAACAAAGCTACCCCATCACCACCTCTGTGTAATTCTGGAACGTGGTCTATGACTCTGAATCTTAATTGATTCACCGCATGGCCACAATCCAAAAAAATGCCTGGAAACAGGCAGATCCGGATTCTTCAATCGGATCGTGCTCTTGTGTTGAATAATTCGCTTCTTCACTTGTGTGGTTTCACCCACGTATCCTAACCCACATGGGCAGGACAGCAGGTAAACCACATAGCTGGAATTACATGTAAATTTACCTCTGCTCCGAAACTCCTTTCCAGTTGAAGGGTGTCTGAAAGTGCTCCCCATCACCAAATTCCCACAGCAAATGCAATTTAAACACAGGAAATTGCCCTGACGTACTGGTAACAACCACCCTTGTCTACCACCTTCATTTTTACCAGTTACTGTCTGTACCAACATATCTTTTAAATTTTTACCTTTTTTGTATGCCATCATGGGAAAAGACTGAAACTCACTAATATTGCCACAACATCTCTGCAAAAGATTCCAATGTTTCCTTACCACACCTGCGATTTTTCCACTCATGTTATGTCATTACACAGGGCACTCTAGATTTTTTCTCCGTTCCAGAGTTCTGTGTCACTACCAACGCTGAATTCGACACCTTTTCTTTGGCCTCATTCAAAATCTCATCAGGGTACCCTCGTTGTCTAAACTTTTCACATCTCTTCGAGACGCTCTTCCACTAAATCCGCATTGGCAATCCTCTTAAACCCTCAACAATTGACTACCTGGCAGTGATGTTAACATGGCTCTTGGATGGTAGCTTTCAAAGCACAAATTGTTGCGGTCTGTCGGCTTTTTGTATATATCAGTGCTAATACCATCTGATGTCTTAGTCACTAATAACTCGTCACCGACAAGAACCTTACTAATACTAAAATTATAAATTTTATTAAATTTTTGTTAAAAGAAAGGGAAAGGGAGGGGGGACTATACACAAGTCCACAAACACAGAGAATTTGTTGTGAGTGTTGGTCCGTCTTCAAGGTGACTTGACCGTAACTCCACTCACAATTCTGTTATTTTCTAGGTGAGAAAATATTGCTTCTTTTTTTTATATTGTATTCCTCTTGTAACCTCTTAGTGCTGTGTATAGTTGATACTTGTAGCACCGGGTTATATTGGGAGATACAAATAGTCTCAAACGTTGAAGGTGATAAGATAATCTGACTCTGTCACCCGCACATTCTATTAATGCGTTTTTATGAAATCCAGAGCATTCATTCTTATCATACCCCTAGAGAAATATTAGCAAAGAGATTCAGATTGATAAAAGATCAGTGTTTTACTTGAATTTTCTATGTCTGTACACACTGTCACTGTACACACTATCAAACGACGCGTTTCTATGACACTATTTTCGTGTCACTTCATCAGGATGGATCAACCGTATGTACTTTAAATCATAGATTTTGCTTAGTTAGGGTTAGTGATTATCAGTTGTTCACTCTCTCCAGAGCCACGCGGCTGTACTGATGATGACAGATTGTGGCTTAAACCGTCAGAGAAAAAGGATCATTAATGCTTTTAATATACGCTAGGAATGATCCGTTTTGACTTGACGTGTACCGGCTCCTCTATATCGTCCTCATAAGGATGGCAGACAATTCTCAGCCCCCCGCAATAGGTATATGTGTGTCCGCGCAAAATAATCCTAGCGGACAATAGATGTAACAACCCTTCTTCACTCTTGGTCCAGTACCTCACACAGCTAGATACAAAGTTCCTTTTGTGGCAAAACCCACATTTACAGGAATAGCATGTTAGTGCGTGACATGCCTGTATATATTGATGGTGATAAAGGTAACCCGCATATAAAACTGCTTTCAAATGTTAGGGTCACAGTGCTCGCAACCTCTAAATTCAGATAACTACTTTAGGCGGTAGTGACCCACATTTAGAAAGTGGACATACTTTGGTAAGCACTGATGAGAAACCAAAATTATTTCGCGGCTTAAATCTCCTCCTTCCTTTACGTTTGTTAGCTCTAGATTCATACGTAAAGCGGTTGCCCTGATCATGCCAGCTATAAACTCTGTTCATGTTATAGTCCTCTAAGTCCCGAAACCATTTGCTTTTCTTCGTTTTTTCTAGATTTTCTTTAAATCCTGTAAATATGATCGATTGGTTCCAGGTTGACCTTGAGCTCAAGAGGTTCTTTAGGAATCTGCAGCTCAGAGCACATTTTTCCAGCAGTACAACAGAAGGGGGTGGGGTTGTTGCACAGTCCAACCCACGTGAGGGGTTTACTCTCGGTGGGGTTGCACTGCGCAACAAGAGCCACTATCAACCTCCGGGTGACAATGGTCCAGTAGAGACGTACATAACATTGGTTGACAAAGATATAAGAAAACTGAGGGCTAGGTATCTAAGGACGAGGGCCAAGCTCAACAACAACTTGTCTAGAGAAGAAAGATGCGATTAAGTCATTGTCCAGTGATAATATAACGTTGAGAGCTGCAGACAAGGGAGGGGCAGTTGTTGTAATGAACACCGCTCAGTATGAACAAGAAATTCATAGGCAGTTGGCAGATGCTGAGGTCTGAAAAACTTAGTATGGATCCAACGGCGCGATATAAAAAAGAACTTGGTTTGATGCTCAATGATGCCCTTTTGGATGGCATCATTGACAAAGCATTAGCCAAATTTTTGGATATACCATTCCCGAGAGTTCCGATTTTATATACACGCTACCGAAAATCCACAAAGATGTTAACACCCCCCCCCCCCCGGCCGCCCTATCATGTCGGGTTGAGAGTCCCTATTTTCCAACATTTCCAAATTTCTTGACAAAATATTACGTGAATTCTCGGTTGAATCGGCCTCGTACCTTAGGGACACTACGCATTTTCTAGATAAACTGAAGTTGGTACAAGTTATGGAAAACACGATATTGGCTACATTTGATGTGGTAGCCTTGTACACGTCTATTAAACACTCTAAAGGCTTGGAAGCGGTAGATACTTGTGCGGGTCTACATTCTCCACCAGTTGTCTTGCCTTTGCCCTGTCGCTGCTGGAGTACATCCTCGCAAACAACTATTTTATGTTTGCGGGGGTGTACTATCGGCAGCGACAGGGCACCGCTATGGGGTCGCATGTAGCGCCCACTTATGCGAATATTTTTATGAGAGCATTCGAGGAAGACTTCGTCTATACGTCAAGTTTTTGGCATTCTGTTACAGCTTGGTGGCGTTTTATAGACGGTTTTCGTCTTATGGGAAGGCTCGGTAGAAAACCTTTACAGTTTCCAGGCAACTTTAAATGCAGTGTATCCTGAGTTACAGTTTACCCTCACTTGTTCAACAAAAGAAATCCATTTTCTGGATGTATTAGTGACTAAGACATCAGATGGTATTAGCACTGATATATACAAAAAGCCGACAGACCGCAACAATTTGTGCTTTGAAAGCTACCATCCAAGAGCCATGTTAACATCACTGCCAGGTAGTCAATTGTTGAGGGTTTAAGAGGATTGCCAATGTGGATTTAGTGGAAGAGCGTCTCGAAGAGATGTGAAAAGTTTAGACAACGAGGGTACCCTGATGAGATTTTGAATGAGGCCAAAGAAAAGGTGTCGAATTCAGCGTTGGTAGTGACACAGAACTCTGGAACGGAGAAAAAATCTAGAGTGCCCTGTGTAATGACATAACATGAGTGGAAAAATCGCAGGTGTGGTAAGGAAACATTGGAATCTTTTGCAGAGATGTTGTGGCAATATTAGTGAGTTTCAGTCTTTTCCCATGATGGCATACAAAAAAGGTAAAAATTTAAAAGATATGTTGGTACAGACAGTAACTGGTAAAAATGAAGGTGGTAGACAAGGGTGGTTGTTACCAGTACGTCAGGGCAATTTCCTGTGTTTAAATTGCATTTGCTGTGGGAATTTGGTGATGGGGAGCACTTTCAGACACCCTTCAACTGGAAAGGAGTTTCGGAGCAGAGGTAAATTTACATGTAATTCCAGCTATGTGGTTTACCTGCTGTCCTGCCCATGTGGGTTAGGATACGTGGGTGAAACCACACAAGTGAAGAAGCGAATTATTCAACACAAGAGCACGATCCGATTGAAGAATCCGGATCTGCCTGTTTCCAGGCATTTTTTTGGATTGTGGCCATGCGGTGAATCAATTAAGATTCAGAGTCATAGACCACGTTCCAGAATTACACAGAGGTGGTGATGGGGTAGCTTTGTTGAAGCGCAAAGAACTTCGCTGGATTTATACGCTTGATACCATGACACCAAAAGGTTTAAATATTGAATAGTTACCAGTCCCTTATCTAAGCCATGTTTCCCCAGTCGTCTCCACGACAGCACCAATTGAGATTGCCCCCTCCTGATAGGACAGGAACACACAGAGGTTAAAAGCTCTCCCCCCCCCCCCCCCCCCCTTCCCCACTTTCCTCAGTGTCTTCCTGTCCTGCCAGGAGGCAGGATCTCTGAGGGGGGCTGGTGGAGAAGCCAGCCAGGATTACTTACAGGCGGATCGGAAGGCAGTGGGTCAGCCTGTCCTCCCTTCCAAGCCAGACGACTCCCGGGACGCCACATGGGGTGGTAACCCCTGGGCCAGGTTCTTCCCGCGGCGGCCCATGGGGGGTACAAAGCAGAAGCCTCAGTCCCCCTCGTCCTCCCTGCAGAATTACAGCACGCCGCTCCAGGAAGCCCTTTGACGCGGGGGGCGGGGCGCCGCGTCACGTGTCCAGCGCGATGACGTCATCGCGTCTGCATCAGGAGCGGAGGGGGCGGAGCTTAGCGCAGGAGCGCGAAAATTTAAAAAGATAGGAACCTGAGAGAAGCCAGAACAAACCAGCACTACAGGTCGCAAGGTGTCTGCAGCACCGGTATAGTAATGAGTGCTCCAGCCCCAGAGACAGCTGAAACCTCAGCCTCAGCGGCCGTAAGTAGCCAGTGCGGCAAAAAATACAATGCAAATATCCAGTGTGTTGTGTATGGAAAAATTGCATATTTACCCGCAAAATGCCTTTTGTCAGGGGGATAAAGACCCCCCCCCCCCCCCCCCCCAGAACAAAACTCAGAAAATGCGTGGAATGCGGGATAAGACTGCCAGCTACGTACCAGAGGCGTCTATGCAAGGCATGCGTAGCTAGGCTAGTCAAAGTGGAATCGGGGGGGATTCATGGAGGACGTTAGGGCTGATCTAACCTCTTATTTCACCAGCTTCCTAACGTCACAGCTGGCGCCGCCAGTGAAACGCCAGAAAAGGGCGTATGTTCCTGACGAGCCTTCCGACTCAGAGTTCTATCGGGTCGGAGCAAGAGGAACAGGCGGCAGAGGAGTCCTCAGATGAGGACTACAAAAGATACTTAATCAATTCCGTTAAGTCGTCCTGATGGAATAAGTCAGTCAGGGCTACACTAAAAATGGAAGAGCCCAGAGAACCACGTACCTTACAAGATGAGATATTCGGGGGACTAGGGGAGAGGCGCAAGCATACCTTCCCTGTCCATAAGAAGATCACCAAAATAATCCAGAAAGAGTGGAGGAAACCAGGCGCAAGCTCCTTCTCCACTAGAGGGGCAAAAAGAAGGTACCCATTCGAGGAGGAAGTTTGCTCAAGCTGGGAGGAGGTACCTAAGGTAGACGTCCCAGTGGCCAAAGTAGCCAGGAAAACGACCCTGCCCTTTGAGGACGCCGCACAGTTAAAAGATCCCATGGATCGCAAGGCGGAGGGCCTTCTAAAGAAATCATGGGAGGCAGCGGCAAACATACTTAGGCCAGGGATCGCAGCCACTTGTGTGGCGCGGACTCTGGGGTTATGGTTAGAACAGCTACAGCTACACCTAACCAATAAGACGCCGAGGGAACAGATCCTAAATTCCCTTCCAATCCTGCGTATGGCAACAAACTTCCTAGCGGATGCCGCGGCTGAAACTGTCAAACTCTCGGCGAAAGCTACAGCCCGGTCTAACTCAGCCAGAAGAGTGTTATGGCTGAAATCTTGGTCAGGCGACCTAGCCTCAAAAAAGAAGCTATGCGCCCTCCCGTTCTACGGCCAGTTTTTGTTCGGACCGGACCTTGACAAGATTCTAGAGAAGGCAGCCGACAAAAAGGGATTCCCGGAAGAAAAGCCACAGAGAGGGAAGACCTTCTTCCGGGCCCCAGTGCAACAGCCAGAGGCCTACCGAGACAAGGGCAAGACAGGCCGCTGGAGTTACCCCAAGGGGGGCAGAGGAAGGAACATCCTCTTTAACCCCCACCAGGGAGAGCCATAGCAGAGACCCTGACGCCATCCCCGTAGGGGCAAGGCTGGGGAGCTTTGTGGATCAATGGGCCGCGATTTGCGAAGGCCCATGGATCCCAAAGATCTTACAGCAGGGATACCGGATAGAGCTGGTGTCCCCCAGAAGAAAATTCATTATCACGGGAGGCTCCAAACAGTTAAACCTACTAAGGCAAAGCGTTCGAGACCTGCAACAACTAAACGCAATATCCCCCGTACCGCAAAACAAGGACAGGGCCATTATTCCAGGCTCTTCCTAGTAAGGAAACCCTGTGGGAAACAGCAGATGATAGTGAATCTGAAACCTCTGAACACCTGCATCAGATACAGAAAATTCAAGATGGAGTCCATCTCCTCAACGTTAAAGTTGATTCCCAAAGGAGCCTACATGGCATCCATCGATTTAAAGGATGCTTAAAGGGGTTGTCCCGCGCCGAAACAGTTTTTTTTTTTTTTTTTCAATAGCCACCCCCCCCCCCCCCCCCCCGTTCGGCGCGAGACAAACCCGATGCAGGGGTTAAAAAAGAAAATGGGATAGTGCTTACCTGAATCCCCGCGCTCCGGTGACTTGTTACTTACCTGGTGAAGATGGCCGCCGGGATCTTCTCCCTCGGTGGACTGCAGGTCTGTGCGGTCCATTGCCGATTCCAGCCTCCTGATTGGCTGGAATCGGCACGTGACGGGGCGGAGCTACAAGGAGCCGCTCTCCGGCATGAGCAGCCCCATTCAGAAAAGACAGGACTGCGCAAGCGCGTCTAATCGGGCGATTAGACGCTGAAAATTAGACGGCACCATGGAGACGAGGACGCTAGCAACGGAACAGGTAAGTGAATAACTTCTGTATGGCTCATAATTAATGCACAATGTACATTACAAAGTGCATTAATATGGCCATACAGAAGTGTATAACCCCACTTGCTTTCGCGGGACAACCCCTTTAATTCCACGTACCGATCCACGAGGGGTCCCGGAAATACCTACGGTTCGCAGTGGATATGGGCAAAGGAATAGAGCACCATCAATTCAGATGCCTGCCCTTCGGGATTTCCTCAGCACCCAGAATCTTCACCAAAATTATGGCAGAGGTAGCCGCCTACCTGAGGAAGAAGTCGGTCCTAATAGTACCCTACCTGGACGATATTTTAATAATAGCAGAGTCCAGAGAACTCCTAACGAAACACCTGAGGATAGTGCTAGAACTTCTCCAGTCCTTAGGATGGATCATAAACTGGGAAAAATCCAGCCTACATCCCGACAAGCAGAAAACGTTTCTGGGTATAACGCTCGACTCAGAATCGCAATGCTCCTGCCTACCCGAGGAGAAAATACAAAAAAATCCGACTGCTAGTCAAAACCTTTCTACGGAGAAGATTATGCACAATTCGGGAAGCCATGTCTCCCCTGGGAAGCTTAACTTCTTCTCCCTCCGGCCAGGAGATCGTCCGACAGCAGTAGATGGCCTAGGCCAAGACTGGGGAGAGGGGCTTGTGTACGCCTTTCCTCCTATACCGTTGATCCCCAGAGTCTTACAACATTTTAGAACCCAGGTATGCACACTAATCCTGGTGACCCCCCCCTTCTGGCCCAAAATAAGCTGGTTCGGTCTTCTAGCAACATTGAGCGTCCAGGACCCAGTCACCTTCCCTACCTGGACAGATCTTCTATCGCAGGGGCCACTGAACCATCCGAGCCTAGACAAGCTCCACTTAACAGCATGGCTCTTGCGGAATCCTCACTAAAAGAGGGGATTCTCAGAGTAGTAGAAACGTTAATGTCCAGCAGAAAAAAGACGACCCACCTTATCTACCAGAAAGTTTGGAGAAGGTTTTCCTCATGGAGACAGGGAAGGGATCGCGGGGATTCTATCCCGGACATCCCTCTAATCTGAGTTCTTGCAGGAGGGCCTAGAGATGGGCCTCTCTCCAAGTACCCTGAAGGTCCAGGTCGCAGCCCTTAGCGCCATATGTGACACAAAGTTCGCAGACAACAGATGGGTCAACAGGTTCCTAGCAGGAGCAACTAGATTACGGCCTAGGCCCATAAATCTTTTTCCAGACTGGAACCTTAATTGGGCCCTAAGGGCCATGACAACGGTACCATTCGAGCCGATCGAAGCACTACCCATAAAAATGCTTACTATCAAGACCATTTTCTTAGTAGCCATCACCTCCGCAAGACGGGTTAGCGAGCTGCAGGCCTTGTCCATACGCCACCCGTTCCTGAAAATCTCGGACACCAAATTAGTATTTAAAACAGACCCGGCGTTTATGCCAAAAGTAGTATCACATTTTCATAGGTCCCAAGACATAATAATCCCCTCATTTTTTAGTAAACCTAAAAGCGAGGAAGAAAAAACCCTAAGCTGCCTGGATGTTAGGAGAGCAGTCCTAGGCTACATAGAGGCGACAAGCCACTGGAGGCGGGACGACAACTTGTTCGTCCAGTTCAGTGGCCCAAATAAAGGGAGCAAAGCAGCGAAATGCTCCATAGCCAGGTGGATCCACTTAGCCATCATAGTCATATAAGGCCCTCGGGAAGGAAATCCCTTTAGCTCTTAAAGCCCATTCTACAAGGGCAGTAGCATCCTCATGGGCCGAGCATGGCTCGGCTTCGGTCGAGCAGATATGCAAAGCCGCAGTCTGGAGGAAACCCCCACACGTTCGTTAAACACTGTAGGGTAAAAGTGCAGCAGGACAAGGACATGGCCTTCGGCCGCAAAGTCCTCTCGGCAGCAATCCCACCCTAGGGAAACTTTTTAGTTGGTACGTCTCAATTGGTGCTGTCGTGGTCTCCACGACAGCACCCGTACCTTCCCCCCCTAAATTGATAGAAAAGAAACTATAGAATATAATATAAAAAAATATATTATAATTTAAGAAAAAACAAAAAACCCCGGTTAAGGGAAAAAAATTTAAGTTGAGCTCCTACCCCGGCAATTCGTTAGAATCCACTGAGGAAAGGGGGGGGGGGGGGCTTTTAACCTCAGTGTGTTCCTGTCCTATTAGGAGGAGGCAATCTCAATTGGTGCTGTCGTGGAGACTACTGGAAACCCAATTATCGGGTAGGTATAATCTATTTTTTTTCTCATATTTTCTGACTTTGTTTTTATTGAGGCTATCTATTAAGGTCATTGTTTGGTTTTTTTTTGTTTGTTTTTTATAATTTTCTTGTAAAAATAGTTACTTTTTCTAATATTCCTTTTGATTTTTCCCGGACTCCTCCATGATTCTACGTTATGGCACGCATCTCGGTACACGTCATGCATATGGATTGGACTGGTTATTATGAGCCACTTGGATCTAAGCTAGAACTATGGAATTTGAGCTTACGGCTATGTTTGTGCATTTATGAATAAAATGATTTTGCATTTAGTGGTTCTCTGTGCTGTTGTTCATTTGAATCTTTGAGACATAATGCCCCCCCCCCCCTTTTTTTCTTCCTCACTTTCCTTCCCTCCCTTTTTCCCTTTTCCCCTCCTCTTCCCTCCCCCCCCCCTCCCCCTCTTTCTTGCAATTTGATGGGTGGGTGCAGTGCATTCCACTACTGATTAGTTGGAGTGGGTATAGACCTCTTAATGTTTGAGGTTTAGGGGAGATAGCTTATAGAAAAATGGGGCCATGTAAACATTTGTGGTTTCTATTTACATAGACCAACCTGTGGTGGATTGTAATGCACTTCATCCATTTATGCAATATAAATATACTTATAATGTTTTGTTGGCCAATTGGGGGCGCTTTATTTGCTTGTGGGAGGTTTGTCCCGTGTCTAACACGCATATGGGCGGTTCATTTATCTAGGGCAGGTAATACTGGGTGTTTCAGCAAGAGTGACACGCAGGTAGGCGTGTCCATGGAAGATGTGATGGAGGTGCGGTTTAAACCAACAAGGTCAGGTGGCTGTGATGCGATGCATAGCGGCGCGGTTATGTGATCATGACGCTGTCCGCTTTGGTGTGGAGGAATAGCGCTGCAATGAAGCGTGTGTATTACTCCACCTCCACAGGTGATACACATAGAGGGGTGGAGCTATCCCATGACAGTGAAGGGTTGTGGTAGAGAGGGGCGTGCATATTGTCAAGTCTCTGCACATGTATACAGTCGCCATGATGGAGGACGAATGCCGAGAGAGGCCTGCACATGTACATGGAAGAAGATGGTAATTATGGACTAATTTGATACAGCTTTGTAAGAGGGAGTACCTGTTTTGCAACCAATGATCTGCTTTGATAGGACCTTTATTTTAAGTGTATATAAGGGGGATATATGGGTATTACTGCATGCTTGAGAAAGGCCATTGCAATGGGCGAAATGTCGCATGAGTTTTTGGTGAAATAAAGAAGGACCTGTTTTACTGCATATTGAATTTTGCTGCTGTCACTTCATTCTACATTGACCACTGCATGGGCAAACATTGCTTCTGGATTTTGGAGCATGACACAATTTCTACTATGCATAAGAGCGCTAGATGGAAAATCATATCCGTGTGCGCAAGCCTCCGCACTCTGGCTTGCGTTATTTTAATTATAAACACTACTTTTTCGTTGTGCTATTGGCCTTAGCAGACTCGCAAAGTTAATTTATACTGGTAGACAGAGGTACATATGGCAGTACCACTCAAAGATTTTTGTAACTTCCTGAATGGGGCAGCGACTGCAGAGTGAAGAACTCCAGGTTCCACACCCACAGAATCTGCCTGAAACAGCTGGCCCACCAGTCCTATGATATAGTGGCTGATTAAGGCTTTGCCCTAAGCCAGCATGTAATGTGAACTTATCTATGTCACTGTCTTACCCCAAGCAGATGTATTTTTAATTACCGCCTATCTCGAGCCAGGTGTTTAGTCGAATGTGTGCATTTGGCATTTTAGTGTCGCAATGGCGGGTTTTGAATTCTACTCTAAAGTTGATGCCTGACCGATAGTCATAAAAGCCTGCGTTGTGCTCCACACCTACTATCATTTTGTCAACGGTCAGTTTAACAGGGACATACAGAATTGGCCATCAACGCCACTACAGCCTGCAGCAAATATTCCGTTGGGGCGTCCCCCCACATCTGGTTTACGAGTGTGTGACCAATTATCTGATTACTTTTGTCTCGCCCGAGGGCTCAGTGGCATGGCAAGAAGCATGCCTGCAACGGAGAAGTAAAAAAAAATCACTGCTGTTGGTAAACCGTTGTGTGATGTACAGTGTGTATGTGTTGCTGGAGGAACAGTTTGTTAACAAAATATTTGTTAAAAAAGAATACCCTTCTATCTATTCAAAGTTTAGGCCAGAGGCACCATATTGTAATGAATGTAGTATATATTCCCTCTACTCATTAGCATGTGTTTTTCTTAGTTTTTTTTTTTTTTTTTTTAGTTACGTAACGGCAAATTTTTACAAGTTACATAACGACTGCCATTGCAGAGTATTACATTTGGCAACACATTTAGTAATACGTTTGTCCCGCTTCTTGTTAACACGGCAATGTTGGAGTTTGTTTTTGAAAAGTAACAATGTTAGTTGTACATTACAATACTTGGAAAAGGGGTGGCATAATAAAAATACCCTGTAGTTATGTTGGTGTGAAAAATTAAAATGTGTTTTGGAACATAATTTAGCATAATGTACATAGGACAAAATTTAGGTGTTAAAAGGTTTATTAAAAAGCTTGGGGAAAAATAAGTTATGGACATTTGCTAAATGTAATTCTCCTTATTTAGTTAACATACTGTTGGAATGATGGTAACTGTACACTTTCAGTACACTGAGTTAATTGCAAAACTACCTTTTCCCTGTAAAACTCTTGAATCCATCAAATTGATGCATATAGTTCAATTTGATGGATTCAATTTTTAGCGCAACACTTTGTTTTCCTGCATCACGACAAAATGGCAAGGACTAAATGGTTTTCAAATGATAAATATGGCAATATTAATTGTGAAGTAATTAAGCTGGACCCTGTACTATTATGAAATTGGGTTTCAGGACTTTATTTCCTCTATTTTAGACATGTAATTAATGAAATATGGAGTTGTATAAATAAAATTTTGTATCCCTGAAAACAAGTATTATGGCAAGTTATTTCTAAACATGCATTTCAAATGAAGGGTTTAGGCTGGGTTCACACAGGGCGGATTTACTGCTTATTTGCCGTGGATTGCCGTTGCATATCCGCATTGCGGCCATTCCGTTGTGTTTGCAGCAAATGCAGTGCAAATGTGTTTGGCCAAAATGTCGTTCTCACAGGGCGTATAATTTTCCGCAGAGCCGCAGTGTGGATAAGCAACCGCGTCGCAGTTTTGAAAGATGCAGCATGTCCATTCTCTCGACCTTTCCGCAGCGCTTTTCTTTCCGTATGCCCCCATGAACGCAGCTGAAACCGCTATGAAATCTGCCATTGCTTTTTTTGCCGCCGTTTTTCAAAGCCGTTCCACAGCAGCTTGTTCGCATGAGAAAAGAGGCAATAAAGTTTGTTCACAGGAAGTGGTACAGCGGCCATTTTAGGCGCTTGGCGCCATTTCAGCCTGGACATCGTGCAGCGAGGGAGCAAGAGCTCCGCCGGGAGCACCACACCCAGCGGCACCAGAACCCCCAGCTGCACCAGACCCCCATTGGCACCACCAGCAACACTACCACCACCACCAGTAGGGACACCACCAACGGCCAGGGGAAAATACTGAGTCAGAGGCGGGAACTTCCACACCCCGCCAGTGGCGGGAAAACCACCACCAGCAGCGGCGGCACCACAACCACTAGCTTGCCCACCACCCCCAGCGGAACCACCAGCTTGCCCACCGGCAGCGGCACTACAACCCCCAGCGGGACCACGCCCAGTGGCGGGAAAACCACCGCCAGCAGCAGCGGCACCACAACCACCAGCTTGCCCAGCGGCACTACAACCTCCAGCGGGACCACGCCCTGTGGTGGGAAAACCAGCAGCGGCGGCACCACAACCCCCAGCGGGTCCATCACCCCCAGCAGAACCTCCAGCTTGCCCACCGCCACTACCACCACCAGCAGCGGCACTACAACCCACAGCGGGACCACGGCCAGTGGCGGGAAAACCACTGCCAGCAGCGGCAGCACCACAACCCCCAGCGGGTCCACCACCCCCAGCGGAACCACCAGCTGGCCCACTGCCACTACCACCACCGGCAGCGGAACCACAACCCACAGCAGGACCACCAGCTGGCCAACCGCCGCTACCACCATCGGCAACGGGACCACCAGCTGGCCCGCCACCGCTACCACCATCGGCAGCGGAACCACAACCCACAGCGGGACCACCATCTGACCCACCACCGCTACCACCAACGGCAGCGGAGCCACAACCCACAGCGGGACCACCAGCTGGCCCACCACCAGCAGCACCACCACAACCCACAGCGGGACCACCAGGTGGCCCACCAACCGCTACCACCACTGGCAACAGAACCACAACCCACAGCGGGACCACCAGCTGGCCCACCACCGCTACCCTCACTGGCAACGGAACCACAACCCACAGCGGGACCACCAGCTGGCCCACCACCGCTACCACCACTGGCAACGGAACCACAACCCACCGGTGGGACCACCAGCTGGCCCACCACCGCTACCACCACTGCCAGCAGCAGTAGCGGCACCACACCCCCCAGAGGGACAGGCAGCTTCCCCACCACCGCCAGCAGCGGCACCACCACAACCCACAGTGGGACCACCAGCTGGCCCACCACCGCCAGCAGCAACACCGCCACAACCCACAGCGGGGCCAGCAGCGGCACCGCCACAACCCACAGCGGGGCCAGCAGCGGCACCGCCACAACCCACAGCGGGGCCAGCAGCGGCACCGCCACAACCCACAGCGGGGCCAGCAGCGGCACCGCCACAACCCACAGCGGGGCCAGCAGCGGCACCGCCACAACCCACAGCGGGGCCAGCAGCGGCACCGCCACAACCCACAGCGGGGCCAGCAGCGGCACCGCCACAACCCACAGCGGGGCCAGCAGCGGCACCGCCACCGACAGCAGAATCGCCACCAGCAGCGGCGGCAGCAGCGGCACAATCTTCTACCACAGCCAAAAGAGGTAATTCACAACATCCCCATCTTCGTTGCGCGAGACACCTGCTCTGCTCCACTCCACCTTTTTGTGGGCTCTACTTGCAGCATTACGCTCTTTTGCGCACTCCCTTATTTTTGCATCGATACCCTGTGTAGTCGCTCTTTTCCTCCCTTGCATTGCTCCCCTGTTGCATGGCCTTCCTTTGCAGGGGCACGGTCGCCGTTAAGTAGCGCATTTCCTCCCTTGCATGGCCACCCCACTGTTGCATGGCCTTCCTTTGCACGGACGAGGCCCCTGTTTAGTCGCACAATTTTCGGTTTTGCATCGCTCCCCCTGTATCGCATTGATGACGCTGCCAACATTTTTTGCACTTTAGCTTTTATTAAATTGCTCACCCTTTGGCGACTTCCTATTGTGCGCTAGTGCCTCATTAGCATGTCGTGTATCCGCTGAAATTGAATTTTCTGATTTTTTTCACAGCAGGACCTACACTATCTACAGCCGACAAGTGAATTCCAATCGGACAGTCATCAGTCTTTCCGTGCTATGGCGTGGTACCAAAGGATGGGGATCAACGTCAGCAGGATGATACTCTTGGTGAGTAAATTGTCCGCCGCCACTACCGTTTCCATGCCACATGGAATGCAATGTAACTTGTTTTCTCTTTCTTGTAGGTTGAAAGCAAGCCTCAGATTTGGGACCCAGCCGGGCTACAGCGACCGGGACGTAAAGGCGGACACCTGAATTGCGGTCTGTTTCGGAATGTATCCCGATTGGGACTCTGCAAGGGCTGCCCTTCAAAGTGAAATCCGTAAGTTGACACTGCTAGTTGTCACGTTTTCGGTGGCATTTCTTTGATGTACTTACGCTGTCCTGTATTTAACCACACTCTTGATTGCAGCGGTAGGTGGATTACAATGTTTTGCAGACTTCTTTTAAAATGCATCTTTTATTTTGCAGTTAAAGACGTGAAGAATCGCTGGCGGTCTGTACGGGACCGTTTCAAAAAACACGAAAAGGACTGCGAAAAAAGCGGCTCTTCCCCCATCCAAGAAAGTGTCCACACCACGACGTATTGCTCTTCCTCAGGACCAGTAGAGAATTGCGTCCGTAAGTTTAATTTTTCTTCCTGCTTACTGCTTTGCATCACTGACTTTGCAATTTGGGTTGTACGTCTCTAAACTATACTCCTTGTTTCGTCTACAGATCCAGCAGGAACGTCGCGGCGCCAGCCACGAGCGTCAACAGTTCAGGTGACACAGAAGGGCCGGAACAGGAGTCGCAGGATGCTGAGCCACGGTAAGGTACCCCAACCTTGGACGACAGCCAGCTGAGCATGCCAGATTTGGACCCCACTTCAATTACACCAGAAGTGGGGGACCAAAATGTCTCGCGTAGAAGCAGTACTGGCAGCAGAGCAGGAAGGTCCGTTCCGAGCGGACGAGCCGCAGCGGAAAAATAAGCCGGATGCTGCCCAAGAAGCGCTGGAGATGTTGCGCCGCGCTGACACCGAGGATCAGTGGAACACAATGGGTGCCGCCCTGGTGGCACTCATTTGTGAACTAACCTCAGAGCGCCAGTGGGCTATAGCGCCCGTAATTTACACAGTTCTTGAGGTTTTTGCGGCTCAAAGGCCCATTGCCGATAGCTGCGCCATTATTATGGCTATGAAAAATGCAGCCTTTGCTGCTCCACCATCTAACCGCATGTTGCCTCCACCCCGAACTTTCCCTGACCAACTGGGCAGGGTTTCTAGGACGCCGGGATACCCCATTCAGTATGTCTCTCAAGCCACTGGATACAGCGACACGGTGACGGGCGGGTCCCCTTCCCAACCGTCGTTTCTGTCAATGATGAGCAGCCCTTTGCATCAAACATCGCAACACACTACCTCTGTCTTGTACTCGCCACCATCCGGTTCTCAATCAGGTAGTGGAGAAGGGTCGTTTATGATTTACACGACATTGCAGTGATCACGACTGTTGCAGGGGGATAACTGCAATGTCGTAGACGCAACCATTGGAAACTGCATGTTCCATTCTGCTGTAGCCTTGTGTGACACTGCATGGAGTTGCCGAGTGTCCCAGAAATTCTACGGGATGGCCATGGGAAAGATTGGGGACACATTTCTTAAATCGATCACTGTCGGCTACTATCTGCTCTGCTGTTATATAGACAAGGCTGACACATTCCTTCCCGTCAGTTGCATGACTGAAATGCTTCAATTGTTGTGCCACTGAACGTGAAGGAATGTGTTTTTACTTGTCGCTTTTTCTTTTATTGCCTGGCTGGTAACTCATTTTTCGTGGTCAATGTCCCTTTTTTTTATTTTAATTTTAATTTTTCTGTGTATCTTCATGTTCGCTCAAGTTTAACTAACCTTTGAGGTCTTGTAACATGAAAAAAGAAAATAAAATACTGATGAGAACAGGGGCATTATGTTGGCCTGTTCCCATCAGTATTTTCGCTTGCGGTCTCTCCGTCAAGTAAGGCGAAAGCTAATTGGGAAGTGGATTGTCGTGCCACACACAAACGCAGCACTACACAAACAACTGTCAACTAAATTGCTGTGGTCAATGTGCCTTTTTTTATAATATTTTAATGTGTATCTTCATGTTCGCTCAAGTTTAAGTTACCTTTGAGGTCTTGTAACATGAAAAAGGAAAAACAAAATGATGTGAACAGGGGCATTATGTCGGCCTGTTCCCATCAGTATTTTCGCTTGCAGTATCTCCGTCAAGGAAGGTGAAAGCTAATTGGGTAGTGGATTGCCGTGCCACATACAAGAACGCAGCACTACACAAATAACTGTCATCACGTGCCATATGTGTACTGCTACAGGCGCTAGTGGCTTCCTCTTTGCACAAATTATGGTATTGTAGGTTTCCATTTTGGAACTAAATATATGAGAGCAAACACAGCATTCCGCTACCCGAAAGGCAGAAACATTGTCTACAGTTTACTTAAACTGATAGAAAAACCTGACTGAGACGGAGAATTCATGCCCTCCTGGTGCGTGCCTGATGCCACCCAAGCTTGTGGTGCTGCATCCTGCATCCGAATGCGGAACCACTGCTTGAAAATATTTCTTTCTCTATTCATGGAGTTAAAATTAACTAGTTATGTGCTTATAAAGCATACGTTTAAACACCTATACCCAAGCAGTGTTCTGAATCCATGTATTACTACACCACTTTAGCTTTCGAATTTCACCGCTTTAATGTAACATTTACATATTGTATTCGGCGAAAAAAGGCAGACAGTTTGTTTTTTTTATTTATTTATAAATGTAATTTAAAAAGTATTTAAAAGTGCTGTGACCAATCTGGCACTTGTGGTGGAGTGTTTTTGATGTGGCATAAACAAATTTCTGTTTTCAATCGAGCCTTCTGCGTCCTTCTGGGGCTGGTCGCCGGGGGGGGTCACACTGCAGTTAGGGCTGCACACCACCGACACAGGAGAACTGCCATGTCACGGTGCCTTCGGGACTAAGGAAATAGTGAGTGAAGAGTTTGCGTACCTGCAATGCGGTAGCAGCCGGGCAACCTGCCCCCCAGTTGATGACCGTGTCAAAAACAGGATCAAGTTCTTCGACATCTACCTCGGGGCGATATTCCCGGAGGTAGTTGTGAAGAACACAACATGCCTTGACAAGGTCATCAACTGTGATATGGTCTACCATTAGGGTAGTCCCTAGAACTCTCCACTGACTTACCATAATCCCGAAGGCACACTCAACCACTCGACGTGCCTGGCTCAGCCTATAATTAAAAATCCTTTTCTGGGCATTCAGTCCTCTTCGTGGGTATGGGCGCAACAGGTTTGGCATCAACGGGAAAGCCTCATCCGATACCATCACAAAGGGGACTGGATGTGTGGTTCCCGGGAAAGGTTGTGGGGCTGGGAGCGTTGCGCCATCTCGGAGAATTTGCATCCCAATCTGTGAAGTTCGCAGCACCCGAGAATCTCCAGTGCTGCCATAGGCGCCGACGTCGATGCAAACAAATTTGCAATGTGCATCAGCCACCGCCATCAGGACTACCGAAAAATATTTTTTGTAGTTATAAAACTTGGAGCCTGAGTGCGCTGGCTGAAGCACACGGACATGTTTGCCATCAACCGCGCCTATGCAGTTAGGAAATTTGGCAACAGCTTGAAAGCCTGCTGCAACACGTTGCCAAGTGTCCTCGGTTGGTGAAGGCATCACAATGGAATGCAACTTCTGCCAGATGGCGCTGCATGTGCACCTCAGTTTCGGTGATGGTAGATTTACCAACTCGAAATTGGAGATGCAGGGATGCATAGCTCTCTCCTGTGGCCAGAAAGCTGAAAAGAAGCAGAGAAGAAGAAAAATGTTAGTACACTCACAAGACCTGCATTGCCTCATCACTTCAATATACACAGTATTCACATGTTGCTCTCTACACGAAATTTATAGGAGAACGTGGTAGAATTTGTGTGACGGAAATAATATCTGCATTGCAGCAGGAGGTAGCCATGGGGGAGGTTGAATTTTCAGTTTACACGTTATACATTTTTCATCGTCCTTTTTCCCCATCCACAACATAATAGATGGGGAGAGAGAATGAGAAAAGGCAATCATGTTCCCGCCACCCTCATGAACTCAACAAGGGTCCGGAGGGTGCAGGTGCGCAACGATGGTTGCGGCAGTTTGCTTGTTCGGTAAGTTCCACAATCTCTCTTCTGCCAATTGTTTTCTGAAGACAACCTGCATGAAGATGATGGCCGTGCTAGGTAGCAGAAGAGAGAATGCTAAAGACAACGAACTGTTAAAACTGCCTCTCCCAAAGCTACCTGATCGCACGGAAGCCGTTGAAGAGGCCAGGTTGGCAAAAGCTATCTCCGGCAGCCTCCTCATTGCAAGCAGCAAGATATAAACTATAACTTGAACACTTCGTTATGTGTATAGGCGTGGGCAGGAAGGGTAAAAAACCTTTTCTGCCTTCTCCTTGGGGGTACTGGAGGAGGATCCGTGCAGGAGTACACCTGCACCCGGAGTGTTTGATGATTGGGCGCTGATGCACTCCTGTACAGAAGTGCGTGGTCTGTATCGACATCGGAGCAGTGGAGGCTAAGGATGATGTTGGGACAGACACTGCATAGGGTTGGAAACGGTCAAGCATGGGGTATTTTTGCATGCATGGGGCGAGAAAACTCACACCCACGCACATAAGGATAACGAACCACTTTACATGTTCTGCAAAGTGGGCCGCGAATTTCACGATGGAGTCTCCGGCTGGATTAACTGCTTTGTGACGGGGCTATAGTTAAACTACGTCCTGCTGTTGCAGGACATGTATCGTGGGAGGTAGCGCAGCTATCTCCCTCCATGCAGCACGGGCGTCAGCTGTTTATTACAACTGACACCCGCGGTCAATGGCCGTGCTCGGCCATTCGGCCAAGCGCGGCTATTAACCCTTTAAATGCCGCTGTCATTTAAATACCCCGAATGCTGTTCACGGGTCCCGTACCCCCCCCCCCCCCCCCCCCGTAAGATCGGGGTAGCCGTGCAGGTGTCATGGCAGCCTTAAGGCTGCCTATCAAGCCATCCACACAGTATAGTATTAAGTCATACTGCAGGAGCGATCAAAGCATCGCATGTTGTAGTCCCCCTAGAGGAACTTAAAAAAAAATATTGATTTTTCTTTTTTACTTTAGTTTTAATTGTTAAAAAAAAAGCAAAAATTATAAGTTGTAATCACCCCCCTTTTGCCATATCTATTATTAAAAAATCTAAATCATAAAATATAACTATGTATTTTGTATCGCCGCGTCCATAAGTCCGATCTATCAAAGTAGCGCCTTATTTTTCCTGCACGGTAAACGTCGTCCGAGGGGGGGGGGGAAAAAAACCAACAAATACACTTTTTTAATTAACCTGTCACACACAAAAAATGGAATAAAAAGCAATCAAACAGTCGTATGTATTCCTAAATGATACTATCGGAAACTACAGGACATCCCGCTAAAAATGAGCCCTTGCTCAAGCACGTTGCCGAAAAATAAAAACGGTATTGCGCAAATATGGAAAAAAAATATACTACAGCAAACGTCAATGCTGTGCATTCGCAAATTAAATTACACATTTAACATCAGTGAAAGGATAACAAAGGTTACTTAGCGAAGGGTGATGAGCAGCCTTTCTTCTGCAGTGATCGCCTTCCTCATCCGCCTATCTTGGTATGTAAGGTCTCGGCGCACCAGCTCCAGAAGGCGCTCAAAGGCCTCCATAGGCAGCCGAGAGAAGGAAACGAACTTCTCTGGATGGCTGCAGAGAGAGAGAGAAAGAGCGGCCAAAATTAAATAACAATTCTTTGTGCAACCTCAAACCTATTCACGTGCTATACTTGGCTTACTTTTTTAAATCCTGGAAAAGACTGGCGAAATGGCCCTTGGTCCCCCTTTCCGTGAGCAGGGGATGGACCCAGATCGGAAGCACGATCAGTCTGCAGTAGAAAATTGGCAAGAATTAATAAACACATGGCTGCAATCGCACTGTAGTGCACAATGCATCAACAAACAACAAGGCAGTAAAGCACACAATTTCCAGTAAAAACATTGCTCACCTTTTTTGCTTTCTGTCTGCATTAAGACCACCAGCAGAAGAAGTTTTCGGCGGTAAGCACGCCGGAGACTCAGTCTGCGTGTTGGCTCCATGATGTAGCTGCAACAGACAAAATGGCAAGGAATACAATGCTCTTCCTACCCTGTGCAGAAATGGGCGGGAACGATGACATAACAGGAAACAGTTTATTTTTTATTTTTTTTGTCAAGCCTATTATCTGCACCTAAAATACGCACGCAAATCCGCAACTAAAACCGCGTCTGTCATGAAAATTCTGCTGCGGTTTTTAACGCAGCACTGCTCCTGCGGATTTACCTGCGGTAGAACCGCTGAGAAATACGCGGTGAAAAACGCATTTAACTTTGGCCATTAGTTGCGGATTTGTTGCCGTTGCGGCAAATCCGCAATGGAAAAACCGCAATATGTCCGTGGTAATTCCGCCCTGTGTGAACCCAGCCTTAGAGATTGGTTTCAGTATCTCTGCTTGTCCTGTGTTTGGTAACAGACCTATGGTATCACAAAACTGCTATGCATATACAGAACAGGTGCCAATCCTCATTGAGAAGCCATCGGCTTTCATGGAAGAACGGCTTTGCAACGATTATTCCAGCCCCTTTGTGCACTTGTACATGACCTGGCCATCTAACATGACAGAGAACCACAAATGCTTAACCACATAATACATTTAAGGCTAGGGTTGGGACATTGAACAAACTATCGACTATCGATATTTTTGTGTCAGTGATAGTCGAAACCATCTAGTTCGATATATCGACTTTTTAAAATGCCGTATAAAAATAAAACAGGTCTAGAGTTAATAAAGCAACGCAATCAACAAAAACATTAAAGTTTTAAAAGAAAACTAAACTGTTGAATTTATTAACTTATAACTCAACATCATGAAAATATATTAAAGCTACAAATGAAAATAAAAAATTAGATGAAACCTATAATTAAAATGAGGTATATGAAAAGACGTTTTTTATCATTGGCTCATTAGATAACGATTATTGGGGCCAACAAAAACACTGAAACAAGGTCCTGCCAGCTACAAGGAAGCCAGAAGCTGGCCGCTGGACCTGACGGGATGTGAGCATGATCTGTGTGTGTGTTTGTGGGGCTGCGTGCCCTGCATTTTTTTAAGTTGCCGCTGAGGGACCAACTGTCTCCATGGCAACTTGTAAACAATGCAGGGCCTGGTAACGTGAATGCAGTGCCCCGATGCAATTGTAATTGCGTTAGATGGGTCTCCTATCTTTTCTATGGGCACTGCGTTCGCGTTAGACGCTGAACGCACGACATGTCGCGTCTCCTTTTCTGGACGCGACCTTCGTGCGTTCAGCGCAGCCCTCTATCTGCATGTGGAAATGCTTTCATTTAGAAAGCATTGCCCATAGCCATCGCATTGGATACAAGCGTTCAGAGCCTGCGTCTAACGCCATGAACAAATGCATGTGGAGAAGGGGCCGAAGACCCCTCTATTTGTGAGTCCTTTTGCCTGGAGCAAACCTTATTGGTGACAGTCACCTCACACTTTACAGAAGTTTCTAGAACTTGTTTAAGTTCATCAGTGCCTCGAGCAAAACTACATCCTGTACAACACAAAGGAAAGGGCAGAATGTAAAGAGAGAAAATCTGGTCACCGGACCACAAGACAGGCTGCTTCTTTACAAAAATCAATATATCGCCTTAAACAATCGATGTTAGATATATCGGACACTATCGATGAAAAGTATTGCCAAAGCATTAGTGATATTTCGATATATTGGTTTTGATGTCCCAACCTTAAAGGGGTTGTCCGGCCACACGGGGTAAAAATTTTTTTTTATAATGCTGCTGCTTTCCTTTCAGTAAGGATAGTAACACACAGCATACAGGGGCTCAAACCGGCCGGCAGATCAGCTGGAATGTCAGTTTCTTACCTTAGAATCTGATCTTCACTGCAGCTTTCAAAGATGGTGCCTCTGTGCTGCCTTCCCACAATGCTCTGCGCTCTCCCTCCTCTGTGTGCATGCTCCCGATGGCAGTAAGGCATGAAAAGGCAGGATTTCCTGGCCTCCCTCAGCTCACGTCCTAGCCCCGCCCACGACACGCCCACCTCTATTGAACTGCTCTACAGTCTCTCCCCGCCACCTGCTGCATACTATAATCAGAGGGGTTGTGGCCAGGGGAGACTGTCATACACTCATGGTTCAGGATAAAATCCTACCATGAAAGTAAACAGCAGCACAAGTCTGCGTGACTGCACCCTCCACCGCGACAAGTCTGCGTGACTGCACCCTCCACCGCGACAAGTCTGCGTGACTGCACCCTCCACCGCGACAAGTCTGCGTGACCGCACCCTCCACCGCGACAAGTCTGCGTGACCGCACCCTCCACCGCGACAAGTCTGCGTGACCGCACCCTCCACCGCGACAAGTCTGCGTGACCGCACCCTCCACCGCGACAAGTCTGCGTGACCGCACCCTCCACCGCGACAAGTCTGCGTGACCGCACCCTCCACCGCGACAAGTCTGCGTGACCGCACACATCCATCCATCCCCCGCCCCCACCCCCTGTGAGAGCCTACCCCTCCACTCATTCTTTTTCCCTTAGATACCTTGGAGATGAAGAGCCAGCAGCCACGCATGCCTCCCCTGCAGGCAGAACTGAGCTTCCCAGCGGCTGAACTTCTTCTGCACATGCACAGAGCTGTGCTGGAGAAGCGCGTCCCAGTCGTCCCGACAAGAGAAGATTTGTCGGATCCAATGACAACCAAGAAGCAACAAGGGGGAAGGGCACCCCGGCACCCCGGGGGGGGCACCCCAAAAGGTAAGTGAATAACTTCTGTTTGTAATATACATTGTGCATTGTAAATTAGGCAAAGTGCATTGTATTGGGCAAACAGAAGTGATAACATTAATTGTCTATGGCCGGACAACCCCTTTATTGCCCGTAATGACTTAATGTAATGGTGTACTGTATACTTTGGCCATGTTACATACAATTTGATGCATGCACAGGCAAGCAGATGGAAATCTTTTAGCTTCACCAATTTTGCCGCCTTATGTCGCTATAGTAACACTTTGTGGTTATGCTGAGACCGTAGTTAAAAGTTGAGTCATCAATGAATAGCTAAGCGCTACCTGTAATTAGCTGAGCGCTCAGCCAATAATCACACCCCTTTCAGGAGGCGGGGATTTTTAAATTCCCACCTGCTGAAAGTGCTGGACAGCGGTGTAGTAGATCCAACTGGAGGACGCGCCGGAGAGGTGAGTTAGTTGTTGGTTTGTGTTTGGTTTTTTTCGCCAGCTAGGGATGATTTTCAGGTTAGGGCTTATATTTCAATACCTTCCCAAAAAATCATGCTGCAGGGGTAGCGTAAAAAACACAGCTTTCAATGGGGCCAGCAGCAGCGCTGATCCAATAGAAAGCAATGGGATAGCATCCTGGACTTCCGTGGCAGAAGTCCGTGATATACTAACTATGTATTCAATGGGGCTAGTGCTGCTGCCGCTGGCCCCATTGGAAACACTTAGCGATTTTTTTTTATTTATTTATTTTTTTCTCTATGCGATGCTTAACTGAAAGATCGCAAATTAGTATGAAATCATTGGTTTCATAAGCATCACTGTCGCATCGCAGGGAAAAAATCACAAGTGGGTGTCCACTCCTATATCCACAAGTGAATGTGAAAATTCCCCTTACTTTTGGCTTATTGCAATATGCCATGTTTGACAAAAGAATACCATAGCACCACTAGAGGAATTTAGGACCTCTCTACATGTCCCACAATCACATCACTGGGTGTATAACTAACTATTTTCTGCAGCTAAAAAGTTAAATTCTAAAAAATGAAGGTAGTATTGCGGATCTGCGTGCAGCATTGACGGGTACTCCCGCAAGCAGATGCCGTACTCTATCAGGGGCGCGGAGTGAAGAGACCCACGCTTTACCAGTTCAGGTTTGGAATTGTCCTTCCCTATGAATGTCCTCGAGTTGGGACAGATAAGGGTCATTTAGACACATTGATTATTGCTCCAAAGATGTCTTTTGAGCGACCTTTGACCAATAATCGTGTCTAAGTGCGCAAGATAATTGCTCAAGATGAGCGGAGGTGTCCCCTCTTGTCTTCTGTATCAAGCCTTTTTTTTTTTCTTCACAGAGCACCTGGCTGTTACACAGTGAAGCACTTCGTGTGTGGTAAGGAAACACAGCTGGACCGCTCTGTTCTTCATACCCAGCCTGTTATCAGGGACGGGATACAGCTGAAACAATAGTATCAGCTGTATCCTGCTGTGAATCCCTGATGAGGCTCATTGTGTGCTGAAAGACCACATTGTACTTACATTGTACAGTTTGCGCTAAACCATTGCTCAGTTACACACAACTATCGCTAAAGATGTCTATTTAGCGAAATTTGAGTGATCGTTGTCTGAATGGGCTTATACCTGAGTAGGAAACTGTTGTGGAAGACGTGCGTGTAATAGCTGACGAGGTGTCTTTTTTTTTTTTTTTTGTTTGTTTGTTTTTTTTCTGGAAGTTAGTTTAGTCAATCGTAAGGGCCTTTAGCCTACTTATAAGTTCTTTTATTAAAAACGCAATGATGGGAGGGGTTATGCGGCAAGGCAAACTGCACATTAAATCTACTTTGTTGCATATCTAAAGTTACAAGGTAAATCAATTGATTACATCTGGAACCTTTGAAAAAGTTGTAACTAAAAGACTGAAACAACCATTATGCTTTTTAAACTTTTAATTGCGCACTTTCAAACTTCCAGAATTATTCCTTTTTCATAATTCCCTGTAAACCTAAACAATCTCAAACTTTTTTTCCTTCAGCATTTATGTAGAAAAACAAATTCAATTATTAATTCAAAAAAGATGTCTCTGCCACATCGAAGGTTCTTTTATCCTGACTCATCGGGTAAATGGCGTGAGGCTCCAGTGCTACTTGCCTTCTGAGCCCCCCCCCTACCCCCCCGACAATTGTAAGTTGCTTCCTGATGGGACCAAAGGTCCGTAGGGACCTTGGCGGCTATGCGGAGGTGGACTCTAGAGCTGTACATCTAGGGGCAATTGGGTTGGAGCAATGGGCCCCGTTTGCCCATGATGTGACATTCTTATCAACTGCTTCAACTGTCTTTGCTCTAAATAAAATATCTGCCTTTGCACGTTTGTTACGCTTGCAGTGGATGATGCAAATTGCAGCATTTCGATCCATTTGTTTTGCAGGGTTGATACGGCAGCTTAAAATAACCATTTGGCCCATTGCTCCAGCTCAATAGAGTTCACACTGCTCACCTAGATATTCAAAAACATCGTGGTCCACATACCAACCAGCAGGTGGTTCCGCGCGATTGCATCTTGGCCGGCGCAGGTGACTATGCAGATTGTGCCGGCTGTTCGGCAAGTGGCGGAGGTGAATTACATGGGGGTTTGCCGGACGCAGCAGTGGCCTCTTCAACCTGGTCACTTGATGGTGTTTGCAGAATTAGGCTGCTTTCCGTTTCGCTGTCATCCCCTGTCCCTCGGTGCTGTAGCAAATTATCTGTAGTGCTATCTAAAAATTTAAAAAAACTTTGTTTAATGAAATGCGCACGTTTTTACAATTTGATTTCAGTTCATAGAAATGTGGTCCCCGAGCGTGAAATATGTAAACAGCTAGGCTGGGTTCACACGGGGCGGTTTTGCCACGGAAATTCCGTTCTGAATCTCACCGCGGCAAATCCGCCTGCGGCAGCTGATTTCTCAGGGGTCTCGTTCACACGGGACAGCAAATCCGCAGATTAGCCGGCCGCAGCATGCTCATTCTTTTTCATCCTCCGCTGCGGCCGCGCTCTCCTCTATGGGAGCGCTGGCCGCAGCGGAAGAGCGAGTTTTGAAGCAGCGCTTCTCCCGGCAGAAATCTCGCGGTTTTTCGCTGCGGCCAAACCGTGAGATTTCCGCCAAGACTCCGCTGTGTGGCAAACCAGGCCTACAGTGGAGACGTGAGTGTTTTATTTCTAAATTTTTGGGGAGGGTTTAAAATTGCTAAATTTCTTTTAGTTTGCTTGTGTGGATGCTTTGCGCTTTTTTTTTTTTTTTTTTTTTTTTTTTTATTGACCTGCTGACATTGTGGGCTTTTGATTGATGTATAACCGCATGTGGGACTCTGATAAAGCATTATCTCCTAAGTCTGACACGGCACACCACACCACTTACAAGCCAATACTCGCCTATTCCGGATCGGCAGCTAGAGACTTCTCCAACGAGCCGACACGTACGCTCAGGGTAGCGTATCGTGTGTCGACTGTTGCGGCAGATGCATATTCTTGCCATGTTTTCACTATTCCAACTGCGCTATTATCGCATGGGGGATGGCTAACATTGGCTGCAATGGAAGCCAGGCATGCCTTTTTGTAACATCTGGAAACTGAACATTAAACACTTTGTATTTGACACTGCGCTTATACGCCTCTTTGCACTCAGGCATTGTAAACCTATTCATCAGAAGGCGCAGCGCATTGATTGGTTGGGCGTTGTGTATCTCACTCAATATACATCAATGGCATTAAACTGCAGTTTACACATTTGGTACTTAGGATCGAAGCTGCTGAAGTGGGCGCAGGAACATTAGCGTTTGCGTCAGGTAGTAAGGCCTTCTGCGGGAGGCCCCCGCACCACTCTTCTGCTGCCGGGCCAGTTCCCTTTTAAATTCGTCACAGCAGCTTCGCCGCCACTTATGCAGATCAGCAACTGAGTTTTGAAAAGGGAGATAGAAGTAGTTTTAAAGATTGCAGAAAATGAAGATTAGCACTTGAAGTGGCTTAATTTTTCGGTAATTTCTATTGTTTTAAAACAAAATTTTTATACATTGCTTTGCGGTGTTTTTTTTGTTTGTTTTTTTCACTCCATTTGTGTCCATCTGAAGGAACTAATACCATATCGCTGATGATCACAATAAGCCATTGGGTGACTTTCTTCCAGCAATGTCTTATCACTGCAAACAGAGGAAATTGTAAGACAGGGTGCCTATAGGTGACTCCCTGTTGCCATGGCAAGCATCCGGACTCTCTGCAATTACATCACAATAGCCCCCTGCTTTAACAGAGGGAGTGCACTCCCTCTGTAAACCCTTCCCTTGCTGCGATCTACATTGGTCACAGCAAGGAAAGGGTTAACAGCAGGGGGCACATTTTAAATGAACCCCTGCAGTTGCAGTAGGAGGGCAGTTTTCGGAGACAGCTGCCTGCCACTGCTGGATAGTACGAGATCTTAGGCCTCATGTCCACGGGGAAAATCAGGCCCGCTACGGATTCTCCATGGAGAATCCGTAGCAGGTCCCTCCTGCCCCGCGGACATGAGGGCTGAAAATAGCAATTACTCACCTCTCCGCAAGCTCCGGATCTTCTCTTCTTCGCCGGCCCGAAGAAAAAAGATCCGGCCGCGACGGAGAGAAGATGAAGCCACGAAGAAGGGAAGATCCAGAGCAGGTGAGTATATTCTGATTTTAGGTCTCCTGCGGATCTGGACGGCTTCCATAGGCTTCAATAGAAGCCTGCGGGAGCCGTCCCCACGGGAGACCCGCATGAAAATGGAGCATGTCCATTTTTTTTCATGCTCCAGATTTTTTTTAAATCACTTTTATTGACCATCTGCGGGTATTTATCTACCCGCGGGTGGTCTATGCATCCCTATGGGGTGCGGGTGATCCACTGCGGATTTAAAATCATCTTTTGCCCATGGACATGAGTCCTTATGATCTTGCGCTATACCAATGATGTGAGGGTACGTCCAGTCGCGGGAAGTATCCCACAGCCATGGCGTATCATAACACCATATTGGTGGAAGGTGGTTAATGCATCTCTCGATGCTGCAGATCGTACATTTTTAGTCAGCATTGGGAAGAGGTGACTACAGCTTTAGGTAAATAAAGTGCTTCAAGTACAGAAGGAATTACATGGGCACTAGCGCTGAAGATACATCGAAATGCCCCAATATGCAACCGATTTGTACTACTAGCTGAGAGCCTTCAGAGATTACAGTTAGAAGCACAGTGCTCAGATGCATGTTGGCTGCAAAGAAAAAAAAAATGTAGGGTTACAAATTGGGAAAAATGGTAGTTTAACCCCTTAGTGACAAAGCCTGTTTGCACCTTAGTGAGGGAGCCAAATTTTGGAAATCGGACGTGTCGTTCAACATAGCATAACTCCGTAAAGGTTTTGCATATCCAAGTGATTCTGACACTTTTTTTTCGCCACATGTTGTACTTGATTTAGGTTGTAAAAATATACACAAATTATATCGGTCTATTTATTAAAAGTACCAATATTGGAAAAATTGTCATTTTTCCACACTCAACTGTAATATCTCAAATATGTGCAAACATAGTGTACACATTTTTGATAGGATATATATTTCCATCTGTTTATTCTGAATGCACATTTGAAAAACTTTTGTGTTTTTTTTTTTTTTTCGTTTTTTTTCCCCCAACCATTTAGATGACGTATAAATATAACATTACTTTTCAGCATTTTGAGGAACACTGTTTTCTTACACCAAGCCAAGTTTGCAAAGGCTCATGAGTGTCAGAATGATAGATACCCCCCAAATGACGCTATCTTAAAAACTACACCCCTTAATATATTCACTGAGGGGTGTCATGAGTATTTTGACCCCACAGTTTTTTCAGGAATCCAGTTTTTTTTCCTGTTGTGCACATGAAAATGAGGATTGACACCCCAAAATGGATACCCCTGTTTATCCCATGTTCAGAAATATACCCATTGTGGCCCTAATCTTATGTCTAGATGCACAACGGGGCCCAAAACGAAAGGAGTAGTCTGTCTTTCAGAACATAAATTTTTGCTTGAAGGCCTTATAGGCCCCATAGCACACTTGTAGACCTCTTGAGCGACCAAAACCATAGAGAACCCCCACAAATTACCCCATTTTGAAAACTAGACCCCTTAACGAATTTATCTAGGGGTGTACTGCCCATTTTGACCCCACAGTTTTTGAATGAATTCAAGCAAAGCAAAAGGAAAAAATTGTTTCTTTTTTTTTCCTCGCAATTCTGTCATTTTAAAGAGTTTTAAAGATTTTAAAAATCTTATGTCTGGACGCACAACGGGGACTAAAATGTAAGGAGTAGTCAGTGGCTTTCAGAACAGAAATTTAGCATGAAGGGGATTTATGCCCCATTGCCCACTAGTAGAGCCGTTGAGTGGCCAAAACGACAGAGAATCCCAACAAATGATCCCATTTTGAAAACTAGACCCCTTAATGAATTTATCTAGGGGTGTACTGTGTATTTTTACCCTACAATTTTTGAATAAATCTAAGCGAAGCAGTAGGAAAAAATTACACTTCATTTTTTTTGGCAGTTGTATCTACTTAAAGGACACATGGCTAGGCCTATAATGGAATGAGCACCCGTTGGATTTCTGGGTACAATGGAATAAATTCCAGGCCCCATTCCCCACTTGTAGAGCCATTGAGCTACCAAAACAATAAAGAACCCCCACAAATGACCCCATTTTGAAAATTGGACCCCTTAACGAATTTATCTAGGGGTGTACTGCGTATTTTGACCCCACAGTATTTAATGAATCTAAGCAAAGCAGAAGGAAAAAATTATGATCAGTTTTTGGCAATTTTGTCAATTTAAAAACAGGGGTTTTTTTTGTATAGTGTACATAGAATTGAAGACGTTCACCCCAAAATGGATACGCCCGTTTGTCCTGTGTTCAGAAACATTCCCGTTGTGGCCCTAATCTACTTATAGGACACATGGCAAGGCCTGTAATGGGGGGGGAACACCCGTTGGATTGCATGCACAACTGAATAAATTCCAGGCCTCATTGCTCACTTGTACGGAATAAAAATTGGGTACATGGGTGTTGCAGCTGTTCTGAAGTCTTCACCTTGCTTTCAGGCCGGACCAGGGTTTAGCAGTGTCTACCTTTCCTGGAGCTGAGGGGTGTAGTGGTAGAAACAGGTGAGGACTGACATCAATCATTCAAAGTAGCTCTGCTCCTATATAAGCCATGCAAGAATTGACCTCAGTACTGGTCAATTTTCAGTTTCTACCTGGACTGCTGCTTAGGAGCACAGCCTGCCACTGGTGCGCCTCCACATTTAAGTTAAGTATCTTTTGAGTTTATGGTGTACTGTTCCCTTTTTTGTATTAGGGCTCCCTGGTAGGGAATATTTAGTGGCCCAGGCACGCGTTGTGGGTCCTCACCTGTCGGAAGTGATCGGCCCGCCGAGTAGGCTGGGCCCACTCCCGGGTTAGGGGTTTGCAGGGAAAGTCTTTCCCTTAGGGCTCCTTTCCACTGACGATGGTGATATCGCTGCGAGAAAATCGCAATGTTAAAATCGCAACGCTGCAAAATCGCAAGCTTTTGCATTGCGATGCGAGAATCTATTTTGCCATTGCACTGTATGGGCGACAGAAAAATGCAAAACGTTGAAACAATCCTCCTGCTGCAATTTGTAATCCTCGCATCGCAGCTTGCCCTTAAACATCGCTAGTGGAGAGGTTGTCATAGAACAACATGTGTGGGACTTTCCTGCGAGAGCTCGCACTCTCGCACCACTCTGAAAACGTGCGATTACCTCGCCAGTGGAAAGGAGCCCTTAGTTTTGTATTTGTTGCACAGTTGTGCTTTCTCTTTTCTTTTTGTATATTCCACGTCCGGTAAGGACGCAACAATGGGGCAATAAAACCGGGTATCCCCCCTCCAATCATGCTTTTTTGGGGGTATTTCGTGACCTCAGCGGCAGGTATGGGGTGTAGAAAGTGGCGCTCTGAGTCTTCGTAAGCTTGCCGAGGTGCGGCGGTCTCACACAGAAGGCGCTCAACAAGCTGCTCCTGGAACTGCATGAAGGTGAGCGTTCCCGGGGCTTCTTGTAAATTACATATTACAGATAGCAGTCTGAATAACGCCGGGCTCACACGGCCGGATGGGGAATCCGCTTGCAGAGGCCCACAGCGGATCCCAGCTGTGACCCCGGCTGTGACCCTGCGTACAGCCGCGTAATGTACTGCGCATAACGGCCTACTCACACAGGCAGTCATTCGCAGTACACTTTTTTTTTTTTGTTTGTATTTCCTGCACCGTCGCTTAGCGATGACATGGATACCTGCAGCCCGTACACAATGTAGTTGCATATGGGCTGCGGGTATATCCGTGACCATGGAGCACAATAGGCTCTATGTTGAGGATATCCGCAGTAAAATAGAACCTGCTGCGTTCTCTTATCTGCGAGTGGATTACGCAATTCTGACCCACTGTGAGCTGAATTGTGTAATTCAATGTGATCTGCGCATTACCGCGGATCAGACGCATGCGGAATCAGTAATTCCTATCCGGTCATGTGAGACCGGCCTAAGGTAGATCTCTACCTTTTTATTACGTGACCGGCAACCGCTCAACAAGGTCACTGCTCCAGGCTCTCGGCGACCATTGGTCGCTGGGAACAAGGAGATTTTAAGTTTCCTGGGCTCCCCAATTCTTGCGCGTGTGTCCGGTGTTTTACCGGCTGTCGCATGTGCAGTATCCGGGAAAGCTCACGGAGTAAGATCGCGCCGGGGTCCAAATACGGAGGCCTCTGGTAAAAAGTTTCATCTCCTCTCCCTGAGGGGAGATGAAGCTTAACCTTTTTTTTTTAACTTTTACATGATGATCATTATCCATTGGATAACGGCGAACACGTGATCAGGAACCACTCTCCGCGGCCTTCCGTGAAATCTCCAGGCTCTCGGCTAAGTTTTGTAGGCAGGAGCAGGGAGATTTTAAATTACCCTGGAAATCCACGGCTTTTGCGCATGCGTCTGCCGTTTTTGGCAACAGTCGCGTGCGCAGAAGCTGGGGTAAGGTCCACGGATAAATCTGGGGGCTTTAGTTACGTCATTTCATCCTCCCTCACGGATATGATCCGTGGGGGGAGATGAAACGTAAGCTTTTTTAAAAACTTTTTAAAACTTGCGCAGCAGGGGACTCCGCATCCCGGGAGACTGGGACATCGCGGAGGACCCGAGGTGAGTATTTTCACCTCCCCTTATGGATCCGATCCATGAGGGGAGGTGGAACTGACACTTTTTTTTTTTTTTTTTACTTTTTTGACTTTTTCAAGATCGCCGCCATCCACTGGATAGCGGCGATTGCGGGCTCGGGGACCGCTCACTGCGGTCCCCTGTGACATCTCCAGGTTCCCGGGTACCTTTAGGAACCGGGAGCCAGGAGATTTTGAATTTGCGGGGGCTCCCGGCCTTCTGCGCATGCACTTGACAACATACGTCTGGCGCGCATGTGCAGAACAGCGGCGCCGGGTCCAGGGCAGCTGAATCTTTAGCTTTCTTCACTTTTTTTTAACTTTATTGCGATCGGTGCTATCCATCGCACTGCCCAGGATGACAGCTTTCGTCTCAAAGTATTTTATTGAGAGTTTCATAATAATGCAAGTTGCTTTAATAGGTCCCCACGCAGGGGGCATCATCTATATATATAAAATTGAATGTATGTCTGTGTGCGTGTCTGTCTGTTTGTCCTTTATGCGCTACTACACCATTCATCCGATCGCCATGAAACTTTGGGAAGTTGTTGTGTACACTCCTGGGAAGATTATAGGCATAGTACAAATATGCTATGATAAATGGCGCGTGCGCGAGCGTCGTCGACTGTTACGATCCCCCACGTAGATCGTTCGATTTCTATCATTGCCACTAATTCTCTCACTTCCCGATGTCGTAGAAACATGAAATTTGGCACGAGCATTGACTGTCATAAATAGGAAAAGGTAATGGGTCACAACTCGATTATTCAATTCTATGCGCAAAAGAATTAGCGTCCAAATTTTACGTACGGAATCTAATTTTCTCGCTTCCCAATGTCATAAACTCGAAATTTGGCACGAGCATTGATTATATCATAAATAGGAAAAGTTAATAGGTCCCAACTCGATTATTCAATTCTATGCGCAAAAGCGTGCGGAATGTAATTTTCTCACTTTCCAATGTCATAGAAACGGGAAATTTGGCACAAACATTAATTATGCCATAAATAGGAAAAGTTAATAGGTCCCAACTTGATTATTCAATTCTATGCGCAGAAGAATTAGCGTCCAAATTTTACGTACTGAATCTAATTCTCTCTCTTCACGGTGTCATAGAAACTCGAAATTTGGCAGGAGCATTGATTATGTCATAAATAGGAAAAGCTAATGGGTCCCAACTCCATTATTCAATTCTATGCGCAAAAGAATTAGCGTCCAAATTTTACGTACGGAATGTTATTTTTTCACTTTCCGGTGTCATAGAAACCGGAAACCACTGAGGTAACATAAAAAAGCTGCGCTGTGATTGGTTGTTATCTAGATATATAAAACGAATGTATGAATGTCTGTCTGTCTTCGCAGCAACGCGCGACGGGTAAGCTAGTAAAGTATAAAAACGTATACCAAAGCAGATTTTAAACCGTAGATATGTGGTTCTTTACACTCAGGCTTCGCTCATTCAACACCTCGCCTCGTCTTCTCACTCATTATGTGCTCGGAGCATTTTGTTATCTATTCTATTCTTGGTGCGCCAGGGTAAATCGATCTTTACAGTTTGCCCTCTCATGCGCTAAGGGGTTTAGCCAGGCCTGGTATGTCTAGATATTCTGCCCAGGGTCTCCAGGTCTTCAGAAAGAGCTCCATATTATCTTCCCTCATGGCCGACAACTTTTCGCAGGGCGTCATTCTTGATACCCTTGCAATAATTGGTTCTAGGGAGAGAGTGGGCTTCAACCATTGGGATGCGTTATAGATTTTAATTGCCATACATATCTGTTCAGAAAGTCTGTTGTTGATTGTAGCCCAAAGGTTTGTCTGCCAAGAGGCAGACAGACGGCGCAAAGTGGAGCATCCTACCCAGGACCATTGTGATGAGTCTAGCTACTCCCCTCCATAGCTTGGCAACTGTTGGGCAGGACCACCAAGTGTGGGCTATTGAGCCTAGGTTGTCACATCCCCTAAAACAGTTCGGGGAAGTAGATGGAGAATATTTGTGTATTATTGTAGGGACTATGTAGGCCCTGCATAAGATTTTAACTGAGGATTCAGCGAGCGTTGTGTGGTGACTGCCTCTTGCAATAAACGCGCAACAATGTTGCCAATGAGGCAGGGAGAGGGAGATGCCAAGGTCCGACTCCCAGCGTTGCATGAAGGGGAGTTTGTTTTCTGTGAGGGGTTTGTTCATGTTATCATTTAGTAATGATATAAGACCTGGTTGAAGTGGGGCCCATATACATGCTCCTTCAAACGGTGTGGGGGTGGACTACCAGTCCCGAGACCTCCGCGAAAAAGTCCAACGTTTTTATTAGATTTGGTAATGAAGTAAGTGGTCTAGATAGGGTGAGGAGGATGTCCGCGACTAGGGAGACTTTATATTCTGTTTCCTACCATCACACCTGATATATTCGTGTTTTTTCTGATGCTCTGGGCAAGGGGTTCCATTGCCAGGGCGAAAAGGGCTGGGGACAGGGGGCAGCCTTGTCTGGTCCCCCTCTGCACTGATCTTTTGTCTTGTATAGTGGTAGGGAGTTTTAACTCTGCTGAGGGGGTTGAATATAGTGCACGTAACGCTGTATTAAAGTTCCCTTGGATGCCTGCTTTCCCTAGTACTGCGAATAAGTAATCCCACGAGAGGCTATCAAAGGCCTTCTCGATACCTAGGGCCAGAGTTAGTTGTGGGTTTTTATGGGAGTTTGCAATATGTATAAGATTTAGGACTCTTCTAATATTGTCTGGGGCCTGACAGGAGGGGATGAAGTCCACTTGGTCTATATGTATCAATGACGGGAGGAAATTTAGCTGTTTTGCCAAGATGCTGGTCAGAATCTTATAGTCTAGGTTCAAGAGGGAAATTGGTCTATAATTTTTGGGTGAGGTGTGATCCTTATTTGGCTTGGGGATAATTGATGTGCGCTTTTAAGAATTTGTCGGGGGTCGTCTTGCCTAGTAAGATGTCATTCTAAAAACGTGTCAGGTTGTGTAAGGGATGTGATGAATTTTTTGGAGTATAAGGCTGTCAGACCGTCCGGGCCCGGAGCTTTCCCTGGTTTTAGAAGTTTGATGGTTTCTTCCACCTCCTCTACTGAGATATATTGACCTAGACATTCGTTTTGGTGTTCTGAGAGTCAGGGGAGTGATATATTTTTCAGGAAATCCTGGAGAGCAAAGGGACTTCTTTTGAGGTTTGTATTTATATAACTTATTGTAAAAATCGAGAAACGTGTGTGCTATTTTGTCAGGGTTTGAGGTGCAAGACCCATTATGTGTTCTAATTGAATGGACTGAATTCTTTCTTTCACTTTTAAGTGTGCAGCCAATAGTTTATCGGGTTTATTAGCTAGTTTAAAATAGATTGATTGCATCCACTGGAGAGATCTTTCAGCCTGGGATGTGTAAAGGAGGTTAATCTGAAGCTTAACATCCTGTATATTTCTAGACAAAGCTAGACTAGGGCGTTGTTGATTAGCCGTTTCTAGTAGGGCTAGGCATCTCTCCAGAGCCTGCAGAGCTTGTGTTTTCTCCCTTTTTTAATGGAAGCAATTTTAGAGATTTGGCCTCTCATGAAGGTTTTGTGTGCCAACCATATCCATACAGGCTGTGAAGCTTCAGTGTCATAAGTTGCTAGAAATTCAGTCAGTTTTTCCGATATTTGAGCAAGGGTTATAGGATCTTTCAGTATGGACTCGTTGAGTCTCCATCTCCTAGCGAGAGACTAGGGGGAGGAACTTATGAAGTGTGTGACGACAATATCATGATCCGACCATGCACAGGGAATGTCTTGCTTGGGCGAGGGCGGGAAGAAGGTGAATTGAGACCAGTGTCCAGTCAATACGCGAATATGATTTGTGTGGGGCTGAGAAAAAGGTGTAGCCCCTGTTGTACACCATGGACCTCTCTCCAGCAATCTGCTACTGATAGTTTTTAGGGCTCATGTCCACAGGGAAAATAAGAATTAAAATCCGCAGCGTTTTTCCCGCACGCGGATCCGCGCCCCATAGGAATGCATTGACCACCCTCGGGTAGATAAATACCCGCAGATGGTAATTAAAAAATTCTTGGAGCAAGAAAATAAATGGACATGCTCCATTTTAGTGCAGATCACGCGTGCGGGAGCTCATTGAGCACATAGCTCAATTGATCTCCCGAATGAAAAATAAAAGACAATTACAGTGCATCTGCAGCCCAAATCCACGTTACAAATCCGCAGCGGATCTGATTTTCCCCATGCACATGAGGCCTTAGTGTAATAGCTATCGAGGCCCTTTGGGTAGCGCTAATCTTATCTGGGCCGTGAGAAGAACGGTCCAGGGCGGGAGAGAGGGCCATGTTGAAATCTCCCATCCAGTAAACTGAGGCTCGAGGCAATGTTTTAATTTTTCTGGAAATCTGCATAAATAGTTTGTAGGGGTTGTTAACCGGAGCGTAGAAGTTTATTAGGATCATTTTTTGATTTCGCAAAGTATCTTGTAAAATAATAAGTCTGCCCAAGGGGTCTAATTCAACATTATGTATCACAAGAGGGAAAATTGTGTAGGAGGATTGAGACACCTTGGTGTTTTTTGGCTGCTACCGAGGAGTAAGTGCGTGAGTATTGAGAAAGGAGGTATCTGGGGGCAGAGAAGGATGAGAAATCAGTTTCTTGACGGCAGATGGCGTCAGGCTTAAATTTAGCATACTGGGCAAACGCTTTTTTTCTCTTGAGTGGGGAGTTGAATCCTTTGACGTTATGTGAGATTATGATGGCCATTGTGAGGAGGAGGCTGAGTAACTTTATAGTTTTTTTTCGTCTCAATTGAGGGCTTACGTAGTTCTGAGCGCAAGGCAAACATAGTGTGGAATCGTGCTTCAAGAAAGTGTAGCGTAACAAAATGTAACAAAGGTCAAGGTATCAATCCGTATTGGGTTCCAAAACCCAAGAAATTCCAAACTGAGTGTCCTCTCTGGCATGTAGAGAGGGACACCCGGCGTTTGGAAGGGAGAGGGCATCAAGTTCCTCTGCCCCATTCCAGTACATAGAAGTTAAAGTATAATGTTGACAAAAGCAATTAAACCTAATATTTTAGTCAATTGAACTAGTATAAACTGAGTGGCCCTGAGGCTATTTCTATATATTTCAGCACCCGTTCGAGTGCGACCCATGTGGTGCCTGGGAAGTTATTGTGTGTAGGAAACGCCGTCTGTCATGTTGGAGAACGAGAGTGTAATTGGTTCGCCATCGGGTCCCACCCGGATGCGCGCCGGTGAGCAATAATTTTTCTGTAACAGATTGCTTCAGTCAGGGCATTAGTCCATATACGTTACTTAATACGATGTCTATGGGTGTATATGTAAAAGTCTGTTCACATAGAATTTAGGAGAAATTTGTTTGTGATGATTAATGTCCAAGGAACCTAACATGGAACAGGAGAGCCTTGAGCTGTCCCCAGCCTCCCAGTAGGAGGCCTGGGAGATCTCAGGCCTATTCAAAATAACCTGTGAAATAAAACGGGTGATACATATCTGTCTCAGGCAGTCGGGTCTCGATTTTCTGCTGTTGCCGCCCTGCGGCAAGGGTTCCCCACCGCTGTCTAGGAATGAGCCGGTCATTGTGGCCTGATAATCTGGCCGTTTCATTCTCAAAGGGAATGCGTCGTTCTTCTAGAATACGTTTTCCTTCCTACAGTGACTTAATAGAGAAGGATCTTTGGTTGATGTGGACCAGTAGGGCAAATGGGAAGTTCCAGCGATATCTGATATTTGCTTGTTGTAAAGCCAAGGTAATTGGTCTCAGGGCTCGACGTTTGGCTAGGGTAGATGGAGCGATGTCCGCTAAAATTTGAACAGAGGGGGGTACCCCAGGTAGTGAGTTCAGGTTACGTTCAGCTAGTAATTGAACTTGCATCTCAGAGTAGTGTAACTTGAGTACTGTGTCTCTTGGGAGGTCAGTGTTAGTCGGTCTGGAGAGGGCACGATGTATTCTGTCCATGCGGAAAGATTTGTGTGCAACTTGTGGGAGATGGGCAGAGAATAGGTTTGTTGCAGCTTCCTTTAAATTTGTGATAGATTCCGGGAGGCCCCAGATGCGGATATTGGCTCTTCTGCTTCGATTTTCAAGATCTTCGCATTTTAGTTCAAAGGCTTCCACCCTTTCGGCGTAGTTGTCCTATCTTGTTCTCTTGTGGTCTAGCGCATCGATGATTTCATCGGTTTTCCGTTCGAGATTATTGGTACGCTGTTCTAAGTCGTTGATCTGTTTGGAGATATCATGTACTGCGGTCTGGAGTTCTTCTCGGAACAGTTTCTTGATGTGAATGAGGAGTGTCTCTTCTGAAGCTGAGAGGTCAGAGTTTTGTGAGGTAGCCGAAGGGTCGATATTCTGACTTGTAGTGGGGGAGTCCCTGGTACTCGGGACGAGGTGTGGTTGTTCCATTTGAGCTAGTGGGGAATACTGGTTGCTTGAACAGTTCCGGTAGTGTACACTGAGAGGCCGTTGGTTGTCCCTTGTTTTGTCTACTAATCCTCCTGGACATATTCTTCGCTGTTGTATATTGTCTAGTTCAGTGGTAAACGGTTCTTCTGTCCTGGTGACCGGGACGGGGTCGGAGTGCAGCTCATGGATAGGTCATGGCCATTCCACTGACTGCGTATGAGCCCCGCCTTATAAGGGAGGGATGGGTACCCGGCAGCAGGTGTTTCGGTGCATTTTCGCAAGCGCACTCAGGTGTGAGCTTGAGTGTGGGGCTAGTTGCAGCATTTTGTTGCGAATGGTGTTTTGCGCAGGATCTGTTCTGGTTATCAGAGTTAGTGCCAAAGTTCAGGCTGCAGGGCCTAATGTGAGGCAGTCGTTGGACACCTGTAAGATCTTGGTATGTGATATAGAGCTTTAAAAGTGTCCTGGTCGTTGTATGAGCCCTCTATCGGTGTTGCCCACTTCCAAAAAGGGGGTCTCTGGGAGTGATTTCTTGGGGGGCTCTCACTGTCTAATTGAGCCGCAGGGCTCACGACTAAGCCCAGCTCCCTGTCAGTACTCTACTATTGGTGCCTGTGGGAGCTGCACTGGGGAGCACTTACTTGTGCGTCTGCTGCTCTTTCTCCCCTGTTTCACTTGCTCCTTGGCTTGCTCTCATCCACCGGTGGTAGCTCCTCCATGTCCGCTGCTTCACAGCAGGGGTCCGCTGCCACTGTTCGCAGCCGGCCTTCACTTCTGGTCGGCCTCGCTTATAAATTTAGCTCGGGGATGCACCCGTTCCAGTAGGCCGCAAAATCGCAGTGTCAGCTAGAGGCCCGCAGGGGGTCACGTTCTGGAGCTCTAGGTTCGGCAGTGTCAGTGGTAGTGATTTTGGCCCCAGGAGGGCACTCAGGTAGGGGTAATTACCGCCGGTGTTTTTTTGCAGCCTGGAGCTCACTACAGCGTCTGCTCCCGCCACCGGCTAGCCACGCCCCCTCACATCTGTCTTTTAAAAACCTTTGCGCCCTCTTCAAAGCGATATGACAGTCTCAGCAAATATTTCAAGGGGACTCTTGCAGGTATGCTTACTTCGGTCTGTGGAGTTAAACTGGTGTAAAAAAAATGCATTGCTTTGGGGTAATGGCCACACACACTCTTCCCCCTACAAGAAACGCACGGCATTATCCCACAGGTATTGGGTTCTATTTCAGTTTAGACCTAGATACTCATACTGTGGAATTCAAACAGTGAACTCTGCAGCGTGCAAACAAACGACATGTTCTAATTGCCTCAGGAAAACATGCTGTTGAGCTCAATTGCCGTCAATGAGAGCCGTCCGCCAAACAATTCTACTGCTGTGAGTACAGTATAAGTATTGTGTTTAAAAAATGTGACACCACCCATGAGTAGCCGAGCCATCGGCCACTGCAGCCACATCGCACTCTGTCCTAGGTAGACGGGACTACACGACCAATGCGGAGAGGCAACTATTGGGTCCTTGGGGGTACTATCTCGGACTCTGCAGCAGTAATCCGCTGCAGAAGTACGCAAGAGTCATGGGCATGGGGCCTAAATGAAGAAAAAAAAAAAAGGCATACTTACGTAGGGCCACACGCGCTGTAGCTACTGCTTGCACCCATCATTCTCCCTACAAAGCTTCCGCTACCTCTTCCCATCCTTTGCAAAGAGTTCTGATGTGGAACTCCTCGGTCCGACTGTCCGACAAATTTTGCGGTCCTGTACAAGAGCTATCATGCGCTCCTTGTCAAACGTACCCATCTTTCACTTCAAGTGACTCCCTGCTGACAGAGCTGAACGTGCTGCTTTCAGTTTCTGTTCTCTGCCAACCTCCTCCACGCAGCCTCTCTTCTCCTCACGATGTCCCTCCCTCTCCTGGAGCTTGAAAACCCGACCACATCGTTACCATAGCACTACTACGCTACGGTATGCCTCTGCTCTCGCTTCGCAGCCACATCACAACAGTGGTGTGCTGCGATTTTTAACTATCTCCATTGCTTATTATGGGCGCTTTGAAAATCGCTTAATCGCTGCGCATTTGCTGCAATTGCGATTCTAAATCATTGCAGCGCTTGACACAAGTAAGTGGGGAAGCCGCTCCTAGGAAAAACGCTGGCAACAAACGCCAGTGTGTGGGAGCCCTCAGAGAATTCTGCGCGGATTGTATTTTTCTAGTGGACATGATGCCTTACTGTATATTACTGGCCGCTCTGTTGTTGGGGGGCCTCTCCAGCATGTCCCATACCGCAGTACTGGCTCTAGCCAGCAGACGGCGCCATTGTATAATGACAGAGAAAACCCCCTAGGAAACTCTGAATCCAAAATTGGTTAAGAGTAGTCCAGTATCTCCCTTAACAATACGGTTTCTTAGAACGTAAAGGTTCAAACCATTTTAAACGCAGTTTAAAGTACATGTTTTATTGTTATACCGTGTAGATTTTTTAAAATTCTAATATGCATTCATGTATTTACAATTTTAATATGTATTCATGATAATATGCATTTAATAATAGCTAGTGATGGGGCATAGTTTAGGAATAGAACACATTTGGAGTTCCAGTATACCCATAATGACTTATCTACTGGAGTGTGAGGGTATATGTATATATTGCCATATGTTGTTTTTTTTATGCTTTTATACCTTTATGCAAGTTCTATTCAAAGTTAAAATGAGAAAAACTTAATCTGTCGCCTTACATCAGATATTCCAAAAGTTTGCAAGGCTGAGAGAGATGTGTCTAGAAATTCAGAGATGATACAGAACCGAACACGAAGGCCGCGTGCTTGGCTGTTTTCCCAGAGGCGCCGTATCAAGATAACGACTGTTTAACTATGTATATGACTCTCAGTGCCTCAGCCGGAAATCCGGACTTAACATATATGGTTATGCGGTGAATTTGAGCCAATGAGACCATCACCCATTCCTAGTGATGAGACCAAAGGGTATAAGATCCCATGTAATCTGTAATAAAGTGCGCAGTTATGTCCCCGTGTGAGGAACTATACCAGACCTCCGTGTGTGGTGTCTCTTCTTGACCGCCGGCAGCGGAGCAATGGGGTGGGCCTGATTGGTGCTGTACGCAGAAATTTTCCTGACAAATGGCGCCCAAATGTGGGGCGGTAAAACCGGAGCCGTGCAGCGCAGTCCACCCGGATCCACGCCACGGGGAAGCCGTCCTGCTGCAAACCGAGCCTGATCAACTCACAGAACTCCAGGCAAGACCGGCATATATTTATGTTGTGTTTTACGCTGAGAGTCTTGCAGCAGGAGGGACGATCTGTGTTTTGTGACCGGACGGGTTGGGTTAAGTTCTACACGGTAACTCGTGTGGGCTTCGGGTTTGCCGTCATGGACCACTGACCGTGATAAACGCACCAATCGCTCACCCAGAAACTAGTCTGTAGTCTATTTGTACTTTGAAGTCCGTAGCGTTTTAGCAATAGTGGAGATTGTTTGTTGTATCTGCAGAATTTTTTTCTCTTCATTTCGTCTCACAGAAGAAGGGACCCTTGGTTTTAGTTTAGTTAGTTGTTGATGGTTTAGCAGAGAGGGATGCACTCTGAGATAGGTCCCATAGAAGAAGGGACCCTCTGTTTTAGTTTAGTTAGTTGTTGATGGTTTAGCTGAGGAGGAGATGCACTCTATGGGACTGGTTCCATAGAAGGAGATGCCTTCGGTTGTTTTGCCGTATATAAGGGGCTAACAATTTGGGTCAGAAGGATGCACTCTATGGAGCGTATTATTATTGTTCTAATATGCGTAAGACCTTATTAAAGAAGATGGAGCCCCTCAAGGGCTGCCGCCGTGCGGATGAATTGATGGCGGAGAGACAAGGGTTTATTTGTAAAATGTAAGAAAACACTTATGAAAATGTGTAACAAGGACCCGCACGGTACATTACAGTATGGTGACTGGGAGGAGGTCCTTAGGACCAAGAAGGGCACCTTTAAAAGACAAAGGTTTACTAGAAAGTGCTGAAGTGAGAAGCAGAGAGACAGTCAGAGAAAGTTAAGTATATACACGTATTAAGAAAGTATCCATAAGTGAAATGTTGGAAAGTACAGTAAGTGATCAAGAGGGTGTCGGGAGAGTGTCTATTGGAGGTTACATTGGCAGTTAGGTAGGGAGAGGAATATGGGGAACAAGCAAAGTTGAAAGAAAGATTGCTAGCATGTGATGGCAGAGAGAGGAAAAGGTGTATAATACTAGGTAGATAACTATATATATTTATTTATTTTATTTATTTATTACTGTGCTTGCTTTTAGTGGGAGAAGGATTGTTTACTTGAAGCTGCAGCCTGTGTCTAGGTTCCAAGGTCAAGAGATAACAGAGCGAGAGGAAATGCAATACTAACCCTGGAGAGTAGCCTTGTTTGCTTGAATAGAATGTATAATTCATTAGATTAATTTCAAGCTTTCAATCTTAGAATTCAGGAAATATAGCAATTCTTACTGGGTTCTGAGGTCACAAATGGACACGTCTTGGTCTCTTTCATATAGGTGTAAGAAAGTTATACCCCACTCACATCCTCTGGGGGCTTTTAAGAATACAGGGGTTGAAAGTGCAGAACACGTGGCACTGTCAGAAGGTCCCAGCATATGTGTTATTTATGAGTTCAAATGCAGGGAATAATTAAACTAAAACAACTTTGTTCAGTCGCTGAATGCATATTCGCAGACAGATAACAGTTATTTTGCAAAGGTGGGGGCTTTCAGACTTCACTTTTTGTTCAGGGTCACAGACCGAGAAGGAAAGGCAGGGGGGCTGAAAGATACCCACTAGAGATGAGCGAGCGTACTCGGAAAAGCACTACTCGCTCGAGTAATTGGCTTTATCCGAGTATCGCTGTGCTCGGGTCTGAAGATTCGGGTGCCGGTACGGAGCGGAGAGCTGCAGGGGAGAGCGGGGAGGAACGGAGGTAAGATCTTTCTCTCCCTCTCTCCCGCCCGCTCTCCCCTGCTCCCCGCTGCGACTCACCTGTCAGCCGCAGCGGCACCCGAATCTTCAGGGACGAGCACAGCGATACTCAGAAAAGCACTACTCGCTCGAGTAATGTGCTTTATCCGAGTACGCTCGCTCATCTCTAATACCCACGCATTCTAAAATATATCGGCATTCAATATAGCATATAATAGCTTTAGTAAATAAGAAAGATAGAATGTCTCAGTCACTCAGCAAATTTTTTTCACATAATTTGTCAAAAATAGCGCTCATTCACAATCTCATCCCAATAGAATCATGTACTTTAAAAACATTATAGCACTCACCTCAATGTTTTTCAACTGATGTATGTTTGTCACACTTTTTGTCTGTGCATCTGTATGTACTGGTACACCTTCAATTGGGGGTGACGGGGCAGACTTGAGTGCATGGATCAATGAGAGTTAATGCCCAGTGTTCAGGCTGTGATGAATGTAAAATGTGTGATGCAGGTATTGACTGGGGATAAAAGTTCCTCCCCATGCATAAGACTTTACTTGGTTGAGATGTGGATGCACAGACTGTGGAGCTTGAATGAAGGTGTGAAAATAGATGCAAGCGGCCTGTATCGAGGGGGTGGAGCTAGATGATGTAAAAAGTGCGTAATGGATCATCCTTTTGTCCACAAAGGAGGGGGTGAGGATCTTGAGCGGCCAGTAAAAGTTTTTTTGTTTTTTTTTTTCTCAAATTTGATAAGACATTGCAGGCAGGATCAGATTAATAATGAATTTGCTTAAAGGATATCACATTTCAAATATTAATAGATGTTTGTAGATTATTCTGCCCCGATGTAATTCATGTCTCTGTTATTGGTGCTAACATTTTACAGGCTTTCTCTGCATCCATCAAATCTTTTTACAATGTTGTACTACCTTGAACCCGGCTACTCTTCTTACAATTGAGTACCCTGGTTCAAAGGGGGGGAGGAGAAGGCATAGGTGATCTAGGTATTGCAAATCAGCCATTTTTACATTTTTTGCAACAAGATTCTGATCTTTTTGAAATAGAATATCAGCCTGATTGTCTAGCAGTGATGCAACAAGAAAATTTAAGTTTTAAAAAGTTACTGAAGCCCCTGTTAACAATGCATATTTTGAGTTGTTTTTTATAGATGGTACCAGGGGTGATTGACGACTCCACACTGGATATGCAGTGGTCACACAACAAGATGTCCTAAAAGCAGAATTCCTCCGCATGTCTCAGCACAAGAAGCGGAACTGAAGGCCCTCACTGAGGCGTGTAGAGTGGCAGAAGGTAAGACGGCAAACCTTTACACTGACTCCTGGTATGCATTTGGCATAGCTCATGATTATGGCCCAACATGGAAGGCCAGACAGTTTTTTTTTACCTCAACAGGACAGCCAATTAAGAATGGTGCAGCGGTGCAGACTCTCACGGAAGCCCTACTACTACCTGACAAAGTTGAAAGCTCACACCAATTCCTGCATCGGAGAAGCAAGAAGCAACGCCATCACAGACCACACAGCAAAAGCAGCGGCCCTCAAGCTGTGGAAGAAAAGAATTTAACAATAGCTTTGGACTTTGACTCAACTTTGGACTTTGACTCAACTTTGGACTTTGACTCAACTTTGGACTTTGACTCAACGTTGGACTTTGATAAAAACGTTGGACTTTGATAAAAACGTTGGACTTTGATAAAAACGTTGGACTTTGATAAAAACGTTGGACTTTGATAAAAACGTTGGACTTTGATAAAAACGTTGGACTTTGATAAAAACGTTGGACTTTGATAAAAACGTTGGACTTTGATAAAAACGTTGGACTTTGATAAAAACGTTGGACTTTGATATGCTAAAGACTTTACAGTTACAAGCCAGCAAGGAAGAAAAAGATGAATGGACTAAATATGGGAGCAGCAGAAACAGGATGGCGTACAGTCAACAGAACTTGCCTACCACGGTCCCTGTGCCCGATGATGGCCCAGCTGACGCACAAAAAGACGCACCTCTCAAAGCAGCAATGATGTCGACGCTTGAACGAGGACGGGTGGCTCCTGGGTTTTCTGTAGCTGCTGCATCATTTGTCCAATTTTGCATGATCTTGGCCGTCTTGAGACGCCAGGAGCAGCGGCACGAGACGGAGGCACGAGCGGGGAGCTGAAGGGGACAGCGGAGCAGCTCAGCGGCCGAAGCAGGTGCGGGGGCAGCCGAAGCAGGTGCGGGGGCAGGAGTGACCAGTGAGACCGGAGCGCAGCAGCCGGCGCCAAGAGGCCACCAGGAGTTCAGCGGAGCAGCTGAGACAGGAGGGCAGAGTGAGCGGCCGCCGGGACAGCGGGTGAAGTCACCAGGAGGAGCGGAGGAGTGGAGGAGCTGATAAGGATCTTCTGTGTGTGTTTGTGAGCTAAGTGTGTGTCTTCTGTGTATCTGGTTAGTGGTGTCTTCCGTGTGCGCGTGCGCGTGTGTGTGTGTTCCTGTCTAAGTGTTTGTGAGGGGGGTATAAAAAAAAAAAAAATTTTTTTTGACTGGTTGCGCATAAGTGTCAGCGGGTAAGAGGTTGCGCGAGAGCGGCAGCGTGTGAGTGGTTGCACAGAGGTAGCAGCGGGTGAGAGGTTGCGGCAGCGGGTCAGCAGTTGCGGCAGCGGGTCAGCGGAGTGTGAACAAGTCTATCTTCACTACTTCCACAAGTAAATTGTAGATCCCCATTAGGATGAGCTCCATGCCTGGCAATGTCATCCAGTGTGCTACTTGTGCAATGTATGCGGTCCTTGATCAGCCGATCGAGGGTGCATATTGTTGCGCAAGATGCGTGCACGTCGAACATTTAGAAGCCCAAATTCTGGATCTAAATGGGCAACTGGCAACACTGAGAGCCATTGACATCATGGAAAGGAGTTTGGTGCTCACTGAGCAGACACTCGCTGGGGTAGAGGCGGGGGCGGATGGTAGTACGGAAGAGCAGGGGGAGCAGGCAGTCAGCTGGGTGTCAGATAGGAGGCGTAGAGGGAATAGATCCAGGGAGGCTGGTCCTGAACTGGCACAACCCAACATGTCTGCAACGTTGGCAGATGAGGGCAATGCCATTACAGAGCCAGCACCACTGCAGCACGACACGCCCTCTGAACGCCAGGGGGATGACTGCTCCAGTGAGACGGGGACGAGGAGTGCAGACAGGTTCTAGTGGTGGGGGACTCAATTATTAGGGGGACAGAGGGCAATCTGCCATAAAGACCGGGATCGTCGAACGGTGTGTTGTCTTCCTGGCGCTCGAGTTCGACACATCGCGGATCGGATTGACAGATTACTGGGAGGGGCTGGTGAGGATCCAGCAGTCATGGTGCACGTTGGCACCAATGAACAAGTTAGAGGTCAATGGAGGGCCCTCAAAAATGATTTCAGGGACTTAAGGTCCAAGCTCAGGGCAAGGACCTCCAGGGTAGTTTTCTCGGAAATACTACCTGTACCTAAAGCCACACTAGAAAGGCAGCAGGATCTTAGGGAGGTAAACAAGTGGCTCCGGAGTTGGTGTAAGAAGGAGGGATTTGGGTTCCTGGAGAACTGGGCTGACTTTGCTGTCGGCTACAGGCTCTACCGTAGGGACGGGCTGCATCTTAATGGGGAGGGTGCAGCCGTGCTGGGGGAAAAGATGGCTAGAAGGCTGGAGGAGTGTTTAAACTAGGGACTGGGGGGGAGGGTAAAATGAGAAATAGTGGGGTAGCCAGTGTAATTAGCGATCCGGGTCCAAGCAAAGGGAATGGGGGACGAGCAGGGGGTGGGGTTAGTACAGTTAGAACTGATAGATCAGCCATAAGTACGAATAGCAACAAAACAAATTTAAAAAACAAAAAAAATGATATAAATTGTATGACCACGAATGCACGAAGTCTGATCGGTAAAGTGGGTGAGCTTGAAGCGAGAATGACTGATAAAGCTATGATATAGTCGGAATTACTGAAACATGGCTTGATAAGTGCGATTGGGCGGTGAATTTGCAGGGGTACAATCTCTTCAGAAGAGACCGAAGGAACCAGAAAGGGGGAGGGGTATGTCTGTACGTCAAATCGAACTTGAAGCCGAGGCTACGGGAGGATATAGGGGTAGGAGACGAACAGGTGGAATCTCTGTGGGTAGAAATACAGGGAAGAAAAAAATAACAAAATCCTGATAGGGGTCTTCTATCGACCACCAAAAGCAACAGAAGAAACTGAAAACTTACTACTAAGGCAGATAGAAGGTGTCAAAGCGAAACGAAGTAATTATCATGGGGGACTTTAATTACCCAGATATAACATGGGAGAATGAAACCTGCAAATCTCACAGGGGTGATAAGTTCTTGAGAGTAATTAAAGACAATTACCTGAACCAACTTGTGCAGGAACCAACAAGAGGGAGGGCCATTCTGGACCTAGTACTAACCAGCAAACCGGAACGTATAAAGGGGGTGCAGGTTGAGGGGCACTTGGGGAACAGCGACCACAATATAATCAACTTCCAGCTGTCAATCAATAAAAAGCCTTATCAGGGAGTGGCAAAGAAACTAAACTTTAGTAAAGCAAAATTTGATGAGCTTAGAACTATCGGTAACATTAATTGGGACAACATCCTCAAAAATATCAGTACAGAGGAAAAATGGGAAAAGTTCAAAAGGATCCTAGTCGCCTCATGTGAGCAGTTCATTCCCTTTAAAAATAAAAGAAACTCAGCTAAAAGGAAACCAATGTGGCTCGACAAGACGGTACGAGGGGCAATAAATGAAAAGAAGAAAGCGTTTAAACTACTAAAGCAACAAGGCAGCGAAGAAGCGCTAAAATCATACAGGGAAAAAAACAAAATATGCAAAGATACGATCAAAACTGCCAAGGAGGAAGCAGAAAGACGGATCGCAAAAGAGAGCAGAAACAACCCGAAGCTATTTTTCGACTACATCAACAGCAAAAGGATTTGCAGGGAGAGCGCTGGCCCTTTAAAAAACAATGCAGGAGAAATCATTGATGACGAAGGGAAAGCAAATCTACTAAACAGTTTCTTCTCAAGTGTGTTCACCAAAGAAAAGGAAATGCCACACGAGATGCAGGGGAATAAAACGAACCCCTCACAAAATATCTCATACCTAACGCAGGAGGAGGTGCGGAAGCGTCTAAAGAAAACTAAAATTGATTAAATCGCCGGGCCCAGATGGATTACACCCAAGGATACTAAAGGAACTAAGTGACGAGATAGCTAGGCCGCTATACCTAATATTTCTAGACACTATCAAGACCGGAGTAGTACCATTGGACTGGCGCATTGCCAACGTGGTTCCAATTTACAAAAAAGGGAGCAAAAGTGAGCCTGGTAACTACAGGCCAGTAAGTCTCACTTCAGTAACGGGAAAAGTTTTCGAGGGGATTCTGAGAGACGCCATCAATGAGTACCTCAAGGAAATTAAGGGAATAACTCCTCACCAGCATGGATTCATGAAGGGTCGCTCATGTCAGACAAATCTGATCAGTTTCTACGATGAAGTAAGCTCTAAGCTGGACCAGGGAGAATCTATTGATCTTGTATATCTGGACTTCTCTAAAGCCTTTGACACCATGCCACATAATAGGCTAATATACAAAATGAGGCAGCTCGGACTGGGCGAAAACGTGTGTAAGTGGGTAAAAAAAATTGGCTCAACGATAGAAAGCAGAGGGTGGTAATAAATGGCTCATACTCTGATTGGACCACAGTCGCTAGCGGGGTGCCACAGGGTTCAGTACTAGGCCCCACTCTGTTCAACATATTTATCAATGACCTGATAGAGGGGCTGCACAGCAAAATATCAATATTTGCAGATGGCACAAAGTTATACAATATAATTTAATGCAACGGAGGACAATGTACGGCTACAAACGGACCTGGATAAGCTGGGGGCTTGGGCAGAAAAATGGCAAATGAAGTTCAATGTTGAAAAATGTAAGACTATGCACATGGGCAGGAGAAACGGATGTCACAAATATTCACTTAATGGGGTACCACTAGGGAAAAGTGATATGGGGGTATTAGTGGATAATAGACTAAACTGGAGTAACTATTTGCCTTTGCAGCAGCTGACTGGCATTGAAGTCTTGGGGTGCATTAAGAGGTATAGGGGCGAAGGATGAGAACATTATCCTTCCATTATATAAGGCACTTGTCAGGCCTCACATGGAATACTGCGTACAATTCTGGACACCGGTGCTCAGGAAAGATGTCACAGTGCTTGAGGGGGTTCAAAAAAGGGCAACTAAACTAATACATGGAATGACGGGACTGGAATATCCAGAGAGGCTATCCAAATTGGGACTATTTACTCTAGAAAAAAGGTTAAGAGGCTACGAAATAACCATGTATAAGTACATGAGGGGACAACACATGGATCTCTCCCGCGATCTGTTTACACCCAGGACCACGACGGTAACAAGAGGACATCCGCTACGATTAGAGGAAAGTAGGTTTCATCACCAACACCGAAAGGGGTTCTTTACTGTAAGAGCAGTTAGACTGTGGAACTCTCTACCGGAGGAAGTGGTGATGGCAAAATCCATAGAGGAGTTTAAAAGGGGACTTGATGTCTTTCTGGAGAAGGATATTACAGGATATAAATATTAGGTTAAGTGTCAATCCTGGTATATAGGCAGGTAGGAACTATTAGGGGTTGATCCAGGGAACAGTCTGATTGCCATTAGGGAGTCGGGAAGGAATTTTTCCCCCAAAAGGGCTAATTGGCTTCTGGCCTTGGGGTTTTTTGCCTTCCTCTGGATCAACACAGTAGGATAGACAGGCTGGACTAGATGGACAATGTCTTCATTCGGCCTTACATACTATGTTACTATGTTATGTTATGTTATGTTATGTTATGTTATGTTAGCAACAGGGCAGAAGTAAATTTGCCACATCACACTTGCCTAGACCACTCTACCCATTTCAGGGATTGCAAATTGGCTACACTCAGCTCCCACTTGTTGGGAAGCATGAATATGTGCTTGTTGTTGTTGATGTTTTTCAGGTTGGAGACCTACTCTGTTACCAAAGTAAATAAGCAGGTAACCGCACAGAAGCTCATGAATGAGGTAATCTGCAGATACGGGATACCGGAAGTGATTGAGTCAAACAAAGGTACACACTTCACAAGTTAAATAATACAACACATCATGTCTGCTTTGGGTATATTCCAGGCTTTTCACACACCCTACCATCCGCGGAGTAGTGGGAAAGTAGATACAAAAGGCAATGGAGGAAATGAGCAAATCTTGAATTGAGTGTCTTCCATTAGTTCTTTCCCAGGAGGGTACATGCCACAGTAGCTGAGTTTGGGGAGTGATTTTCTTGTTAATTTTGTCATAGGCCTCTCCAAGGAATTGTCAATAACGCATTTTGCAGTCTCTGCTTTTCTCTCAGGTCCTACAGATGAGTGTCACAATCTGAAACCAGGTGACAGTCTATGTGAAAAAGTTTGAGAGAAAAGCCCGGTTTGAAGGTCCCCACCAGATGTTGCTCACCACCCCAACTGCAGTCAAGCTAGAAGGAAAGCCCTCTTGGATCCACAATTCGCACTGCAAAAACTCACGATCCTGCATATCCTTTACAGGCTATGGGCAGGGTTGGGGACCTGGGCGGAAGTGGATGTCAGTGACATTGTGGTACAATTTCTCTAACACACACACAGTCACCACACACACCTTTGACTACTGTACACTAGCCCTGTGTTTCAGGGATCAGAACAAATTAATACAATCAAATGTGCAATATGAAGACTACACTGAGGGTGAGAATCCAACACCGCATCGTACTAAGAGAGAAGTTGACGCTCCAGGTGGTAACTTTGATGCACATGTATACATAGATGCAATAGGAGTGCTAAGGGGGGTGCCAGATGAATTAAAACCTGCTTTAACCTGATCTCTAGAATTAGAGTCCTTATTTGCTATTGTCACTGTTAATAATAATGTAGGTTGTAATAGATATAATTCATCTAATCAGCAGAGGTTTGTGAACTACACCAGAGATGCTTTACAAGGGTTGGCTGACCAGTTAGGGCCCACTGCATCCATGGCGTTCCAAAATAGAGTGGCCCTGGATATGATTTTAGCAGAAAGAGGTGGGGTATGTAACTTCCTGTATGTGTATTATCCCTTTTGATCAAAGAGTATGAGTAAGGGACTGGATAATGTGACACCAACATTTCCCTTGTTTGAAAAAGATAAAGAGCCAGTTCCGATAATGCCAACCACGTACGTTACCAGAAGAATGGAGAAATGTACTAGTACTGCACCTGCCCCGATTTTCTAAGATGGATTGTCAGTGGACTTCCCATTTGCCTAGGGATAGTGCAGAAGACCTTAGGTTCTGGCGAGGGCGCACCCTGTGGGGTGTTAACTTGTACAGATAGAGGGTATGGATGCCTGGAAATGAGCCCAGGGAATCCATGGCCTCCTTCTGAGGTGAGGTAGGGATCCCCCCCTCCTAGGAGTAGGGACTTACGGGCAGTGGGGAAACCCTGACACAAGGGAGAGGCGACCGAGGGAGAGTGCAAGGCCTGGTGCTTGAGCTCCATATTAAGTTTTTAGGGGGGGGGGGTTGTGAGGGTATGTATATATGTGTATATGTGTATATGTGTATGTGTATGTATATATGTATATATATATATATGTTTTTTTTAAATTTTTTTTATACCTTTATGCAAGTTCTATTCAAAGTTAAAATGAGAGAAACTTAATCTGTCGCCTTACATCAGATGGTCCAAAAGTTTGCAAGTCTGAGAGAGATGTGTCCAGAAATTCAGAGATGATACAGAACCGAACACGAAGGCCGCGTGCTTGGCTGTTTTCCCAGAGGCGCCGTATCAAGATAACGACTGTTTAACTATGTATATGACTCTCAGTGCCTCAGCCGGAAATCCGGACTTAACATATATGGTTATGCGGTGAATTTGAGCCAATGAGACCATCACCCATTCCTAGTGATGAGACCAAAGGGTATAAGATCCCATGTAATCTGTAATAAAGTGCGCAGTTATGTCCCCGTGTAAGGAACTATACCAGACTTCCGTGTGTGGTGTCTCTTCTTTACTGCCGGCAGCGGGGCAATGGGGTGGGCCTGATTGGTGCTGTACGCAGAAATTTCCCTGACGGGAGGAAAAATGTCCTGCAATCCTAAAAATTCTACAAAAATGTATTTGAGGTTTTCTTAAACAAAATATAATCCGTACAAATGGTCGAATGAATAAAGCTCGCCAATCAGAGTAGCAAACCAATGACCTGTCTCACTACATAATTTATGGCAAATCGCAGTCGTGTACCAATCTATAGGTAGGTTATAGTAGACATTAGGTCTATGACATTGGTACTACTTGTCCTAGGGTGAGAATCCTAGACATGTTAAGATCTTGAAAACTAGGTATTGGAATTCAATTCCGAGTAGCGAGGTATACTATCTTAATCAAAGCGCGAGCGATGCGGCTCGCGGGCCCCCAATGTTCCCTGAGATCTTGTGATGGCCCTATTTATGTTTGTCTGTGCGACCTCTCAGGAAATCTGTGACGTAAACCCCGTACCCAGGGGGGTCAGAGAGGTAAACTATGGGTCAGAGTCGTGTGTATATGTGGGGGTCCGCCCGCCGCATGTCCCGAATACCTATAACGACCTACAAAAACTATTTTAGGATAGAACAAGAGAGATAGAAGAAGGGAATGGGGGGAAGGGGATGGGCGGGAAGCTCTTGTCTCGGTACCCCACTCAATATGTTGGCCTAGATCCGGGGAGGTGCATGCTGTGGGTTCCTATGTTGAGCCATTGACAAGCCACCTAACAAAGGCCTTGGAGCTTTTATAGTCTAGCCACACAGTCCAGGTGTCAGAAGTTGACGGTCTCCCGGTCTCCCTCCGCGTCGGTACTCCTGAGCTCCTCCATGTACCTGATGTGTTCTAGTGCCTCAGTCCACATGGCCCTAGTCATCTCACTCTTCTGCTTCCAATGTAGGGGGATAATGTGACGCATGGCCATTATAAAATGTCTTAGAAGCCCCTTTTTTACATGGGAGATGGAGCCACTTCGGGGGTGAGGACCAGGGGTGACCTACACAACGCTTCATACAGCCTGGCGACGTCATTCCACAGTGGAGCGATTAGTGAACAACTCCACCAGATATTATACATGTCTCCCATCCCCGAACCACACCTCCAGAATTCACCAGGAGTTGATGGGAAGATTCTATGCATCTTGTCAGGAGTCCTGTACCATTATGTCATTATTTTATAGTTTTTAGTTCCTGTGCCTTGATCGAGATGGACAATTTGTGTGTGAGGGTATAGGACTTAAGTGTTTTTTTATTAATTTTCAATACTCAGTTGTACAATCATTTTCAAAAACATTTCAACAGCATCTATTACTTTCTTGCTCATTAAACTTCTTGCTTGTATTTAATAAAAGCTTTCATCCCACCCACCCCTGCTAGTTCCGCTTATAGTTGCTTCTAGTAAACTTTTATAATCATCTTATTCTAAAACTTTGTAACAGCATAGAATGGAAAAGGGGTTAGTAATAGGGGGGGGGGGGGGGGGGGGGAAATATTTGAGACATGGGGTAGGGGTTGGTCCCCAGCCTTGCCTCGGTATCCCCTGGACCCCTAATAGGGGGGGTGGCGGGGGCGTGGAGGATGGCAGTTGTGGACCGTGCCTAATTGTATGCGCATGTTGTGCAAGGGTCTATGAAGCGTTAAGAGAAATGGGTGTAGGTCGGGGGGGGGGGGGGGTTCTTGGCATCGGGGCTGTTTTGCACCCTTTCAGGTTTGTTTCTAACTAGGTAGTATTCCACTTAGCAACCATTGGTCAAATCTTGGGGAGCTATGAAATGTTAGCCAGGGTTCCCATGGGGCGTGGTATACTGAATATTTCATGTCGTCTCGTGCTTTCAGTTCTTCCATGCGGCCTATTTCATCTAGGACAGTCACCCACTGCACTTTGGTAGGGGGTCCTGGGATCTCCACGGTCTGGGTATTACCATGCGCATCGCTAGAAGGTAGAACCTAAGAGAGCTTTTCCTATTGCTTTTTAGTGACCCCGGGAGCATCGATAAGAGAGCCATCACAGGGATCCACACATGGGATCCCTTGTTCAGCGCATTGTACAGTGCTTCTATTTCCCTCCAGAGTGTCCTAACCTGCGGGCATGACCACCATATGTGTGAGTGTGCCGGCCTCTCGTAGGCATCGCTAACACAGGTCAGACACCCCCCCCCCCTTGTACTTAGCCAGACGCACTGGTGTTCGGTACCACCTCGTTAATAGCTTATAGTTAAGTTCCTGGTGGCAGCTTGAGATCGGCATTTTGTGAGTCAAGCATATGGCTTTGTCCCAGTCCTCCGAAATTTCCCTCCCTAGTTCTCTCTCCCAGGCTCTCCTGTGCCCTCCTCCGGGGTCCAGTCCCTCCCCGTGAGGGTATAGGACTTAGTCCATAGCTCTTCGGAGAAACCTTCCGAGCGCCTCCTCCCATCTCAGCCGCGTCTCCCCCTTCTCGGAGTCTATCAACAACCCGTACAGCAGAGAGACCACATGAGGGGGGGGGGGCCTAGGGGCTACACATAATCTTTTGAAGGGTGTTAGCTCCTTTCTTAGGTCAGGGGCCTTCAGTGATCTGAGATAGTCCCTTAATTGAAGATACTGCATCCACGCTCCATGCTTTGTTTCCTGGCCTGCTGTAATATCTATTAAAGCGTGCATCCCCTGTGGGTCCAGGACGTTGCGTGCTCGAGGGCTAGGTAAGTCAGGCATGAATAACAGTGTCTCCGTGGAAAATTGTGGCTTGAATCTGAGGATTACCTGTTAAGGGGCCTTGACAAGTGAATAGCCTTCTGGTCCCCTTTAGGCGGGTCCACGCCCTCAGCAGATTCAGAGCTAGAGGCGAGACCCCGGCCCCTTTCCAGTCCACCACGCCTGGGACCCAGAAGGCTCCCCCCAAGTTGAACCGGTTCTGGCCTATTTCCAGAGGAACCCACGCTTTTTCGTCCGCGCGATGTAAGATATCCAGAACACATCTACCTATTGATGCTTTATGGTAGAGTTCGAGGTCCGGCAAGCCCGCTCCGCCCAAACTTTTGGTTCTAGTTAAGATTTAGTAACTTATTCTTGGAGAGAGACCTTTCCAAACGAATCTGACCATAGCCCTCCACAGCTGAGTGAAGAAACATCCAGGGAGGTCGTATGGGACAGTCTGGAAGATGTTAAGGACCGTTCCACATGACCGGTCACATTAACCTTTCAAGCCTTGGGTTCCAAATTAGTTCGTACTTGGATGCATCAGAGAGGCCAAAAACTATATGATTTATAGTAATTGGCTCTCACAGGTACGTAGAGATGAGCCGCGGCAAGTATACAGCCCACTCTGCTTAAGGCGCGTACACAAAGTTTATTCACTTTGGTATAGTTCTAATACAGGAAAGGAATACGTCATTAGTCACGGGGTTAATATCATTGGGTTAGAAAAACATTAAGAATCATGCATTGTTTAGTGAGAATATATCTGTTATGTTCTCAAGCGTCTGTTTCTCTTCAGCGTTATCTCGTCCTCCCTGGTCCTCCCTTGTATTCACTTTGTTATTCAGGTGGTTGCAGCACAGTCAGTTCCCTTGTCCAAGTCTTTCTGAAGGTGTGGGAGGACTTTTTCTGATAACAGCTGTGTCCAGACTTGGTTCTCATGAAAAAGAACAGAGAGACACATCATTACACATTGCACCGAATCTCCTGCTCTAAAGCTATTTCTGCTTGAATAATTGTTTCGCTACACACAAGCTTATTTACATCTTATAATGCTCCATTTTGTATCTAGCGGCCATTTTGAGACAGATTCTTCCATTTTATGAGCCTGTACTTTCTCAATTCCCCCTACAAACTGTCTCAAAATAAATTATACTTTTATAACTTCTACTGGGCGGGGTAAGGTTTGCTTTCCCTATCTCTAGCTTATGATCTGTGCCCTACCTATCATTGTTGGTCAGCTGTCCAAGGGCTAATCCCTTCCCCGACAACTAATCCTAACTAACTAAACGCGAAGACCTAATAGACACAGAAGGGATCTACAACACAAATGCTACTCTATTCTAATGGCTGGGAGACTAGAGTGGTCACCCCTGCTTCTGCTGAGATAGAGCCACAAGGGGACAAATCGCTCTGTTGTATCATAGGCATATAGCCTGGGGTCTCTACATTTACGTATACGGTGGCGACAGGTACCATCTGATCTGTAAGCTTAGCACAGGAGCGTTTTATGCAGGGCACAATACAGACAGAAAGTAGCAGGAGTATGATAAGAGTAACCAGAATCCCTATTCCTATCTGCATCAAGAATTGTTTCCATTGTCCGGTCCATGCAAGCCACTCCTCCCAGGAGTTAGTTATCCCAGAATTACGCTTCAGTTCTTCTGACAATGTGGCCAATTTCTTTATTGCGATTAGTCACTTTACCTGAGGGCCTGTGTTATCTGGAATATTCGTACAGCAAGTTTCACCAATCATTTTACAAACACCACCTTTCTCGGCTAGTATCATATCCAGAGTCATTCGGTTCTGGAAAGTCATGGTGGCTGTGGGGCCCAACTGATCAGCAAGCCCCTAAAGTGCATCTCTTGTATAGCTCACGAATCCCTGCTGGTTGTAATATATATATATATATATATATATATATATATATATATACATACACACATACATACATACATACATACATACATACATTCATTCTTATTGATGGTTACTATTCCAAACGGACTCAAATCCGGCCTTAACTTGATCCCTGGCTTTAAACTCATCTGGCACCCCCCCCTTGGCACTCTGATTGCATCTATATATATACACATGTGGATCAAACCTGCCACCTGGTTTCAGATTGTGACACTCGTCTGTAGGACCTGAGAGAGAAGCAGAGACTACAGAATGCGTTATTGACAATTCCTTGGAGAGACCTATGACAAAATTAACAAGAGAATCATTTCCCAAACTTGGCTACTGTGGCATGTATCCTCCGGAGAAAAAGAAAAACTAATGGAAGACACTCAATTCAAGATTTGCCCGTTTCCTTCATTGCCCATGGATCTACTTTCCCACTACTCCGTGGACGGTAGGGTGTGTGAAAAGCCTGGAATATACCCAAAGCAGACATGATGTGTTGCATTATTTCACCTGTGAAGTGTGTACCTTTGTTTGACTCAATCACTTCCGGTACCCCATATCTGCGGATTACCTCATTCATGAGCTTCTGTGCGGTTACCTGCTTATTTACTTTGGTAACAGGGTAGGTCTCCAACCTGAAAAGAAATCAACAACAACAAGCACATATTCATACTTCCCAACAAGTGGGAGCTGAATGTAGCCAATTTGCAATCCCTGAAATGGGTAGAGTGGTCTAGGCAAGCGTTATGTGGCAAATTTACTTCTGCCCTGTTGCTTACGGCAAAGATCATGCAAAATTGGACAAATGATGCAGCAGCTACAGAAAACCCAGGAGCCACCCGTCCTCGTTCAAGCGCCGAAATCATTGCTGCTTTGATAGGTGCGTCTTTCCGTGCATCAGCTGGGCCATCATGGGGGCACAGGGACCGTGGTGGGCAAGTGCTGTTGACTGTTCACCATACGCCGCCCTGTTCTGTTGCTCCCATACTTAGTCCATTTGTCTTTTTCTTCATTGCTGGCTTGTAACTGTAAAGTCTTTAGCATATCAAAGTCCAAGGTTTATATCAAAGTCCAAAGTTTAGTCAAAGTCCAAAGTTATTGTTAAATTCTTCTTTTCTTCCACGGCTTCAGGGCCGCTGCCTTTGCTGTGTGGTCTGTGATGGCGTTGCCTCTTGCTTCTCCGGTGTAGGAATTGGTGTGAGCTCTCCACTTTGTCAGGTAGAAGTAAGTAGGGTCTCCATGAGACTCTGCACCGCTGCAACATTCTTAATTGGCTGTCCTGCTGAGGTAACAAGCTGTCTGGCCTTCCCTATTGGGCCGTAATCATGAGCTATGCCAAATGCATACCGGGAGTCAGTGTAAAAGGTTGCCATCTTACCTTCTACCACTCTACACGCTTCAGTGAGGGCCTTCAGTACCGCTTCTTGTCCTGAAACATGCGAAGGCAGAGGTTCTGCTTTTTAGGACATCTTGTTCTGTGACCACTGCATATCCAGTGTTGAGTCGTCCATCACCTTGGTACCATCTATAAAAAAACAACTCAAAATATGCATTGTTAGCAAGGGACTTCAGTAACCTTTATTATGGCCACCTGTTCTGGCAACATGATGGCTTCCATTAGTAAACTTACAGTTTTTCTATTCTTGATGGAGGAAACACAAAAGGCTTAGTGATGCATTGAGGTAACTATTTGGGTCAGGAGTACATAAAAAAGTAAATCATCAACATATTACAAGAGGTTGGTGCCCTCGGGAATTGGCCAGGCGTCTAATACCAGCTTCATGCATCTGGTGAACTGGTTTTGGGCTATTCTGTGCCCCTTATGGCAGCACTGTCCAACAGTGCTGCTTTCCTCTGAAAATAAATGCAAACAAATACTGACAGTCTGGCTGGCCCTTTAAACTCTTTCTCTTTAATGGGGAACAAAAGGGGTATTGGCTGGGAAGACACATTCCTTAAGGGCTTTAAGTTAACATAAAGAAGAGACAGTGTCTGCAATTGCATCTTCCTGGACATGTGCCAGGGGGTACTGACGGACCAAGGGGGCTAAGAGCTTGTTCCTCTGCGTGCATAAGAGTGAGAACAGGGAGAGGTGTCGCTTGGTCTGCTGCCATCCGACAGAAGGTCGGGTGACTTTCAGACCCGGGGTGTATACGAGCCTCACCGGACAGGTGAAGTTTGATACAACATCCCAAGGGTCCCATCACGTCAATTCTCAATATGCTTTCAGGACCTTCCAGCACAAGGAAGCGTGTGAGGCATCGTGACCCTTTAAACATTACCTCAAGCGGTTCAGTTTCTGCCAGCTGAATTGGCACTTATGAAACCCCTTGCACCGATTACCGCTAGACAATCAGGCTGGTATTCTATTTCAAATAGATCATAACCTTGTTGCAAGAAGGAAAAAGAAAAATTTTTAAAAATTTAAAAATAGCTGACCTGCAATACCTAGATCACCTATATCTTCTCCTCCCCCCTGTGATCCGGGATACTCAATTGAAAGAAGAGTAGCCAGGTTCAAAAGAGCACATTGTAGCCGGATCTGATAGGCCAGAGATAAGTGCTTGGGTTGCACTTGCGTGTATATGCTCCGGATGTCATGGGGGGGGGGGGGGGTGAGGACCACTGGGGGGGTTAGTTCAATACCAACTCCGAAGATTTGTTAACCATTGCCTGTACTGCTGCCACCGCACAAACACATGAGGGAGCTGCTTTAGAGGTGAGAGAGAAAAGAATAATTGAAAGACAGTCATAGAGTGGTTGCATAAGAAGGGAAACCGAGTGCATTCATGGTCGGCAGTATGAAACAAGGCCCAGAAAGGTGCGGGGTTTGGCAATGCATATAGGTACAGGTATGGCCGGGACAGCAGCCTTTTGTTCCTATGTCAGATGTCCAGTTCCTTGGCCTAAACAATGACCCAGGAGAACAACCTTAGTTTTGCAGAACTGGAGTTTGTCTTTAGAGGCTTTACAGACATTTTCTGCAAGAATAATTAACAGTGAAATTGTGGCCTGTTGGCCGGCTTCCAGATCATCAGCACACAGCACCTACATACGGTAGGTGGCTGACTGACACCTCATCAGCACACAGCACCTACATGCGGTAGGTGGCTGACTGACACCTCATCAGCACACAGTGCCTACATCACACAGCGCCGACAGCACACAGCACCTACATGCGGTAGGTGCCTGGCTAACCCTTCAGTGTCTTTTCTGGACTGGAAAAAGAGGGGTGTTTGTTGGAGCAGTTAGTTTACAAGACTCTTCTGAACTGTCACCTAAGGTCTCAACCCGTACTGATCCATCCGGTGGGAATTTGATGGATGCAGATAAGGTCTGTAAGATATCAGTGCCAATAATAGAGACATGAATATTCTACAAACATCTATCCACATTGAAAATTTACAGTCTGCATATGCAGAAGGGGGGGAGATTGGAGACAAGGGGGAGGACCTGCTCCGGACTAGCTGCGGATTCTCATAGATCAAGCATTAACCCTCCCCTTCGTTCTGTAAGCTTTTCTACTGCCGTCTGCGATCCTAGCACCTATAGTGACCTTTCTTCTCAGCAGTATCTGACTTATGAGGAATGGACAACACGTACAGCAATGACACAATGTTGGGACCTTAAGACATACAAATTGTCACATAGATCACAGATTCTGCCTGAACTCGCCCCCAGGTTCCTCCTTGCAAAGTGGAAAAGATTTTCCAGCAACAACTACATTTATGGGAAATTTTAAGCACAAACCTACTTGGGATGGGGGTGGGGGGTGCTAAACACACACTGCAGAACAGATAATCGGGAGGAGGCTGTTTGCAGGCGCGATGAGGGGACTTGAATGTTTCTATGCAAAATTCAGGAAAGGCACTCGTCATTGCAGTTCAAAGAATTGGTATGCTGGGTAAAAACATACATAGATGGGAGTTCAGAGGCCAGCTCATTTCTGCTGCGGAGCTAAGATGACATCTGAGGGGTAACTGAAGGTATTGTTACAACAGATGCTAAAATGGCCGCTGGGCCATGGCTGGCACTGAAATGGCCACCGAAGGTGTGGCCTGACTGGGCGATGGTGACGGGAGGGTCCAGGAATACTACATACTAGACACGTATCAAGATATATCGACTGGTATTGGCCCCAATAACAACACGGCCATCTAGGGGCAGGGCAAAGGGAGAAAAACATCATCCATGACACGGCCGGGGCGGTGCCCTCAGATGGTGAAGAAGGGCTGCCTTCCTTTGTCTTCAACTCAAAGCATATGAATAATCGCCATCTTGAAACTGCAATTATCTTACTTCAACTTTACATTACTTATTGACTCTACATACTACCAACTGGGTATGCCTAGCCCTATGCTCAATGACACATTGGGAAGTATATCTCTAAGTGCCTGAGCCTTTTGCTCAGTGACTATACCAACAGTTTCACATAACTTCTTGACTTTCTTCACATACTCCTTCCCTCCTCTACATGACACCAAGTGGACAGGATCAAACAGACCACTGTCAGGTACCTTAATTTAAACATGTTCCAAAACTAAACTCTGAGCCGCCCTCAACCGGGAGTCCGAAGCCGTATGCTCAATCACGTGATCGTACTTGTCACGTCCGATACCGTCTGCTCAATCACTCCCTGAGAAGTATGCTCAATAATACAATTTATAACGTCCTAAAAGATTCTGTCCCCTGGTGTCATAGACCACCCAAGACCTGAGGTAAACTTCTTTACCGATGACAACTATTATGTCAAACATCAAACATCCGACTGACCTAGGAGTCTATCAATCAACTGAGCCAAAACAGACCAACGGCAGACATCATATGATAACTATGACACTTACCGGGCTGTGTGTGAGGTTGATCAGTCCTCTGGTTTGGCACAGTGGATATATGTCCTCCCAGTCCGATGTCGTCGTCCGATGAGTGACACAAGAGTCAAGAATAAATCCTGCCGACTACGCCAACTGTTAAGGACCGTTACACATGACCGGTCACATTAACCTTTCAAGCCTTGGGTTCCAAATTAGTTCGTACTTGGATGCATCAGAGAGGTCAAAAACTATATGATTTATAGTAATTGGCTCTCACAGGTACGTAGAGATGAGCCGCGGCAAGTATACAGCCCACTCTGCTTAAGGCGCGTACACTGAAAGTTTATTCACTTTGGTATAGTTCTAATACAGGAAAGGAATACGTCATTAGTCACGGGGTTAATCTCATTGGATTAGAAAAACATTAAGAATCATGCATTGTTTAGTGAGAATATATCTGTTATGTTCTCAAGCGTCTGTTTCTCTTCAGCGTTATCTCGTCCTCCCTGGTCCTCCCTTGTATTCACTTTGTTATTCAGGTGGTTGCAGCACAGTCAGTTCCCTTGTCCAAGTCTTTCTGAAGGTGTGGGAGGACTTTTTCTGATAACAGCTGTGTCCAGACTTGGTTCTCATGAAAAAGAACAGAGAGACACATCATTACACATTGCACCGAATCTCCTGCTCTAAAGCTATTTCTGCTTGAATAATTGTTTCACTACACACAAGCTTATTTACATCTTATAATGCTCCATTTTGTATCTAGCGGCCATTTTGAGACAGATTCTTCCATTTTATGAGCCTGTACTTTCTCAAAGACATATAATAGTCTAGGTAGAATATTCATCTTCAGAAGGTTGATTCGTCCGAACCACTAAAAGTTAATTTTCGACCATCCCTCCATCTCTGTCTCGAGCACTGTTAGTGGACTCATATGAATTGAACAATAGACCCTTGCTATGTCTGGAGAAATTTGTATTCCCAAATATTTTAGAGATCTCTCTCCAGATAAGGGGAAATGATTCTTTCAGGGCATTGACTTTCTCCGCTGGAATTGAGATATTGAGGACCTCTTATTTTTGGGTATTCATTTTAAAATTGCTGATCTTCCCATACTTAGACATTTCTACTATGATCCCCGACAGGGCTATACGTGGGTTCGTGATATAGATCAAAAGGTCATCTGCAAAGATAGATAGCTTATGGACGTTTCCACGATCCATTACCCCCTGTATATCTGGGTTCCTTCTCAGAGCCACTGCCAGGGGTTCCATTGCCAAAATGTAAAGTAGCGGGGATAGCGGGCAGCCCTGTCTAGTGCCGTTACGAATCTCGAGAGGAGCTGACAGGAGTCTGTTAACTGTAATTCGCGCTGACGGGGAACTATATAGGGCCATTATCCAGGAAAGGACCCTTGGGCCCAGACCCACCTCCCTCAACATCTCCTCCAATAACCCCCAGCTCACTCTATCAAAGGCCTTCTCCGCATCGACGGCCAGAAGGCAGAGGGGAGAATGAGCGCCTTGAGCTTTGTTGATTAAAGACAAGGTTTTAATTGTGTTGTCTCGGGCCTCTCTTCCCGGGACGAATCCGACCTGATCTGAATGTATCAGGTGAGGGATAAAGGGGTTCGGTCGGGTTGCTAAGATCTTGGAGAAGATTTTTAGATCGCTGTTAATGAGGGAGATGGGGGGGTGTGGCCTAACCAGAGATCAGGACAGAAGTGGGTCCAGAGAGCTCCCTGAGAAAACCACCATTCCCTGCTGATAACGGGACCTGAGGGGCCTAAAGACACTTAAAAACTGCCCCATTATCACCCTGGAGTGAGTGGGATCAGAATGAGGGGCTGAGCGACCTGCCAGGACAACCTGAAGGAACTCGGCCTAGCAGATCCCAGTGCAGCCGGGGACTCAATTAACAGGAGGTCCCACAGACGAGCGCCGCTGAGAGCTGGAGGAAAGGACCATACTGCACCCACGACTGGAGCAGCAACCCTGACAAGGAGGGCCAGGTGGGGGTGAAGGGATGAGGGAGACAACAGGAGGGGCACCCGGAGAGCTGCTGGCGGGACCCACGAGCGCCGACTGCGGCAGGCAGACCGACCCTCTGCAGTAACAGGACAGCACCTAGACACCTCAAGCAGCCAGCAGCCGGGGAACAGCGGTAGGAGAGATACCCAGCCCCCACATACACAGCAGACAGGCACTGGAGGGGAGACAAATCCCTCCATAAACACTGCAAAGCCTGGGCTCAGAACGGCAGCCTTCACCCCACATAAGCAGCTTCCCCCCTCCTACCCTCCCCTCTCCAGCCACACTCAGCAAGAAATCTGCACTCTCTCACTCCCCCCACCCCCTCACAGACACAGAAAGTCAGGAATACATACTTGCAATACTGAATCTGCAGAGCATTGCACCCTCCCAGCTCTTCACATCCAGGACTGAATCTGCCATAGAAATCAGCCATTAGCTCCTACTTGGCAATGGAGCTCTCTCTGCTGCCACCTAGTGGTGAAATCTTGAATAACACTCAAAAGCAAGGCAAAGCCAGAAGAGAGGGAGCCTTCAGAAAATTAAGTCAGGCACCCTTTTCTTTAATTAAGAGAACTACATCTATATGAGTTTCGCCATTGAAGGCTTAATCTCATGACGACCAACCCGCCAGCGACCAGAAATATCCAGCTTGCCTGAAAATCTTATACTTCAATTTAGGAGCTAACCGGAGAAGGGGGAGAACTGATGTACCACTGAGTTTCTTGAACTAAATTGGCAGTCCACCCGGAGGTGGGACATCTCGTATGCCCACATTTTATAGACTTTCTCTGCATTAACATCTCAAAAAAACGAAATCTAAACTGCTCTTTACGTATTGTAATACTCTGGGGGACCCTAGGTGTAAATAACCTGCCATTCAACAAGCTATAACAGTATACTACCAACCATCACGGAGACACATTCAGGAAATGTTTCTCCTTGCCAAGCCATGGACCCCAATTAGGTGATGCGGGTGGCCAGCATAACCCATGACGAAATATAAATAGAACTGACAACGCCGCTGTGCCAACCGCAAACAACTGCTCCAGATTCTGACTACGACTCCAGCCACTTATAGATGCATAACTCACAGACCCTACAAGAAGACCCCACAACACAGTGTTATCCACGCACAGATTGGAATAGAACCCACTGTTTCACGCCCTCCACGGAGATAGGAGGGGAGGGAGGAGAGGAGACAGGGGAGGAAGAAACAGAAGGGGCATGGACAAATTTATTAAAAAGAACGATCCAAACAAAATGTCACAGAAGACCCCTTCGGGAAATAGACACTCCTCGACTACGTTGAAGTCTAAAGCCAAGAAAGATAAAATCCCTTTGAAAACTTCACAGGACCCACTCCCTACAAGCCAAGACTCGGATATCCCACAGGATTCAGCCCAAGAACTTGCCATGACATCTCCATACTCCTCTCCGGGCCACAGCCCAAACCAAACATTTGACTCGGGAGCCCTCCAGGCCACCTCGGTGGCACAAGAAGTATCACAACTACTAATCCCTATACTGGATAAGAGACTGGAGGTCCTACATACATCCATCAATGCAGCCCTATCTCTCATCACAAACAACTCCCAAAAAATTACGGACCTAGAAAACAAACTAAGTTCACAAGAGATAACCATCTCCACCCTGGAACAAACTATCACCAGATGCCATGAGAATGAGCAGACCCTCAAAGACAAACTCGAGGACCTAGAGAATCAAGATCGTCGAAATAACCTTAGATTTGTGGGTATCCCAGAAAATATAGTAGGAGAAGACCTTCTGACCTTCCTGACAGTAGACCTCCCTAAAGCCCTAATGTCGGACACATCCCCAGACAAATCAAGTATAGAGCGAGCACACAGAGTGGGGCCCCCTAGACAATCGGGAACGGACCAACACCCACGGCAAGTGATCGCTAAATATCTAAACTGGGCAGTGAAGGAGGATATTCTGAAAAAGTATCGACGCCAACAAGTCCTAAAAGTCAGAGACTTTAAAATACTAATATTTCAAGATTTCTCAGCATCAGTGGCCCAAAAAAGAAAATCCTTGTTCCGGCAAAACTGTGGGTGCAGGATAACTGAAGACAGCTACTCTTTGATGATCCACAAATGGCGGCTCAACACTTCCATCTCCGAGCCGACAGACAAGCACAATAACCCATATATCTGGGGACTTTAAGGCACTGCGGCATGGCAATTTACTGCCTTGCCACTCTATAAGACGAACTCATTCAGTCCCCTTTTTACAAAAGGGATTTCTATGACACTGTTTGTAACTATGTTTATTTTTTCAGTTGCAGTTGAAACTCATTTGACACCATTAGGCCTCTCTCCTCCATTGTTATCAAGACCTGATGCCGCGACGTGCGGGCCCTCAGACGTGACTCTTAAAACCCCTTGCCGCTCGCTGGGACGGTGGGGGAGAAGGTACAGAACAACCATACAGCACACACATCGCAATACCCCCATAACATGACAGACATGAATGACGAGATAGGACAGGAATACCTCACACCCACACAGATAAAGGTGGTCTCGTGGAATGTAGCGGGTCTCAACACACCAATAAAAAGAAAAAAATTCTCACGCATTTGAGACGCCTGCGTCCTAATAAAGTTTTCCTACAAGAGACACACTGGAAACACGATTCAGGAGCCACCCTAAAAGCCCCCTGGCTAGACTCATGTTACTCAGCAAAGTATACGTCCAAAAATAGGGGGGTTGCTGTCCTCTTTCGTAGAGGTCTGACATACTTAGTCAAACAGGAACTGGCAGACAAGGAGGGTAGATTCTTGTTCCTCAGATCAAAGATACATAATGTAGACTATACCCTACTCAACCTCTATGCCCCTAACCAGACAAATAATAATTTTTTTGCAAAAATAAACGCCCTACTGTTACAAAAGCAGTATCCTAACCAAATAGTGGGAGGAGACCTTAACATCATTACCCACCCCACTCTAGATAGATCCTCCCAGAATACGAGTCTCACACAGGCCTCCAGGGACGTGCTTCATCTTATGGAGACACACACTCTGTGATCCTTGGCGAGTTACAAATACGGACTCTAGAGAATATACGTATTACTCAGCGACCCATCAGAGTTTTTCTAAAATAGATTGTTTTCTTCTATCCAAATTATTATTTGAAAATCCTCAGACACGTCCATTCTCCCAATTGAGGTTTCAGACCATGCACCAATTACCTTGTCCTTCCAAGGCAAAGAAACATAGAGGAAAACTAGAATGTGGTCCTTCCCGGCATATCTCTACCATTCAGAGGATTTTGGGAACTATTTGAAAACACATTGGGCAAAATATCTTGATGATAACATTGAACATGTCGAACACAAGCCTCTTCTGGGCAGCTTCAAAGGCGGTCATGCGGGGCCATATAATTAATTACACCTCAAGCAAATCAGACAACAAATCTCCAAATTGCAACACAACGTGTTTACAGCACAAAAAGCCTACGCTCAACTACCGTCCCCACAGAATAAGGATATATATAACCACACAAGAAACCTTCTAGAGTCTTATGTCCAAAGTCCGGCCCTGTGGCTCACAAAAATGGATCAAAATAAATATTACCGGCAGGCCAACAAACCGGGTTGCTTACTGGCCCGCCTAGCAAAGGCAAAAACTAAAAACAAACCTATCTTGTCCCTCACTGATCCAATAACAAACACCACAACCTCAAACCAGGAGAAACTGGAAAATATCTTACTAGACTACTTTGAAGACCTACCGTGTTTCCCTGAAAATAAGGCACCCCCTGAAAATAAGGCACCCCCTGAAATTTGCAGAAGTCCCAAATATAAGGCACCCCCTGATAGTAAGGCATAGTAAAGTGTGCAGGCAAGTCAATAGGCCCGTCCCCTGCTGCCATCCCCGTTGTCCCCTACCTCCAGATGTATAGGTAGATCTGCAGACAGTCTGCTGTTATCCTGTCCCTGCTGTGCTGTTGTGAGCTCCCCTTGCTGGCTGGAAAAGTCCATACTGTACGTTCTGTTCCTGCTGTACACGTCTGCTGTGATGAGCTCCCCCTGGTGACCGGAAGCTGCAATACCATCCCTGCTTACAAGTGGTACAGGAACTTCTGTCTGCAGACAGGTACGTTACTTTACAGCCCTTATTTTTTTTATGGCTCTGTGTGTGAGTCAGGCAACCTGTGTGTGATTCTTCAGGCTGGGTTCTCACAGAGCATATTTCCAGCGGAAATCTCGCAGTTTGACAACAGCGATAGACAGCGAGATTTCCGCCGGGAAAGCGCTGCTTCAAAACCCATGGCACTCAGCCACTTGTTTTGAAGTGACCTGGCTGCACGCTTTTCCGTTTCTGTGGCCGGTGAATCCGCACCACAACACCGGCTTCTCCCAGCTTTGCCGTGACATATTTGCTGTCCCATGTGGATGAGATTTCTGAGAAATTTCGTCCACAAAGCTGGCCAATTGAGGGATTAGCGGCCACAGATGGATTTGCCACGGCGAAATAAGACACCCCCTGAAAATAAGACGTAGCGCATATTTAGGAGCAAAAATTAATATAAGACGCGTCTTATTTTCGGGGAAACAGGGTATATAGAGCGCCCCCACGGACATGACCAAAATACAGGAGTGGATGGCTATGGTAACGAATATTATAAACTGCTGCAGCTGGATGTAGTCCCTATCCTAACCAGGCTATATAATGAGATTTATGCTCAGAACATACAAGTTGATACACTACTAGATTCAAGAATGATCCTGATACTAAAGCCAACTAAAAATCCAACTGAAACACAATCATACCGTCCAATCTCCCTATTAAACAGTGACTATAAGTTCTTGACAAAACTAATAGCTAACCGACTTCAAACCCTATGTCCACAACGTCTCCACCCCTCCCAGAGAGGATTTACGAACAATAGACATTCTACCAGAAACGTCCGAGCGGCGATAGCCGCAATGGTCGCGGCCAAACGCCCGCAAGCCCCGCAAACACTATTGCTGAGCGTGGATGCAGAAAAGCATTTGACAAAGTCTCTTGCCCTTCCTACAGCTATCCCTACAAAAAAGACACTTTGGCTCAAACTTCTGTAATTTTATTAATTATATCCACAATAGCGCCTCAACCACCCTGACGATAAATGGACACAATGTACAACCGATAGATATGTTCAGGGGCACTAGACAGCTCTGCCCTCTCTCGCCCCTTCTCTTTAACCTCTCTCTGGATCCCTTACTGTACCATTTTCAACCAGTCCCCCCTGATATATCGCCCCACCCACACCATCCTAATATATCTATAACTGCTTTTGCGGACGATGTGCTTCTATGCATCAAGGACCCAGCCCACACGCTCACGGAAATTCTCAGAGACCTCCAAAATTTAGGCCCACTCTCAGGATCTACTCTCAACTTAGGAAAAACTGAGGCTTTATTAACAAAAGGGTCGCGAAGGCCATGCTGGACCCATCAATACCCCTTTCAGGGGCGAACACGCTTCATCACCTATCTGGGGATTCGCATACCTAAAAACCCACATGAAATATACAAAGCGAATATCAAACCATATATAACAGCCCTAGAGCAGACTCTATTGAAGTGGAGAAGATTCCCACTCTCATATGTAGGCAGATGCCACCTGTTTAAGATGGTCGAATTTCCTCGTCTTCTATACATATTCCACGACCTCCCAGTGTACCTCACCCCTGTAGACGAAAAAAAGGATAAACTACCTCTTGAGAACATTTATCTGGAAGGGAGGCAGGTGTAGGATCCCCTTTAATATCCTTAGACAACCGCGGTCTAACGGAGGGCTGAATCTTCCAAATATAAGAACATACAACATAGCGGCACTAACCAGAATAATAATAGATTGGGTGCAACAGACATCGTTTTTCGCGGACATTCAGGCAGAACAGAAACTTGTGCCCCAGATAGCCCTCCCCAACTTTCTACATTTAACATTACAAGTGATCCCAGATGAGCACAGAGAACCCCCCCTTGTAATGTCAACGTGGAAAGCATGGCAGAAATTCCGAAAAATAACCTCACTGCACCCGAATTTCTCACCCTATCTAACATTACTAAATAATCCGTATTTAAAGGCCAATTTCTCACATGACGAATTCTGTCACTGGCATGCGGGGGGAATAGTCAATATTGAATCTTTACTACACAGAAACACACATAAAATGCTGTCACTGGGAGATCTGCAGGCTAAATACCCACAAATTCACTTCACCTTCTTCCCATACCTACAGGCCAAAAGCTATATAGACAGAGTATTGCTTAAAATGCCTGCAATTGAGTGGCTGGGACTGAACCAGATGCAACTGAGGCATCCCCCTGGAGCGAAACGCCACATAACCAGAACCTACCAATTTCTAAACATCCCGATAGACCATGATATTTCAAAAAACAGCACTTTCTAAGTGGTCCATAGACATACGTGAACTAATAGTACCGCTGCTGTTAAAAGCTTTGCGGTATAGTATAGTCTCCCTCCCATCGGGTAGATATATAGAGATGACTCTGCAGCTATATCACAGAGCGTATATCACCCCGCAATGAGGCTACAAGATTGGACTATATAATGATGCAGGGAATGGGGCGGGCCTCCGGCACGGTCTTTGGGACTGCGTGGTGGTCCGAAGCTTCTGGAACAGAGTACACCGCTTCACCATAACTAACCTGACTTCAGCAGCCCCACTGGACCCGGTCTGGGCAATCTTTGGGTATATAAACCCAGATAAACAAAGATGTACCCCAGCAAGCCGTAAGCTTTTGTTCATGGTAGCCATGGCAGGGGTGAAAACGATCTTACAGACTTGGATTGACATGAGACCCCCCCCCCCCCTTCAAACTCTTCTTGGAAAAGCTCTCCTTTATTATGCGTATGGACTGGGTGGAAGCCTCTATCCAAAAGGAGACGCAGGTAGAGGGATTTTTCGAGATATGGGAAAGTTTTATTGATATCCTACCGCACAGAGTAAAAAGAGCAATACCTAAGTCTTTCTGAATGACTGCATGGTACATGACTAGGTCTATGACTGAAGATCCCCCAATTGGTGGAGTGTAACTAACATGGGGGGGTGCGCTGGGGGCCTGTATGCGCCGGAGCGCTTATTCGTATACAGGACGGAGAATATGTTTCTGTTCGGAATTCTACACAGGAGGAGAGAATTAGTGGTGTCAACTTGGTCCATGGTTGGTTAGATTGTTGAAATATGTTGAAGGTTTGTTTTTGTCTTCTTTCTTTGTTTTTCTTTGACCCATAATGTGACCCCATGTCCCCCCCCCCCTTTTTGTTTCTTCTTTTCTCTCCTTTCCCTCTCCCCTCTACCCCCCCATACGAAGTAAGAAATCAGGAAAAGCATATACCAGTATTAATGTTTAAATTCTATTGACAAGGATAGAGGAAATGCTTTCCTAAGAAGTTAAGAATATACATGTTTCTACACAGATATGTGTTTTGATAAACATGCTTGATATACGGATATATATGTTTTGTAAAAGTATGGAAACCCTGTTTAATGCAAAAATGTTTAATAAAAACAAGTTGAAATGTTAATGAGGGAGATGGGTCTGTAGCTGCTGCATGCGAGGGGGTTCCTTCCTGGCTTCAGTATGACTACTACGTGGGCCAGCAGCGCCTGGGGTGGAAAAGGGCATCCTCTGGAAACCGCATTGAATGCTTCTAGTAATAATTCAGAAAGTTGTCCACAGAGTTTCTTGTAGAACCTCTGGGTGAACCTGTCCGGCCCAGGGCTCTTCCCCTGCTTCAGGTCTTTCAGGACCTGTGTAAGCTCTGAAATAGTGATGTCCCCCTCTAGGGCATCCGCCTCCTCCGGCGCTATGGTGTTAACGACGTTTTGACGTAGATATTGTGATTTCGACTTTTAATTTGGTTTGTGCAGTGCAGCTGGGCGCGGGATATTATATTGTCTGGAGTAATATGATCTGAATGCCTCCAGAATACCCTTCGAGGCATGAGTGACAGTCCCCCCTGGTGAGTTGATAAAAAATATATTTGCCTGAGCGATCCAGGGATGCAATGCCCTCGCCAGCCACCTCCCACTCATGTTTCCGTATTCATAGCACCCTGCGCGAAACCGGTCTCTAATGTGGAGTGTATTTTGATCAAGTATTGAGAGGATCTCGTGTCTGATTTTAGTGATTTCTATTTGCAGGGCATCTGATTTCTTTCCTTTTTTTTGTTGTCCGCTTCTCGTGTCTCGAAGAGTCGCAATAGTTGGGATAGCTTAAGGGCCCTTTCTTGAGTCTTGAACCATGCCCTATAAATCAAGTCAAGTCTGCCATACTCGTTGGGTCTCTGAGGAGATTATCATTTAACTTCTAGTTGAAGCCCATGGGTTTCTGGGTCTTTGGTCTGATCTCCCCAAGAACCGGAGCATGGTCTGACCATAGGAAGTTGCCTAACGAGCATTTGGGAGGGCCATCTAATAGTTTGTGTGAAACGCAAATATAGTCAATTCTGCTGTACGAGTTGTGGACCTGTGAATGAAAGGTGTAGTCTTTGGTAGACGGGCGTAGGGTTCTCCAAAGATCTACAAGGTGGAGACCCACCAACATTTTCCTGAGCTTGTTCATGGCCGAACGGGGGAGAGAAGAACGTCCGGAAGAGGTGTCTAGCCGCGGGTCCAGGGCCAGGTTAAAGTCGCCACTGGCAATAATGAATGAATTTTCTGCAAATTCAGCCAGTTTTCAGAGGGCCCCGATGCCGAAAGAGATCTGTTCCTGGTTGGGAAAATAAAAGTTAGCCAAGGTGTATGTACCATCGAACATTTTTAATTTTTTTTTTATAATACCTTTATTAGGAGATTTTTCCAATAACAACCAGGCAAAATAGTGTAGATGAAATCCAGGTACAACATACTCCGGGATGTACATAGCAGATGGTAAGTATAGATGGGCGATTATACATACAGAAGTCATATGCCTGGGAAAACTAAAAGGTTATTAGATACTAAGAATGTCTGTCTGTTTTGCAACAATCGGTTTAAACAAATCGAAACTCAAGACAAAGAAAATAGGTGCCAGGAGGGGGGGGGGGGGGAGTAGGGGAGGGAGGAAGGGGGGGAATATGGGGAGGTATCTCCGTGTAAGGCATTAAGGAGAAAGCCTCTTACGCTCAGTGCCTTCATCTGGGACTCCAAAGGAAGTGGGATCAATCACCACTGCAGGGGAGGGCACTTGGACCACTCCTCGTCGGGTACCGCTTCAACGTCCGGGGCGTTCCTCCAAGAGCGCCAACAAGATACACTCAGATGGGTATCTGGGCACCTGACAGGAAGAGAGCTTCCTTTCGGAGGGGCCTGCTAAGGGTTGGGTCCACTCTTTTTGCGATGATTTAAGACATGGGTCTAAAGCATACGCTTCCACAGCTCCCAATCCTTTAGGAATTTATCATAAGTATTCCTTTTCCAGCTGGTGAGTTTCTCCAGACTGTAAATTAAGTCGACCTTGTCTTTCCACTGTGACACGGTAGGGGGAAGCTTTTGCAGCCACATGGCCGGGATGAGAGCCTTAGCATCATCGATGAGGAGGGCAACCAATTTGTCTTTGAGGGGATGGAAGGTAGTTGATGGTTTCCAAAGGAAGACCATCTCAGGTGATAGTGAGAAATTTGGTTTGATGCTTTTGATTGCGCCCTCAACCTCCTTCCAAAAGGTGGAGAGAGCAGGACAGTCCCACCAGATGTGTCGGTACGAGTCTGCCTCGGCTTCACATCTCCAGCATCTTTCATGTGTGGCTAGATTATGTGTATATAACCACTGGGGGGTCATATACCATCTAGCTAGTGTTTTGTAATGGCTTTATTGTATTAGGACACGCGGGGAGAGGCTGAAGGCCAATCTCAGAATAATTTTTGTATCCTCCGGGGTAATAGAAATATTTAACTTGCGTTCCCACGAGCGAAGAAAGGCTGGCTTGTAGCCTATGGTGGGGGAAATGAATTTATTGTGAAGTTTCGCGGTTAGTTTGTGTTTGGGGGCTCCTTCTAGGAAAAATTTTTCAAATGGTGTTGCAGGTCTGGTAGATCTGTATTTCTTAAAGAACTCTTCTATGGATTTAGTAATGTGAGCTTTTTGTAAGAAAGAGATATATTGGTCTGGGGCCATTGGCGAAAGGCCTCCCCATCTCCCTGGCTGTTGAACATTTTTATTTTTAGAAATATGTATCTACCCATCAAGTCTCTTTCTATTGCCAGGACCCATGGTTTGAATGATCGGTGGAAAGCTATGGAGACCCCAGCCACTTTGCGTTCGGGATGGGAAGCATGATACCAGAAAGGGTAGTAGCGGTTGTGACAGCTAGGGATATTTGTTGATTTAAAGTGGGTCTCTTGGAAGAGGGTTACCATGGCTCTCTTCTTGTGGAAGCCATAGAGGATTTGATTTCTTTTCCCAGGGCTGTTGAGGCCTCTGGCATTATAAGTACTTACAGTTATAGACGCCATTGTATTCGCTTAGGAGGGGGGCCTCAGGCTGAGAAGAAGACCCCTGATGTGGTTCTAGAGCATAGGACCGAGACGAAGAGCCAGCTAAGAGAAATTTAGGACCAGGTATAGAGGTAGGTGGAGAGAGGAAGAAAAAGACAGACATAGACATCAACATAATATAATATTCCGTGTAGGTTGAGAAAAAGTTCAGGAAAATGTATTCCAACTTTAACTTTCTGAATGTTTGGAGCAGGGGCCCAGACCTAGGCCGTCCCACCCCGGAGTAATCATGGGAAAGCAACTTGTACAAAAAAAAGGAGTACGTTGCTAGAAAAAAACAAAACAAAGCAAACAAAGTCCTGAAACAACAGTCGAAAATGCAACCAGTAGTGTTGCTGGCCTGATGTGGGGGAGTTGGGACCAAAGCAATTGGTTTCAGCTACTCCCAAACCCTGGCATCTTAAATTGGGCCCCTGAAGGTTATGTTGATAAAGACGTCATGTCTCTTGGGCATCCAAGTCCGGCTTATAGAGAGGGGAGAGCGTCTACCCCGGTGCAAACCCGATGAAGGGTTGGCTCATGTATTAAGTGAGGCGACCCTTGGGGTTCAGTGTCTTCCCGACGCGCCCGCCACTCGCCATTCTTCTCTCAATAGGCTGTGGAGGTGGAGTGGCAACTTTTGACCAATCCGGAATTGGGATCATGGGGAGTTCGAGTTTGGCCAGGAACTTCAGGAGATTGCTGAGACCCCTAAAGATCGCTGTATTCCCGTCCTTGCCTGCCTGTAGCTGGAATGGGTACCCCCAGCGGTAGAGGATATTCTCCTTTAATGCAGTAAGGTTGGGTCTGAGGGCTTTATGGAGCTGCAGAGTCCTTCTGGAAAGGTCCGGGAGAACCTGTAAGGTCTTGCCTTTGTATGCGATGGGGCCTGTTTCTCTAATTCTCCTCAGCAGCTCTTCCTTTTCCTTAAAGAAGTGGACCCTGCATACTACGTCTCATGGTCGAGTGGGATCCGGGTTTTTGGGGCTCAGGGCTCTATGGATCCGGTCTATTTCTACAAGATTATCCGCAGGTCTCTTAAGGATGTCTACAAAGGACTTTTGGGCCCATTTTTCTAGGTGTGCTGGCTCCACCTCCTCACTTAGGCCTCTTATTTGAATGTTTCTCCTGTTGGGGTTTTCAATATCGTCTAATTGCATCAGGATGTTAGAAATCTGTATGGAGTGATCCAGCAAAATTTTGTGATGTTCAGATATCTGGGTTTGGATCTGGACCTGTGTTTCTATGCTCGGAGACTCTGTGGCCTATCTGTTTGATTTCTACTTATATAGCCTTGATAGCCTGCATTTGGGTGCTCGTAACTTTGGATAACAGTGCGTCGATTTCGAGCTTTGTTGGTATGCTTTTAAGGTGCGCTTTCCAGTCCCACGCAGCCTCCTCAGTATCTGAGTATGCTATTGCATTTTTCCCAGCCTTGTTCTTTATGCCTTGTGTGCTGGCAGGTTTGGTGATTATAGAGGCATAGGAGGGGCCCCTTAGGTTGTCCCTGGCTTCTCCAATGACGAGTTCGTCAAGGGGACAGTATAGGGGGTTAGTCTCTGCATTGTCCTCTGAGAGGGAGATGGCCTGAGACTGCAGTCTCATAGCCTGGCTGAGATTAGGGTTTGTTAGTCTCCCCCCTCCCCCCCCCCCCTTCTTGGTGGCTTTGGTCGTCTCTCTCCCTTCCCCTGTGGCCTGGAGTTGTCCTGCGGGTTTCTGTTAGGTGAGAGGGTGGGGATTCTGCCTGGGCTACCCCGCCAGTGTTACTTGCCATTTGGGGAGCTCCTGGTTGCACCTCCATTGCGCCAGAGTCCTTAGCCGTTGCCTCTGTGATACCACCGGGTGAGGTGGGCGGAGCTTGCGGCAGGTGTCCGCCCCCCCACCCCCGGGAATATGGCTGTCTCCTTGCTTTTTGGAGAGAGATCTGCTGCTCTGTGGGCTCTTGAAGCCGGCGTCCGGACCTCCGGTGTGTGTGGGGTCTGGCTGGGAAGCCGCTGCAGCCGCTTTGTGCTCTGGAGGGGGTGGGGCTTCCACCAGTGGGGAGAGCCGCGACGCCATCTTTGGACCTGCCGGAGCCGTCTGTCTTCTGGGTGTTTGCCTGAGGTAGGCATCCAGGGGGCCCGAATCTTCCGCCTTTTGTACTCCTCGGTCTCCTGACCTCTTAGTGTGCCTCATCTTCGTCGGTGGATGACTTTAATTAGGAGGAATACCGGGGTCTAGCGGGAGCCTGCAAGAGACACGTCCTACAGCCTCATGCCTCAGGCCAGGCCCCCCAATCCTAATAATTCAACATGAGTCACGCTGGAGGTGACTTTTATGTGTCATATGTTCTATACTTGTGGTGGAACGCATGTAGAGTTGCACACAATAGCTGCAATTATGTAGAAGGACCACATGACATGACATGTTAGTTTCCTTCTCCATGGTCGAATGCATGATGCGTTCCGTATAGCAGCCACGATGACGCGGAATAGGCCGTGTCAGAAGTGATGTCCAGATTCAGCGACATCACAGTGGAACATGTGTCCCACACAGCAGCCATGATGACACGGATTAGGCCGCGCCGGAAGTGATGTCCAGATTCAGTGACATCCACCACAGTGATGCAGGCCCCACGAGAATACGGCAGGGCGAACCACATGACAGAGGTAAAGGACAATTTAGAGTATGTAAACAAATGTTTTATGTGATTTAACTACCGTATATACCGGCGTATAAGACGACTTTTGAACCCCGAAAAATCTGCTCTGCAGTCGGGGGTCGTCTTATGCGCCGGTAATACAAAAAAAAAAAAGTGTAAAAAAAAAAAATTTTATTACTCACCTCCCACGGCGTTCTGTCGCGCTCCGGCAGGATGTCGCTCGCTCCGGCAGGCTGTCGCTGGCTCCTCGTCCCCGCCGCAGCATAGCTTTCTGAATGCGGGGCTTGAAATCCCCGCTTCCAGAAAGCTAATACACACGCCGGTAGCCATGACAGCATTGAATGGCTGTGATTGGCTAAAGCACACGTGGCTTCAGCCAATCACACTATTCAATGACATCATTGAATGGCTGTGATTGGCTGAAGGCGCACGTGTTAGCAATCACACCCATTCAATGATGTCATTGAATAGTGTGATTGGCTGAAGCCACGTGTGCTTTAGCCAATCACAGCCATTCAATGATGTCATGGCTGCCGGCGTGTGTATTAGCTTTCTGGAAGCGGGGATTTCAAGCCCCACATTCAGAAAGCTATGCTGCGGCGGGGACGAGGAGCGAGCGACAGCCTGCCGGAGCGAGCGACATCCTGCCGGAGCGCGACAGAACGCCGTGGGAGGTGAGTAATAAATTTTTTTTTTTTTCTCCACTGAATACCGGCGTATAAGGTGACAGTTGGGGGGTCGTCTTATACGCCCCGTCGCCTTATACGCCGGTATATACGGTATGCTTGATAAGGGTGCTTTGGGGTGCAGAAACACGTTGCATGTTAGCCACAGAATATTGTTAGTCTGTTTGTTTTAATCCCCATGCTTGGGGTTAATAAAAGTTATTGATATCCTTAATATTTAATAAGCGCAAAGTTTTTTCACCCAATCTTGGTCATTTAACCGCATTAAAAAGATATGTATTATAGCAGCCTCAAGGGCCACTCACACAATGGACAGCGGGGGACCCATTGACTTGTATGGGAGACTGTTCTAGATATGCTCTGTGACCTGTGGGGGTCATGTTATAGAGAGTGGAGTAGATAGTTTATACCTATTGTGAATCCTGGGTCCTGTGTTATCTATATATAGGTATTACCTCTCAGTGTAATCCTGTCTGTGATGTTAATGAAATGACTGCTGCAAAGCTTTCTCTACAGATCGGGAAGTGACAGACTATTATCAGGTTCTGTGGTCAGTGGGAAAATGTAGGATTTTTGTATTTTCTTTTCTAAATCATAGATTGTGACCTAAAGTTAAAAAATTCTTTAAAATACACTTAACGGAAAAAAGTGATTTATATAATAGGTCAATTTCTAATTTCACATTCCCTTTAAAGAAATAGATAGATAAAAAAAAATTATTTCATACAATACCTGTAGTACTAAATAGGAATTTAACCTTTCTGCATCACTACCCACAGCAGACTTCCAAATCAACCAAAATGTGATTGTTCTCCGTGAGAAACCCAAGTAATCTTGTAGATAAACCTTTTAATGGCTAACAAAAATACATGATGTTATGGCGAGTTTTCGGTTCTTCGATCGAATCTTTATCAGGCTAAAAATGAAACTGGCTAACACCGTACCAAACACTCCCCCCCCACCCCTTTTTTTATTTTAAATCAACCAAAGAATGTCTTCTCAAGAAGAAGGCCGAAATTTTTGAATGGTCGAGCCAGATCCCTGACCTGAATCCCACTGAAGAACTGTATGTTGATGGTGCTACAAACAAGATTCCATCGCAATCTGACAAAGATAGCCAAGTCAGGATGTGATATTCTGAAAGACACCTACCCAAAAAGACTGAATGCTGTCATAACGTCAAAAGGGTACATTAACAAAGCATTCCTTTTAATGCATTTTCATGCAACTACATTATTTTTTGGAGGGGTGGGGTGGCTTTTTTTTCTTTATCAAGCTAAAAAGATTAAGATTTGAGTTTTTAGAATTCCATTGAAAGACAAACTGGTCACAGTGAGGGTGGAAATAAATCTAAAATGACTTATCTTAGTCTGCCATTTTAACGTGACAAAAACCTATAACCGGGGTGTGTAGACTTTTAATACCAACTGTATATGTAACGGATAGTTCAGATCGAGCGCTGGTTGCACTGATGGAATTTGGAGAGGGTGAGGGAGAGCGGTATAAAGGCCCATTTAGACGCAACAATGAGCGCTCAAAATTTGCATAAACGTCAGTTTGAGTGACAGTTTTGAGCGATCATTTTGCATAAACTCTTAAGTACCTATTTAAGAGTTTATGCAGTGTGCAAATGAAGCCGTGCAGCTGGGGGGGTCTGTTATTTCCATTCAGCTCCTTTCAGTGGCAGTACCATTGGAGAACAAAGAATATGATCAGAGCTGTGCTGCTGAGAACTCAGTGTGCGGAGCTGATAAGCCAAATCGCTGACTTTAAGCTGGATTTAAGTTCGATGCGACTAGTGCATGAAAAGTGCACCATGGCCACACATTTAAACTCGGCAATTATCGTTCAAAAGACTTTTGAATGATTGTTGTCTTTTTTAGATGTTTTTTTTGTTTGTTTGTCTTTTTTGTGGGGGTTGGGGCGATTTTATGATTTGCTTAAATATAGTTGTTTGTTTGTATTGTTTTAAGGTAAGGCTATGTTCTATATATGTTAAATTCAAGATACTTGTACATGCATAAATGTAAGGGGGAATTGTATTTAAAAATATAATTTCAATCAAAATCTGATTATAAGCATTGTTGTAGCCGCCTTTTTGACTATAGCATTCTCTAATGGCAGTGGCTTTATTCAGCCTGATAAAGCGTCCTGTAATAACACAGGGGCGAGCATCACTGGGACAATCTGCTGAGCATCATTTACCTGACGGCTCATCTCGTATGAAATGCATGTATGCAGAAGTGAATGTCATCTGTGTATGTATAGTGTACATAAGACTGTGTCTGTGTATGTATGTAGATAGATAGATTCACACGTTGACTATTTTGGTGCAGATCCGAAGCAAAATCCACAGCCTATTTTGCACTGTATTGTCTGTTTTATTTTTTGTGTGGAGTCACATCAGTGATACTGGTTTTTAAGCAAATTTTCTGTTGTGGAAAATCTGCATCTATTTAGGAGCATGTGAACGTGTACCCTAAGGCCTCATGTCCACGGGGAAAATCAGGCCCGCCACGGATTCTCCATGCGGAATCCCACAGCAGGTCCCTCCTTTTCCGCGGACATGAGCCCTAAAAAGAAGAATTACTTACCTGTCTGGACGCTGCGGATCTGCCCTCTGTCGCAGACGGATCTTCTTCCTTCGGCCCGTGCCGGAGATCAGAAACTCAGCTGCGGGTGTGCAGCGGATCCGGACGGCTTCCATAGGCTTCAATACAAGCCTGCAGGAGCCGTCCCCATGGGAGACCCGCACTAAAATGAAGCATGCTGCGGGTGTTTTCCCGCACGCGCAATCCACGCCTCAGTGAAAATGACATCCACAGGTATTTAACTACCTGCGGGTGTCCAATGCATCCCTAAGGGACGCGGATCACGCTGCAGGAGAAACGCTGCGGATTTAAAATGTTATTTTGCCATGGACATGAGGCCTTAGGGTGCATTCACTGGAAGTGGTAATACGGAAATGCTGCAGAAGTAGTCACAAATCACCTGAACAGCGGTGCTTAGTAGCAGTTGGTGAGTAAGGAATGTGTTCTGCAGTGAGAGCTCAAATTTGCATGCAGCAGGGGAAATTTACTAAGCCGAGCATTTCTGTTGCCAGACTTAGTATAATTTTCTCCAGCACGTGGTGCACATAATACAGGAAGAGGGCTACTATTGGGGTCCCTATCACTGGAGTCACTATTACTCCAAGTCCCTCTTATTACTGAGTGGGAGTCAAAGAAAAATGGCTCAAGGTTCAATGACCCCTATTACTGGGGTCACTATTACTCCTGCAACCACTCTGGGGGTCCCTATTACTGGAGTTAATATTACTTCTGCTGGGTAGAAAATACGTGTGTGTGTGTGTGTATATATATATATATATATATATATATATATATATATATATATATATATATATATATATATATATAATCTCTCTCTATACCTCGATCGTTATGTGTTTTTCTTTCTATATGTATACTAATTATATACTGTAGTACAAAAACTTAATATGTAGCCTTAAAAATCAGATATGCCAAGGCTTTGCAAAGCTGAGAGAAATGTGTGCAGAAATTCAGAGATGATACAGAACCGGATGCGAAGGCTGCGTTTTTCCCAGTATTTAGATAACAACTGTTTAACTACGTATATGACTAACGCTCCCTCAGGCGGAACTGCAGACATCCCATATATGGTTATGCGGTGGATTTGGGCCAATGAGAACCATTACACATTTCTAGTGACGTGACGAGTATAAAGCCCTATGTAATCTGTAATAAAGTGCACAGTTATTTCCCTGTGTGAGGAACTATACCAGATCTCTGTGTGTGGTGTTTCTTTTTTACCGCCGGCAACGGGGCATTGGGGTGGGCCGGATTGGTGTTGTACGCAGAATGTCCCTGACACCAGCCTCTACAGGTGGTTGCAAAGCCCTTGCTCTAGAGCTTGGGTTCTGCAGGCGGCAGAGACCTTGCCCGGTTGCCCAGGTTATACATACACTACGGTTCAAAAGTTTGGGGTCACATTGAAATGTCCTTATTTTTGAAGGAAAAGCACTGTACTTTTCAATGAAGATAACTTTAAACTAGTCCTAACTTTAAACAAATGCACTCTATACATTGCTAATGTGGTAAATGACTATTCTAGCTGCAAATGCCTGTTTTTTTGTGCAAAATCTACAAAGGTGAATAGAGGCCCATTTCCAGCAACTATCACTCCAGTGTTCTAATGGTACAATGTGTTTACTCATTGGCTCAGAAGGCTAATTGATGATTAGAAAACCCTTGTGCAATCATGTTCACACATCTGAAAACAGTCTAGCTCGTTACAGAAGCTACAAAACTGACCTTCCTGTGAGCAGATTGAGTTTCTGGAGCATCACATTTGTGGGGTCAATTAAACGCTCAAAATGGCCAGAAAAAGAGAACTTTCATCTGAAACTCGACAGTCTATTCTTGTTCTTAGAAATGAAGGCTATTCCATGCGAGAAATTGCTAAGAAATTGAAGATTTCCTACAACGGTGTGTACTACTCCCTTCAGAGGACAGCACAAACAGGCTCTAACCAGAGTAGAAAAAGAAGTGGGAGGCCGCGTTGCACAACTAAGCAAGAAGATAAGCACATTAGAGTCTCTAGTTTGAGAAACAGACGCCTCACAGGTACCCAACTGGCATCTTCATTAAATAGTACCCGCAAAACACCAGTGTCAACATCTACAGTGAAGAGGCGGCTGCGGGATTTTGGGCTTCAGGGCAGAGTGGCAAAGAAAAAGCCATATCTGAGACTGGCCAATAAAAGAAAAAGATTAAGATGGACAAAAGAACACAGACATTGGACAGAGGAAGACTGGAAAAAAGTGTTGTGGACGGATGAATCCAAGTTTGAGGTGTTTGGATCACAAAGAAGAACATTTGTGAGACGCAGAACAAATGAAAAGATGCTGGAAGAATGCCTGACGCCATCTGTTAAGCATGGTGGAGGTAATGTGATGGTCTGGGGTTGCTTTGGTGCTGGTAAGGTGGGAGATTTGTACAGGGTAAAAGGGATTCTGAATAAGGAAGGCTAATCACTCCATTTTGCAACGCCATGCCATACCCAGTGGACAGCGCTTGATTGGAACCAATTTCATCCTACAACAGGACAATGACCCTAAACACACCTCCAAATTGTGCAAGAACTATTTACAGCAGACAGCTGGTATTCTATCGGTAATGGAGTGGCCAGCGCAGTCACCAGATCTGAACCCCATTGAGCTGTTGTGGGAGCAGCTTGACCGTATGGTACGCCAGAAGTGCCCATCCAACTTGTGGGAGATGCTTCTAGAAGCGTGGGGTGCAATTTCACAAGCTTAGCTCAACAAATTAACAGCTAGAATGTCAAAGGTGTGCAATGCTGTAATTGCTGCAAAAGGAGGATTCTTTGACGAAAGCAAAGTTTGATGTAAAAACAATGTTATTTCAAATACAAATCATTATTTCTAACCTTGTCAATGTCTTGACTCTATTTTCTATTCATTTCACAACGCATGGTGGTGAATAAGTGTGACTTTTCATGGAAAACACAAAATTGTTTGGGTGACCCCAAACTTTTGAACGGTAGTGTAGGTCCACGTATGTGAAATTATCGCAAGTGCTTAGAATAGACTTGAATGGTAAGCATCATATCACTTGCATTCAGATCTCATGCCATACAAGTGCGAATTTAAAAAAATCCCATGGGGAATAATGACGAATCGGCCAAAAAATAGGACATGCAAGCAGAAAAAAATTCTCATCTGAATAAACAAAGAGAAATCAATGTCTTAACATGCGCAAGTGCCGTCCATATTGCTATCCGATGGTACACTCGTGAGTATACATGTCAAATACAAGGTCCAAGGGGGTGACTCTGGTTTGTCTCCAGTTCTTATGTGGCCTGACAACTGGGCAGCAATCTAAGAAACATTTCTCTCGCCCAGCCTGCAACGCCGACAGGTGGCAGCACTGCAGAAATTGAGACTGCTGAACCTTGATCAGCTCACCTGCATTCCCGTTTTTCTTCCTTTAAAAACCCTTTTCATTAAAATCACACCTGAAAATTAACTCCTGCTTGTTCTTATAGGTGAAGAATGCCTGTGTCTGCCCGTTCCTTTCAGAAGAAACCCTTGCACTCCCCATACCTTTATAAATAGAGAAAAAATAAGATAGCTCCAACTTTTTTTTTTAATGTAAATCATTATCTTTGATATTATGTATTTAATTTATTTATTGTTGATTATCCTATTAAAATATGAAAGATTATTAAAGAATCTACATTACCCGATCTGCTTGCATCGCTATATAATGATACACTTCCAACCATTAATGAATCTTTATATTATGTATTTTTAGTTCAGTTTTTGTCTCTTACTTCATTTGTTACTATTTATTTTGTTATATAATAAGGATTTTTCTAAAGTAAAATAAAGTTTGACTTTTATTTTCAAATTAACCTAATATACAGTCTGTTTTGGTATTCATTCCTACTGGAAATCTGGTATTTAGTGTCAAAATCCAGTATGCTTCTCTCTTGAGAACCATTTTTTGGCTTATTTTGCATTTTCTGGAGTTTCTGGCTTTTTTTTTTTTTTTAACCAAAAAATGCAAAATTAATAATATCCCTTAAGTGTACTTCTAGGAAATGTTTAACTGCTTGGGTAGAAATTTTTTATTTGTCTCACCTGTTTCACTATGCACGGTTCAACTTTTCTTGTGGTACATCCTATGTAATATTCTTTGCATGCTATGCATGTTATTACATATACTATGTTTTCAGTGTTACAATTTATGAAACTTTTAATATTAAGTTATTTGTTCCCTTCACTGTTGGTAAATTGATCCCTTTTTCAACGCTAGATGGCATGCACTGCACCGAGAGTTCCCACATTTAAAAAATCCTTTTGAATGTCATCCAATGTGGTTTCTTTGCGGGAGGAAGTCCAGGCAATCAGATCTGTCCCTGCTTCCCAACCTAAGCCTGGGCTGTCTAGGCCTGTAAAAAGAGCAGGACCTGGCTTCCTCGGACTCCGGTGAGTCAGACTTGGATATGTCTGAAGGTGAAATTTCAGACTTGTCCACGCCGGTCCTCTTAGAAGATGACAAAAAAAAAGTATTATTTTTCAAATTGTGATTTGGAAGAATTAATAACAGGTGTTCGTAACACAATGGAATTATCACACGTCCAACAACACAGGTCCGTTCATCTGTTAATCAGACACTAAAACAACTGGTGGAAGATGAGTGGGAAAAGGCAGAGAGACAATTGTCAATGTCCAAAGACTTCAAGGACAGGCTCTTGTTCTCCGCTGATTAAACTAAATTATGGAACACCGTTCCAAAGGTCGACATTCAAGTCGTTAAAGTAATTAAAAAGACAGCACTCCCATTTGAGGATGCTTCCCAGCTTACGGATCCCATGGACTGGAAGGTGGACGGGCTCCTCAAGCGTGGCTGGGAGACTACAGCCAACCTGATGGACGCTAACATATAGGGAGCTTAGAGCAATTTGGCAGACATTGACCCAGGCAGAAGGTGCACTGTAGGGACAGCATGTCAAAATTCTGTCCGATAATATAACAGCAGTCTCTTTCATACGGAACCAGGCACCCTCACTTACAACGCCAGTCAAAAAGGATATTTACGTGGCCGGAAGAAAATTTAAGATTCCTGTCAGCAGTGCATCTAAAGGGCTCTCTAAATGTGGTCACGGATTATCTGAGCCAGGAGAAAAAATGCAGGAAACAGACTGGAATACGTCCATATTCAGGGACCAAACAGCCCAGTGGGGCTCCCCGCAAGTAGACGTGTTTGCGGACAAAAACAATACAAAATGCCAAAACTTTTATTCCCTGAACATTAGAGATGAGCGAGCACCAGAATGCTCGGGTGCTCGTTACTCGAGTCGAACTTTCCACGATGCTCGAGGGTTCGTTTCGAGTAACGAACCCCATTGAAGTCAATGGGCGACTCGAGCATTTTTGGATATCGCCGATGCTCGCTAAGGTTTTCATTTGTGAAAATCTGGGAAATTCAAGAAAGTGATGGGAAAGACACAGAAACGGATAGGGCAGGCGAGGGGCTACATGTTGGGCTGCATCTCAAGTTCCCAGGTCCCACTATTAAGCCACAATAGCGGCAAGAGTGGTCCGCCCCCTCCCAACAATTTTTACTTCTGAAAAACCCTCATTAGCAAGGCCGACCTTAGCTAAGCACAATCACTGCCTGCATGACACTCCGCTGCCACTTCTTCTGGGTTACATGCTGCCCAACCCCCCCGCACGACCCAGTGTCCACAGCGCACACCAAAGTGTCCCTGTGCAGCCTTCCGCTGCCCTCATGCCACACGCTGGCCTCATAGCCACACCACCCTCATGTCTATTTATAAGTGCATCTGCCATGAGGAGGAATCGGAGGCACACACTGCAGAGGGTTGGCAGGGCCCGGCAGCGACCCTCTTTAAAAGGGGTGGGGTGTTGGCCCACAATGCTGTATAGAAGCAATGAGAACTCCAATCCTGTGCCACCTCCGTCAAAAGCTGCAAACGTGGGCATAGCAATGGGGAATCCATATGCCAGACAGTATTCATTCTGTCAAGGTGTCGCATAGCTCAATCCACACTGCAAGGGGAAAGCCGTCAGCGCTCTGCCCCCTACCCAAGTCAGTCAGTGCCTTTGTGCCAGACAGGTCAAACACCGCAATGGGAACTAAGTTTGCACCAACAGCATAGGTGGGTCCTAGGAAACCCAAGACATGAACAAAAAATTGATCTGAGCGGCCAAACATGGCAGACTTGCACCGCGCCCACAGCATAGGCCTCGGCCCACAGATTCAACAATCCTAGGCTGGAAGCGGATTTTCACTGCACCCAGGACATAGGCCTCTGCACAAACCCTCAGCAATCGCGTGCCTACAGCGGACTCCAATGCTAGCGTAGCTGTGCGTGTCTCATTAGCGCTGTATTGATCCTGTAGTTTGTCCCAATGCAGTGCCCTGGATAGTAGAGCTAATGTCAGATTAAATACAGCTAGGCTTTGGCCCACACTGCATGCCCCAGTCAGACTGGGGTTCTTTATAAGTAGACACATGCAGTTACAACTCTGTGTGGACCGACAGCATGGGTGGGTCCCAGGAAGCCACCGGCGTTACATAAATAAATCCCATTGCATTGCCCAGCACAGCTGAGGTAACGTCAGATTACACTGCATGCCCCACAGTCTGACCGGGGTTTTTAATACATAGACACAGGCAGGTACAAATCCCTAATGTGAAGTCCGTGTGGACCCAAAGCATGGGTGGCTCCCTGGAACCCACCGGCGGTACATAAATCCAATTGCAGTGCCCTGGACAGCAGAGCTAACATCAGATACAATACAGGTGGGCTTCGGCCCACAGTGCATGCCCCAGTCAGACTGGTAATATGTACCTTAACAGTAACCGCGTTGGTGGGAATGTGGTGGCGACTGCGGACCTAGTAGCGCGGTTTTATTTAGTTGGTTTTCGGAATGTGGCCAGGATTAAGTGGGCCGTGGCGGGGGTATGGTGGGGGGGGGGGGGCTCTCTTGTTGTGGCAGTCCAAGAATTTCACCTTTAACGACACCAGACGGACCAATGCAAAGGTATTTGCCAAGAATGTTTTGATTGTTGGAGGAGGAGGGGGATATTTTGGAGGCACTACGTGTCCTCTCCACGTGTCCGTGGTTATATGCACCTTAACAGTAACCGCGTTGGTGGGAAATGGCCTCGCCGCCATCATGTCTTTGGGAGGCCTCCGTTTCCACACCCCACGGACATAGCATTAGCAGCGGTATAGGCAGAGCCCAGAATTAGTAACATTTCAGCGGTAGCATTAGGGACAGGCCCCGGAACATATCACTAGCAGCATTATAGGGGGAGCACAGTATTAGTTCCATTTCAGTAGTAGTAGCAGTCCAGACAGGCCCCAGTAACAATTCCGAAGCAGCAGTATAGGGGGAGCAAGTCTTAGTTCCATTTCAGTAATAGTAGCACTGAAGACAGGCCCCAGTAACAATTCCAAAGCAGCAGTATAGGGGGAGGGCAGTCTTAGTTCCATTTCAGTAATAGTAGCACTCAAGCCAGGCCCCAGTAACAATTCCAAAGCAGCAGTATAGGGGGAGCGCAGTCTTAGTTCCATTTCAGTAATAGTAGCAGTCTAGACAGGCCCCAGTAACAATTCCGAAGCAGCAGTATAGGGGGAGCACAGTGTTAGTTCCATTTCAGTAGTAGTAGCAGTCAAGACAGGCCACAGTAACATTCCCGTTGCAGCAGTTTAGGGAGATAAGTCTCTTTCACATTTCAGTAGTTGCAGTATAGACAAGGCCCCAGTTACATTTATGTAGCAAAAGTGTAGGCCAACCCCACACACCTTGCTGTATCATGAGTGCAGGCGAAGCCCATAAAAATTACTAGGATTACACTGTAGGCCCAAAAAAATTGGTGTACCAACAGTACAAATGTACCTCAGAAAAATTGCCCATGCCCAACCAAGAGGGCAGGCGAAACCCATTAATCGCTTTGGTTACTGTGGCTTAATTTGTAACGAGGCCTGGAGGCAGCCCAGTTAAAATAAAAATTGGTTCAGGTGCAAGTTTCAACGCTTTAATGAGAATTGAAACGTATAAACATTGTTTACAAAAGTAATATGACTGAGCCTTGTGGGCCTAAGAAGAATTGCCCATTCGGCGTGATTACGTGAGGTTTCAGGAGGAGGAGCAGGAGAAGGAGGATGAAAATAATACACAGATTGATGAAGCTAAAAGGTCCCCGTTTTTTATGGTGATAGAGAACGATGCTTCCACCCGCAGGTGCAGCCTACATATTGTTTAGGTACCGCTGCTGTCCGCTGGTGGAGAAGAGAAGTCTGGGGAAATCCAGGCTTTGTTCATCTTTATGAGTGTAAGCCTGTCGGCACTGTCAGTTGACAGGCGGCTACGCTTATCCGTGATGATTTCCCTAGCCGCACTAAATACCCTCTCTGACAAGACGCTAGCCGCAGGGCAAGCAAGCACCTCCAGGGCATACAGCGCGAGTTCAGGCCACGTGTCCAGCTTCGACACCCAGTAGTTGTATGGAGCAGAGGCGTCACGGAGGACGATCGTGCGATCGGCTACGTACTCCCTCACCATCCTTTTACAGTGCTCCCGCCGACTCAGCCTTGACTGGGGAGCGGTGACACAGTCTTGCTGGGGAGCCATAAAGCTGTCAAAGGAACTTTGGAGAGTGTTCCCCTGCCTGCGCTGTACATGCTGCCTGATCTCCGCGCCTCCCCTACTACCTGGCCCTCGGAACTGCGCCTTCTGCCACTAGCGCTGTCGGATGGGAATTTTACCATCAGCTTGTCCGCCAGGGTCCTGTGGTATAGCATCACTCTCGAACCCCTTTCCTCTTCGGGTATGAGAGTGGAAAGGTTCTCCTTATACCGTGGGTCGAGCAGTGTGTACACCCAGTAATCCGTAGTGGCCAGAATGCGTGTAACACGAGAGTCACGAGAAAGGCATCCTAACATGAAGTCAGCCATGTGTGCCAGGCTACCTGTACGCAACACATGGCTGTCCTCACTAGGAAGATCACTTTCAGGATCCTCCTCCTCCTCAGGCCATACACGCTGAAAGGATGACAGGCAAGCAGCATGGGTACCCTCAGCAGTGGGCCCGGCTGTCTCTTCCACCTCCTACTCATGCTCCTCCCCCTCCTCCTCCTCCTCCAAAACACGCTGAGATATAGACATGAGGGTGCTCTGACTATCCAGCGACATACTGTCTCCCCCGCCTCCGTTTCCGAGCGCAAAGCGTCTGCCTTTATGCTTTGCAGGGAACTTCTCAAGAGGCATAGCAGAGGAATGGTGACGCTAATGATTGAGGAGTCTACCCAGATGGTGAGCGGCGATGCTGCAAAGTTTCCAAGGACCTGGCAGATGTCTGCCAACCAGGCCCACTCTTCTGTAAAGAATTGAGGAGGCTGACTCCCACTACGCTGCCCATGTTGGAGTTGGTATTCCACTATAGCTCTACGCTGCTCATAGAGCCTGGCCAACATGTGGAGTGTAGAGTTCCACCGTGTGGTCACGTCACACAGCAGTCGGTGCACGAGCGGATTAAACCGATGTTGCAGGGTGGCAGCGTCCGTGTTGGACTTGCGAAAATGTGCGCTGAGCCGGCGCACCTTTCCGAGCAGGTCTGACAAGCGTGGGTAGCTTTTCAGAAACTGCTGAACCACCAAATTAAAGACGTGGGCCAGGCATGGCACGTGCGTGAGGCTGCTGAGCTGCAGAGCCGCCACCAGGTAATGGCCGTTGTCACACACGACCATGCCTGGTTGGAGGCTCAGCGGCGAAAGCCAGCGGTCGGTCTGCTCTGTCAGACGCTGCAGCAGTTCGTGGGCCGTGTGCCTCTTCTCTCCTAAGCTGAGTAGTTTCAGCACGGCCTGCTGTCGCTTGGCCACCGCTGTGCTGCCACCCCGCGCAACACTGACTGCTGGCGACGTGCTGCTGCTGACACATCTTGATTGCGAGACAGAGGTTGCGTAGGAGGAGGGTGGTTTAGTGGAGGAAGCATACACCGCCGCAGATACCAGCACCGAGCTGGGGCCTGCAATTCTGGGGGTGGGTAGGACGTGAGCGCTCTCAGGCTCTGACTCCGTCCCAGCCTCCACTAAATTCACCCAATGTGCCGTCAGGGAGATATAGTGGCCCTGCCCGCCTGTGCTTGTCCACGTGCCCGTTGTTAAGTGGACCTTGGCAGTAACCGCGTTGGTGAGTGCGCATACAATGTTGCGGGAGATGTGGTCGTGCAGGGCTGGGACGGCACATCGGGAAAAGTAGTGGCGACTGGGAACCGAGTAGAGCGGGGCCACCGCCGCCATCATGTTTTTGAAAGCCTCCGTTTCCACAAGCCTATACGGCAGCATCTCCAGGCTGATCAATTTGGCTATGTGCACGTTTAACGCTTGAGCGTGTGGGTGCGTGGCGGCGTGCTTGCGCTCAAACAGTTGCGCTAGCGACGGCTGGACACTGCGCTGAGAGACATTGCTGGATGGGGCCGAGGACAGCGGAGGTGAGCGTGTGGGTGCAGGCCGGGAGACGGTCGTGCCTGTGTCCTGAGAGGGGGGTTGGATCTCAGTGGCAGGTTGGGGCACAGGGGGAGAGGCAGTGGTGCAAACCGGAGGCGGTGAACGGCCTTCGTCCCACCTTGTGGGGTGCTTGGCCATCATATGCCTGCGCATGCTGGTGGTGGTGAGGCTGGTGGTGGTGGCTCCCCGGCTGATCTTGGCGTGACAAACCTTGCACACCACAGTTCGTCGGTCGTCTGCACTCTCAGTGAAAAACTGCCACACCTTTGAGCACCTTGGCCTCTGCAGGGTGGCATGGCGCGAGGGGGCGCTTTGGGAAACATTTGGTGGATTATTTGGTCTGGCCCTGTCTCTACCCCTGGCCACCGCACTGCCTCTTCCAACCTGCCCTGCTGCTGCACTTGCCTCCCCCTCTGAAGACCTGTCCTCAGTAGGCGTAGCAAACCAGGTGGGGTCAGTCACCTCATTGTCCAGCTGCTCTTCCTCCGAATCCTCTGTGCGCTCCTCCCTCGGACTTACTGAAATTACTACTACCTCACTGATAGACAACTGTGTCTCATCGTCATCGTCCTCCTCACCCACTGAAAGCTCTTGAGACAGTTGCCGGAAGTCCCTAGCCTCATCCCCCGGACCCCGGGAACTTTCCAAAGGTTGGGCATCGGTCACGACAAACTCCTCCGGTGGGAGAGGAACCATTGCTGCCCAATCTCGGCAGGGGCCTGAGAACAGTTCCTGGGAGTCTGCCCGCACGTCATAATGTGTCATTTTCATGGAATGAGGAGGCTGGGAGGAAGGAGGAGCAGCAGCCAGAGGATTCAGAGTTGCAGCTGTGGACAGCGTAGAAGACTGGGTGGTCGATAGATTGCTGGATGCACTTTCTACCATCCACGATAGGACCTGCTCACACTGCTCATTTTCTAATAAAGGTCTACCGCGTGGACCCATTAATTGTGAGATGAATCTGGGGACCCCAGAAACTTGCCTCTCTCCTAATCCCGCAGCAGTCGGCTGTGATACACCTGGACCAGGAGCTCGGCTTGTGCCCACACCCTGACTTGGGCCTCCGCATCCTCGCCCCCGTCCACGTCCTCTAGGCCTACCCCTACTCCTCAGTTACGAGTAGAGCAGAAACAGAATGCTGTAATTAAATGTGCCGCTTATTGGCCTGTGGTTGGAGGCTGACTTCGCTTACGGAACGCATAGCAGAGCCAGGAAACAATTATGTGCAAGGCTGGGTATTAATCAGCGACTACTCCCCCCAGCAGACACGGCGTAAACTGAAGACGGTCACTGCCAGGCCAAATATAGTATATTTTTCAACTTTTTGGGAAAAAGCCCACTGCCTCTGATATACACTGTATTTGGATTTCCCTGTTGGAGGATGACTGTGGTTACTGAAAGCCCAGTGCAGCCAAGAAACAATTATGCGCAAAGCTGGATATTAATCACAGACTACTCCCCCCAGCAGACACGGCGTAAACTGAAGACAGTCACAGGCAGGCCAAATATAGTATATTTTTCAACTTTTTGGGAAAAAGCTCACTGCCATTATAGCCAGTATACCTCTTTCCCTGCTTCACCAGTACTGCCCCTATACTCTGTAAAATGACTGCAGACTGAGGACGCTATGGTCTGCACGCCCGATATACCAAAAAAAAAAAATTTGTGCAACACTGTTAAAAGCAGCCTCAACAGTACTGCACACGGTCAGATGTGGCCCTAAGAAGGACCGTTAGGTGTTATATTCGTCTTCAAGAACCCCAACACTCTCCCTATAGCAGCTACAGCAAGACAGCACTTTCCCTGATCTCTCTCAGCATGCATCTGTGGCGAGCCGTGGGCGGAGCAGATTTAAATACTCAAGTGTCATCTGATCTCCCCAGCCACTCACTGCAGGGGGGTGGGATAGGGCTGGAATGTCACAGGAGGAAGTTGTAATGCCTTCCCTGTGTTTCTATTGGCCAGAAAAGCGCGCAAATTTCTCAGGGAAGGAAATGTAATGGTGTCGAGCACCGCGTGGTGCTCGTCTCGAGTAACGAGCATCTCGAACACCCTAATACTTGAACGAGTATCAAGCTCGGACGAGTACGCTCGCTCATCTCTACTGAACATCAGAGACAGACCATTGGCACTGGACGCCTTATCCCAAATATGGGAGGTGGATCTGGCCTATGCCTTTCCTCCCCTTCCTCTGATAACCCAAGTTCTAAGGAAAATCCGCAACAGCCAAACCAGGGTTTTTCTGATCGCACCTGCATGGCCAAAAAGACCCTGGTACACACTGTTAAAATCTCTCCTTATAGATACTCCAATTGCACTTCCCGTGAAGCAGGACCTTCTGTTCCAAGATCCAGTCTTCTGTCACGAGATTCACCAGTTGAAGCTGACTTTCTGGCTCCTGAGCGCTATAGGCTGAAGAGGCAAGGTTTACCGGACAAGGTAATTGGAATATATTTTTGAGGTAGATACTTTCCGACTTTTAAGAAGCATTTCAAAGTCTGGAAAAAAATTTTACACTTGTATAGACCCCAGGTTCCGGACACAAATAAACCTGGCCTATCAAAAATTTTAGAATTTTTGCAGGATGGTCTGGACATGGGTCTTGGCCCCAGGACTCTAAGAGTTCAGGTCACAGCTCTGAGCTTGGTATTTGATCGCCAGCTAAGCAAAAATAGATGGATTTGTAGATTTTTGCAAGGGGCCAACAGACTTAAACCTTTCATCAGGAAGTCTATTTCGGCCTGGGATCTTAATCTAGTTCTGGATAGCCTATACCAGCATCCATTTGAACCAATTGAGTGTATATCTCTTAGAAATCTGTCAATCACGATGGCCTTCCTGACAGCCATAACAACTGCTAGAAGTGTTAATGAACTTCGGGCCCTATCCTGTAGAGAACCCTATTTAAGAATCTTGGATGACAGGATAATCTTGAAACTTGATCCAGGGTTTTTCCCAAAAGTTGTGTCGAGCTTTCACATGGAGCAGGAAATTGTCTGCCTCCTTTTGCCAAAACTTGAGAAATTCTAGAGAACAGCGCATGCATAGCCTAGACTTCAGCCGAGCTGCATTGACATATCTACAAGTTTCACAAAGCTTCAGGGATTCAGATAGATTATTTCTCCAGTTTAAGGGTAGAAATAAGGGAAAGGCAGCCACGAAAGATACCATTGCTAGGTGGTTAAGATTAGCCATACAGGAAGCTTACAAAGCAAAAAGTCTGTTAGTTCAAGAAGGAGTAAGGGCCCATTCAACAAGGGCCCTCGCTTCTTGGGCCGTGCGCAGGGAAGCATCGAGTGAACAAATATGTAAGGCTGCAACCTGGTCTAGTATTCACACCTTCACCAAGCATTACGGTTTGGACCTACACTCTGAGAGGGAGCTGGCCTTTGGACGGAAGTGGGAAAAGGGGAATTATTCTTACCGATAGTTCGTTTTCCATGAGTCCATCATGACAGCACATACCCTATTGTGATTACTGTATATGTAATGTTCAGTACACCTGTTTTACAGTAATAATAAAATAATTTGGCCACATAACCGTTGTGGTGATTGCAAAGTCACAGGAGAATGGCGGAGGGAGGCGGCCTTTTAAACTCTCCTCTTCCTGTCCCAACAAGGTCAAAGGGCAACCTCCATGTGTGCTGTCATGATGGACTCATGGGAAAGGAAGTATCGGTAAGAATAAATCTGGTTTTCTTTTCACAATGTTTAAGGATTTACCATATTGACTCAGCTTACACTTGGGTCGGCTAATACTAGAGTATATAAGTTTTACCACAAAAAATTGGTAAAACTTATTGACTCAAATATAAGTCGAGCTATACTTGGGTATATGCTGGGTTTTAAAAAAACCCTCCATACTCACCTCCCAGCTGGCATGTGTATCCCCGGCGGCGGTGCGGCAAGCTGCTAGAATCCTCCCCGCTGTTAGCGGCTGTGAATGATCGAGTGCCGGCTTGGCTGATTGGACGGTACTCAATCTAATCACAGCGGTTCCTTTCAGAGCATTGATGGCAGGGGATTAGAAAGCCGAGCCAAGATGAGCAGGGAGATGACAGAGGCCAATCGCACCGAGGGCATGAAGAGTCCCTTTTTTGTCTCCACACGCAGCCAATCGGACCACGGGCATGGAGGCCCCCTTTTTTCCGCCACACTGCCAATCGCACCGCTGGCATGAGGGACCTTTTTTTGTCTCCACACACAGCCAATCGGACCGCGGGCATAGAGGCCCCCTTTTTTTTCTATCACACACTGCCAGTCACACCACGGGCATGAGGGCTCCCTTCTTTGTCGCCTCACACGGCCAACCGCACCGCTGGCATGAGGAACACCTTTTACGTCTCCACATATGGCCAATCGCTCCGCGGTCATGGAGGCCCCCTTTTCTTTCACCACACACGGCCAATCACACCACGGGTATGGGGGCCACCTTTTTTTCTACCACACATGGCCAATCACACCGCGTGCATGGGGGCCACCTTTTTTTTTTGCCACCCACAGCCAATTGCACCACATGCATGGGGGCCACCTTTTTTTTTTTTTTTTTTTGCCACCCACAGGCATATAGGCCTCCTTTTTTTTTCAGCACACAAAGCTAAACGTACCGCGGGCATTGGTGCAACCTTCTTTGTTTTTTGTCACACACTGCCAGCATGTTAGCCATCCTTTTTCTCACTGCACACTACCAATGGCATCACTGGCATGGGGGGCCATCATTTTTTTCGCCACACGGCCAATCGCACAAGCATAGGGGCCAACTTTTTATTTATTTTTTGCTGCCCAACATGGCGGGCATGAGGACCACCTTTTTTTTTTTTGCCACACACTACTAAATCAGACCGCAGGTATGGGACCACCTTTTTTTTTTGCCACACACTACTAAATCAGACCGCAGGTATGGGGCCACCTTTTTTTTCGCCACACACGACCAATCACACCGTATGCATGGGAGACACTTTTTTCCCTCCACACATGGCTAATCGCACCGCAGGGATGGGGCTACCTTTTTTTTTTTTCTCTATACACGGCGGGCATGGAAACCACCTTTTTTTTCGTCACTCACTGGCAAAAAAAAAAACGGTGGCCCCTTGCCTACGGTCTGATTTGCACACATGCCAATCGTACTGCGGGAATAGGGGCCCCCTTTTTTTTTTTTTTTTTTTGCGACGCACGGGCCAATTGCAACGCGGGCATGGGGGAAGGGGTGAGACCTTTTTTTATTTATTAATCACACGGGAGCCACCCTTTTTCTTGCTACACACGGCCAGTCGCATTACTGGCATGGGGGCCACCATTTTTTTCACCACGCATGGCCAATTGCATCGTGGGCATGGGGTCACTTTTTTTTTTTTTGCCACACACGGCCAATTGCACCACAGGTATGGGGCCACCTTTTTTTTTTTTTCACCACACACAGCGGGCATTAGGGCCACCTTTTTTTTGCCACAAATGGCCAATAGCACCACGCGCATGCGGGGGGGGGGGGGGCCTTTTTTCCGCCACACCCAGCCAGTCACGCCACAAGCAGGGGGGCCGCCTTTTTCGCCACAAACTGCCATCCACACCGCAGGAATAAAGGCCACCTTCCCGACGCTGATGGCCAAATTGCGCCGCGAGCATGAGGCCACCTTTTTTTCCCCACCATGCACGGCCAATCGCACTGTGGCATGAAGGCCATCTTTTTTTCCCACCATTCACGGCCAATGATACTGCGGGCATAAGGGTGGAAGGGGGGTGCCACCTTTTCTTTTTTTTTTTTTTTTTCTTAATTCTTTATTTATGAATTTTCCATTTTTCCAAAACAACAAGTTAAATCACTGTTAGGTAATGCAAAGAAAATGACAACCTGCAACCTAACCAGTGGTGCAGAATTCCCCAACTGGATTAAGGCAAAGTGCTAAACATTAAAGCACGTACAATAAACCCCTGGAGGTGGGCCTATTCAGGTACTAGCTATGGTATTGCAAATGTGAACTGCTATTATGCTTGGTCCTGGATTTTGCAACCCCTGTAAAGAGGTAAGAGGACCCTCATTAAAGGTCAGTCCCCGACCCATGCCTCCCCACCCTTCTACCTAAACCCAACCCACCCCATGTACCCTCTATATTACTCCATTCTCGTGATAGTGACGGAGAACCTCCTAATTTTAAACAGCTGACTGTGGTGTAACATTAGGATGGCGTAAGATGGAAAAACAAACCATAGGAAAGGAAGACGAAAGGGGAAAAAAAAAGGGGGGGGGGGTGAAATCAAAATCTAAAAAAGGAATGGAATAGAAGGGAGGAAGAGTACATCGTAAAGCGTAGTCTTGCATTTGTCCCAATATTATTTGGCAGGACCTTGGCGTACTGCAGCGTCCCTTTCTGAACTGTACTAAGGGCGTAATTCTGCTCTTTAGCGCTCTTATGAGTTATATATGTTACGGAATTCCAAGGAATCCTGGAATTCGATCCAATAAAACCAGGTTTTCTGAAACTTATCTTGTGTACCTTTTACTGAAGCTGTCAAATCCTCCATCTCCATTATCTAAACCACATCTTAATTGAGGGAGACACATTCTGCCGCCATAGCCTAGGAATACATGCTCTTGCTGCGTTTACCAGATGGCGTACCACAGACTTTTTATATGTGGACACAGGTACGTCGTTGAGATGCAGCAGGAACAGCGCGGGTGATTTGGGTAGAATGAAGCTTGTGAATTTGGAGGTGATCCGCCAAACTTCAGACCAGAAACTGGCCAACATTGGGCATTCCCAAAATATGTGTAGCATTGTACCTTGTTCTCCTCCACACCTCCAACACTCAGGGGAAACGGAAGGGAACATCACATGTAAGCGAGAGGGCACCCTGTACCAGCGCGTAAGGATCTTGAAACCTGATTCCTGGACTTTGCTCGATATAGATGATTTATGTGTGAATGTATAAATCCTATGTCTCTGCTCTTCTGTGAGTGTAATCGACAGTTCTCTTTCCCAGTTCTGTATGTAAGAGGGGGCTATCGAGTCAGGCTCGGCATTCAATAGATTATAGATATGTGAAAGCGTATGTCTAGATGGGTCTTTCCCCAGACATAACTGTTCAAATTGGGTCTTTGGGCGGGTGAAACCTCGGGGTTGGGGAAGGGATGTAAGGAAGTGTTGGAGTTGAAGAATTTGCCACGTTGAAAGGGGGGCTGGAACCATGACATTGGCTAGGGATTCGACTGAGAGCCAATTTTCCTCTTGTATAAAATCAATAGCCCTGAATTTTTTGTTGTCCAGCCACCTGCGGAATCTACCGTTCTCTAATCCCAGTGGAAAGGAGGGGTTTCCTAAAATTGGGAATAGTGGAGAGGGAGCCGGTGAGAAATCCTTTCTCTGAAAGACCCCAAGAGTGGCCTTTATAGTGGGGCCGATTGTGGGGTGATCTTTGATCTCCAGGGGCAAGTCATTTTGCAGCCAAGGTAGCGCTATTAAGGGCACGGATGAGGCTCCCCCCTCCACAGACACCCATTGCTTGGTATCCTTGTGTCTGTGCCAATCCACCACCCTCTGTAATTTGGAGGCTTGGTGATATGCCTTTATGTCTGGAAGACCCAGACCCCCCTCCATTTTAGGTCTTACCAATGTGGCCCGAGCTATTCGGGTGGGTTTATCTGCCCAGATAAATTTGTTCATTAGGGAATTCAGGTGTCTAAAAAATGTTGATGGTATATGGACTGGAAGGGCCTGAAAAAGATAAAGCAGTCTTGGTAGGATGTTCATTTTAAAAATTGAACATCTACCAAACCACGAAAATAACCCGTTCTTCCAGGCGTTCAGGTCAGATTTAATCTTACCTAATAACCCTGGATAATTAGCTAAGTAAAGATCCTTCGTGTCTGCGGTTAGGGGTATACCCAGGTATTTTATGTGTTCTTTGACCCAACGAAATGAGAAGGACTCTTTCAGGTGTGCTACTAATGATTGAGGTAGGGAAATATTTAGTGCAGCCAATTTTTGGTAATTTATTTTGAAGTTGGACAATTGGGCATAGCTTCTAAGTTCGGTTATTAAGTTGGGCAGTGAGACACGTGGCGCTGATAGAAAGAACAATAAATCATCCGCATACGCCGCCACCTTGTGCACGGCCCCTCCCGTCTGTATGCCCGATATGTTAGGGTTGGCGTGGACATGCCCTAGAAAGGGTTCCAGGCAAAGGACAAAAAGAAAGGGGCGAGAGCGGGCAGCCTTGTCTCGTTCCATTTGAAATATCAAATGACGAGGAGATATGACCGTTGGTCCTCACCGAGGCTGATGGAGATGTGTAGAGGCTTGAAACCCATAGCATCATATGTGACCCCAGGCCAATGTGTCGCAGGGTTTCCTGCATAAACTCCCAGTCCACTCTGTGAAATGCTTTATTAGCATCTGTGGAGAGTAGACATAGTGGGAAGGGTATAATGGTATTGTCTCTTGCTTCTCTCAGAGGGATAAAGCCTATCTGATCTCTGTGTATTATCTGTTGGAGTAAGGGGGATAATCTGCTAGCTAATATCTTAGTAAATAATTTGAGATCTACATTCAATAGAGATATTGGACGGTAATTTTGACAAAGGGTTGGGTCTTTTCCTTCTTTTGGTATGACTGTGATGTGTGCTTTCAGTGTGTGCTTTGGGAGGGGATTACCGGATGCCACGGAGTTGTATGCCTGTAGGAAATGTGGGGAAATGATATCCGAAAAGGTCTTGTAATATGTGAGGGGGAACCCATCCGGCCCTGGAGCTTTCCCAGTTTGTGAATCTTTTATTGCGAGAGCCAATTCTTCCTGTGTGATCGGCGCTTCTATTGACCTGACTGCCTCTAGGGAGAGACGGCCCACACCCGATTCTTGGATATAGGCCTGTATGGTGGCTCTCCTTAAGGCTCGCCCTTCCTCTGACAAGTTAGGTGACAAGTTATACAGGGATTGGTAATAGTCCCTGAATATTTCTGATATCTCCTGGGGTAGGTGATGAAAAAGACCCGGCAGGGTAGCAATGCGTGTAATATATGATCGAGTCCTTTCCTTCCTCAAGGCTTTAGCAAGTGTGCGACTAGGTTTGTTACCATATTCATAATAATGTCTTCTACATTTTGTAAGTACCGCCTTAGCCTGTGACAGGAGAAGAGAACGAACCCGTGTCCTCAGTTGAGCTAGCTCAGCCCCTACTGCACCATCTAGGGTGACCTTGTGTTTTGTCTCCAGTGTCTGTATTTTCCCCAAGAGGTCTTTTAGTAGCGCATTCCTTTCTTTTTTATTATGAGAACCTATTTTAATGAGGCAGCCCCGTATAACACACTTATGAGCCTCCCACACAGATAGTGGGTTAGAATCAGGTAGCGCATTATTGATGAAATAATCCTGTAATGCTTTTTGAATCTCTGCCTTTGTGAGGGGGTTCTGGATAAGAGACTCATTAAGTCTCCAATTCCATGTCCTGTTAGATGTTGAGGGGAATAATAGAGACAAGGTGACCATGGCATGATCTGAGAAAGATATATTGTCGATACTTGCCGCTGAGAGAAGGGGTAAGCTTGAATGTTGGAGCAGGAAATAATCTATCCTAGAATAAGAGTTGTGGGGAGATGAGAAAAAAGTGTAATCTTTGGTGGACGTATGCAAGATTCGCCATACATCAACCAATTGGTGTTCATGTAGTGTGTTCCGAAATCTTCGATGCGTGGAAGCTGGCAAACTACTAGTCCCCTTTGATGAGTCTATTACAGGGTCCAGAGGGATGTTCCAGTCCCCACCTAGCACTAGGGTGCCCTCTCTGAACTCATCCAGCTCCTCCAGGGTCCCCTCAAGGAAGGCAACCTGGCCGGAGTTGGGTAAGTAAAGGGAAGCCAATGTGACCAGTGTGCCCGCAAGTTTACCTTTGATGAACAAGTATCTCCCCGCTCCATCCACCCGCGTCTCAAGGTGTTCCCAGGCGATTGAGTTCGCGATCAGGATGGAAACCCCTTTCGTTTTGGAGTCCGGGCATGCGCTATGGTAGCCATCTGGGAAACGGGCGCCAGTAAGTCTAGGTATAGAGTCCAGTCGGAAATGAGTCTCTTGTATGAAGGCGACTTGTGCCCTTCTCTGCCATAAGAGACGAAGGAGAGAGGATCTCTTTTCAGGAACGTTCAATCCTTGAGCATTGAGGGAGACAAATACAATGTTATTTTTATGCGATGACATCTCTTCCTTAAATAATATAGGAGAGGGAGAAAGAAAGAGAATAAATAAATAAAATAAGTAAAACAAAGTCAAAGAAGTAATTGGATAACCCTGCCACGGAAGAACGGATTAGTGATGAGAGAGGAGAGGGTAAAAAAGAAAAAGGATATAGGGCGGTTGTGGAAAATAGGGGTCCGCCTTTAAAGTCTCTACACTAATCTTAAACCCTTACTAAATTTCTATACAAAGAAAAATCTAATGTCTTGGATTCTGTTCCTTCGGAGCCCGCCGGGGGGAAAGACAGGGCCCAAGACTCCCTAAATGGGGTGCTGTGGAACAGCAGGGCACCTGGAGTGCTTATCACTACTCCTAACGGTTGGCTATATAGTGCCGGATCTAGCCTAAGATTTAGGTGTTGTTTTAACCCGTACTCCGGACTACCACCCCTGAAATGTTGAGGACCCTCTGTCTAAAGGTTCCCTGTTTGGTGCCTCATATCACAATTGATAGAGATGCCTCACATGGTAACTGTGGGTACCGAATTAATAGGTATGGAGAACAGCATGCAGAGTTTACTTTCTCCCCTTCAGCCCCCAAGGCGGATGTGTGAGTCTTGTGTGCTGTATGAAATAGTGAGGCGTTTACAGTCCCACTTCAACCTGCTCATTTTCCGTTCTTTTCTGTCCTCATTTTCAAATAAGCTTTTATGAGTCAACCTTGCATTGATGCCGGGGTGAAAGCAGGACTGATTCTTTCAGGGGTTCCCCTTGAAGGATGTCTGGCAGACCGAAGGTAGTCGACCTCCACTTGATTATTGGCAAGTGGGAAGACTTGCGATACAGTCCAATCAGGTATTGGGACGGCTTCCACTCCCAAGAAATGAAAGGCTCCTTCTAGATCAGCATGTGAGCGGACTGCGTATGTGCATCCACGCTTTTTTAGGATAATATGGAACGGGTGCCCCCATCTGTATGTCGCATCTGCTGCTCTGGCTGCCTCCAGGAGGGGGCGCACAACTTTGCGCATATGGAGGGTTAATTTGGAGACATCTGGTAAGATTGAGATTTGGGAGCCTCTAAATGGTACTGCCCCCCTTTCCCATGCTCTGCGCAAAATCTCCTCCTTTTGTCTGTAGAAATGTACTCTACATATGACATCCCTCGGGTAATTAGGATTCCTGTTTCTTGGGCCCATTAGCCGATGTACCCTGTCAAGCTCTATGTCTCTATCCTCTGGTCTATTCAGCACTTTGTTGAAGATGGCAACAACGCAGTTGTAGAGCGCTTCTGGGGGGACATCCTCCTGTATTCCCCTTAACTTCAGGTTGTTGCGCTGACCCCTGTTTTCTACGTCGTCTAGGTGTAGAGTAAGGTGGCTTAGCTGAGCGTGCTGGGAGTCCACTGTCTGAGATAGTTGCTGTAGTTCAGAGGTAGACTTGGAGGCATTTTGTTCTAACTTCAGAATCCGTTCTGATAGCGATTGGACTTTCTGGGACACGGCTTGGATGGCTAATGTGTGTTTTTCTTCTATCCGCCTGAGCTGTGCTTCCAGGTCATCTTTTGTGGGCAGCGCGCTCACCATCCTCCATAACTCCTGCAATGTATAAGAAATATCTGTCGAGCGGGGGAGGGGTGTATCTGCCCCTTCTCTTGGAGCACCTTGACTGCATGGGGCTGCCCCTGCGAAGGGATTATGAGAAGCCCGTGTCCCCGAGGTGGGAGCCCCCAAAATAGAGTCGGCAAAGCTGGGGCTACCCTCCATTTGACCTGTGCCTGATGCATGGTCTTCAGCACAAGGTGCCTCCCTGCTTCTCCTCTGTGCCTCAGGTGTCAGGTTGGGGGACGGGGTGCTTACACACTGACTTCTTGCCTCCAGTCCATCCAGAAGGGGGGAAGGAGCAGAGCCCCGTATCCCTCTCTCCCCTTGCACTATATCTCTGTAGCCACTGCCTTCTGTTCTCAGGGACCCGTCCTCTTTACCTGAGGGGTAAGACTCTCTTCCCTTCAGTTGTTCTTCTCCCTTCCTGCTGTCAGTGAAGGGGTTTCTGGACTGTCCTGATGGCTGCTGCCTGTATGCCTGTGCAGGGGGGCTCTCACGCTGGGCAGAGCTGTCTCTTGGGTGTAGAGTTTCACTCACCCCCTCCTGATGGTCCCGAGCTGGCTGTGCCTCCACGTGCTGTGCGGCGTTCAGCTTCTGCCTCTCTGCAGTCCTGCTCCCTCCTGCCTCCAAGCTCCTTATCAGTGTTCTCTGCGGGGAGACATTGACAGCTGATTCTGTCTCTCCTGGCTTGCCAGCGGCCACGTGTTCTGCCGGCTCCATTACAGGCAGCGGCCGGCGTGCAGAGGCTGTAGCCGCACTCTGCATATAGCGACTCAGCGGTGTTTCAGGTGCTGCCGCTGCCGACCCTCTCTTCTTGTTGCCTCTGGCCATGCTTTTAAGCTTTAATAACGGTCCTGGGGTATGGTGACCAGGCTGTAAGGTAATGTGGGTCCGGAGCTCTTCCTTCTAGCACCTGCTGCCCGCCATGCCGAAGCCATGCCCCCCCCCTTTCTTTTTTTTTTTTTTCCACCACACACAGTGGGCATGGGGGCCACCTTTATTTTACCACAAATGGCCAATAGCACCGCGCGCATGGGGGGGCCCCTTTTTTTCCGCCACACCCAGCCAGTCACGCCACAAGCAGGGGGGGGGGGGCCGCCTTTTTCGCCACAAACTATTCCTGTGGTGTGGATGGCAAAGGCCACCTTCCCGACGCTGATGGCCAAATTGCGCCGCGAGCATGAGGCCACCTTTTTTTTCCCACCATGCACGGCCAATCGCACTGTGGCATGAAGGCCATCTTTTTTTCCTGCCAATCACGGCCAATGGCACTGCGGGCATAAGGGTGGGAGGGGGCGCCACCTTTTCTTTTTTTTTTTCACCACACACAGCGGGCATGGGGGCCACCTTTTTTTTGCCACAAATGGCCAATAGCACCACGCGCATGGTGGGGCCCCTTTTTTTCCGCCACACCCAGCCAGTCACGCCACAAGCAGCGGGGCCACCTTTTTCGCCGCAAACTGCCATCCACACCGCAGGAATAAAGGCTACCTTCCTGACGCTGATGGCCAAATTTCACCGCGAGCATGAGGCCACCTTTTTTTTCCCACCACGCACGGCCAATCGCACTGTGGCATGAAGGCCATCTTTTTTTCCCGCCAATCACGGCCAATGGCACCACGGGCATAAGGGTGGGAGGGGGCGGCACCTTTTCTTTTTTTAACCACACACACGGCAGGCATGGGAGCCACCCTTTTTCTCTCTACACACTACCAATCGCATCACTGGCATTATGGCCATCATTTTTTTTCTGCCACACACGGCCAATCGCACCATGGGCATGGGGGCCGCCTTTTGTTCCGCCACACATGACCAATGCCCCATATGCTCATCCCAACCAGTGTCTGTAATTACTAGAGATGAGCGAACGTACTCGAATAAGCACTACTCGTCCGAGTAATGTGCTTTATCCGAGTACCTCCCCGCTCGTCCTGAAAGATTCGGGATGCGCTGCGGAGCGGGGAGCTGCAGGGGAGAGCGGGGAGGAACGGAGGGGAGATCTTTCTCTCCTCTCCCGCCCGCTCTCCCCTGCGACTCACCTGTCAGCAGCGGAGCGCCCCGAATCTTTCAGCACGAGCGGCGAGATACTCGGATAAAGCAAATTACTCGGATGAGTAGTGCTTATCCGAGTACGTTCGCTCATCTCTAGTAATTACCCCTGTTTTAAGACATAGCACACCATTGAAAAACAGCGAGCAATGACTGCATGCTGTGGCACCCCATAATCTCTCCAGGCTCTCGGCTACCTTTGGCAAAATGTTGGAAGCATGCACAGAACGCAGGGTTTACCTGGCAAATTTAAAATCTGCCTGCGCCCAAGTAACCAATCGGCGCATGAGATGAAGTCGGGTAAAGGTCCTTGTGAGACCAGATTCTGGCGGGACATCACGGAGGCCAGAGGTGAGTAGTTTTATCTCCCCTTATGGATTGAATCCATATGAAACCTGGTCTTTGGAAGACATAAAAGGTTTTGTGCCTGTATAATGATGGTTGGTTGTTAGGTTGTGTTATGAATGTAAATGCAACACTACAGGAGGTTTGATCCGTTTTCTACATCCCAATGGTCATCCGATCATTGGTGTCCTATTAGCAGCCAGACATATGGAGCATTCTGAGAGAATAAGTTCTCACTAAGGTTGATCTATGTACTGCAACCTACATAGTGAAGGAGTGTTTGGCGAAAGCTGCTGAAAACAGCCTTGTGGCGGAAACCCCGACTGGAAACAAATAGGTGTCCGTTTCACAATAGAAGTGAAGGGCCCCGTTTGGTGGCCGGTTTATAAGGCTCTCGATTGTTTGTTAACAATTCTGTCCTCCAAATATAACAGATGACAGAAGGATTGTAATGTCATTCGTATTATTTGCCTTATACAGATCTGTAGTTGCCCAATAGAAAATAGCCATATGGAGGCAGAAATATAAAAAAAGGTCCTGCGGTTACTGCCTTACCTAGGAGCCACTGCATAAACCTGGAATCATACTCTAGCTCCTTGTAGCAGATTCTGTGTTCCCCTGTCTGGGTAGGTCAGAAAGAGAAAATGTTGTTTTCTGGCTTCTGTGATGGTAGAACCCTTTTAGTAGCGGAGTGCTGCCTGTGTTGCTGCACCTGGAACAGAGATTTGCAGTAGGCGACCTCCTGTGTAGCTGAGGATGCTTCCATTAGCAGATGACTCTCAGGTGTGTGTGACACCTAGTTTTATTACTGAATGAACATCCTTAATGGATCTGGGGAAGAAATTGTAACTTTTCAGTCAGTCTTGGGTGGAATCACCTTGGATGACGTATTAGATTCCAATTTTGCCTTCAGACTTCTTTCCCACGAGCGTACATTGGGCGGCATATGCTGTGATCTGATGCATTGGATTCCAATGCATCAGATCACATGGCTGCATTCCTGAGATGTTAAAGTGTCAATATAGGCCAATATAGCACCAGGCGTTTTTTGTTTTGTTTTTACATCGGGCCCAAAAGATAGTCCTGGAACTGTATCTGTTGGCCCAGAATACGTCGGGCGCTGCATGGGCTCCTCTGCTCTCCTCCCCACTCGCTCTTTGCAATGGGAGGGGGCGGGATGCTGGCAGAGCTAAGCCCCGTCCCGTCTTCTCCCATTGCTGGATGGCTGGCTGGCTGTGGACAGGAGCAGAACTAGGCTGTGTGCTGAGCTCCCGCGCAGTGCTGTTGTGTGTAATGGGAGGGATGGGGGTGGCGCTTAACTCTGCTCCCTCCCATTGCAAAGAGCATGCGGGGAGGAGAGCAGAGGTGAGCCTGCGAGGCGGAGGGAGAGGAAAGGGGCAATGGCATGGTGACCTTGGCGTATATACCTCGGCCGATCGTGAAAATGCTGGTTGATATACGCTCGTGGGAAGGGAGCCTAACACTACAAGAATGCTAAATAATGGGGAAGGCTCTTTGTTGTCATCGGGTCCTAGGTCTGAATCTTAAGTATACAGGGTCTGGAAGTGTATGGTTTTCCCCCCCCCCCAAATTTACCCTTGAGCTTTAGTGAATATGGTGTTTAAAAAAAAATGCAGCGGAGCTACTCCAGTGGCAGGAAAGTGCAGTGGTTGTGGAAAAATACTTATCTTAATTAGGTGTCCTGGTGGTGAAGTTGTAAAAGAGGTATGTTACATGGGAAACTGGGTGCAGCCAGGCCAGTATCCATACAACCTCGTGGGTTGACGTATAATAAATGTAGTGGTAAAGGTCAAGTTAAAAAAAAACTGGAACTAAGGCGCAATCCTGAGATGGAGATGTATATATACACAAGTCTTTAGTCATGGGAAAAAAAATCTGTTTTATTTGCTAAAACCAGCCAGCTATTAGTTGATTTAGTTGCCATGATTAGGCTATGTCCCTTTTTTTTGGATGAGCCAAGACATTTTCAAACAGTTTTTTAAACCGTAAAGTGTGCCACAAAGCATGTAGGTTTTCTGGCACAATTTATACCAGAAAACTGGCCTATTTGGAGTGGTAAATCTGCCCCATTGTTTACAGTAGTTGGTGACACGAGACAGCTAGAGATGCATTATGAATAGAGAATCATTTTCTCTGCTTCACTGTGTGTACCCTTGTTCCCAGTAGGCTGTCATATCCCAGTTTATGAATTACCTGAAGTTTACCTTGTACTATTAATGTTTCTCATGACGCTTCTCCGTGTTCCCCAGAAACATTAAGACTTGCAGCTTACTTAAGATTAGAGGATATATTTTCCAAAAAAAGCAGTACGATGAAGCTTTAAAGACTGGGATGGAGTATGGGGGTTGGGTTTAGATATACATCCTTCCACATGGAACATTTATAGGCCATCAAACTTTCAGTAGCGCCCCTGTGACCTATTTCTCTCTTCCCCCACTGAGCGGAGTGTAGACAAGTTGCCGCCAGATACCACATCTTTTATCAGTGGAGATTCGATGCAGATTCAATAGTTCGCCTGTCCCATTGAAATCAATGGCTGGACCTGATGCTTAATGTGTTTGGCACCTTTTAGGTGCTCATTAAAATTTAATTAAATGAATCTAAAAGGAGGAAGGCTGTCACTAGACACACAACTACTCTTGAAATGTGCAGTTGTAGAATTGGGTCTTTGCTAAAGCCTAAATGTTACTAGGTTTTGCTTTGCATAACACCACAGAATAAGCAATAGTAGAAGAGGAATGGAAAGCCTTCCACTGAAGAGAAGAGTCATACAGGCATGCACATCAACTTTATTTAGTAATTTGCTGACATTTCCTCCATTTAATAAACATGGATATTTTTCTATAGCTCAAAGTGTAATTAACAGCCTCTAAATAAAAGGGATCACAACATTCTGTGGCCTTTAGTAACTGCAGCAGCATCTTCATTGTTACATTACACTGAATGCTATATCAATAGGGTGTCTCTGGTCTTCTCTTTATCCATGCTGCAATCGCTGGTAGCTCCCTTACCCTTTGCTTGAGAGCGAAAAGATTTGGATAATCTTTGCAAAAGCCAGATTGGTAATACTCAAAACTATCGCTGCAGACCTCCCAAAAGAAGTCAGCCCAGGTTACCTGGTGAGAGAAAGAGAGAGTTACAGTCTGAGAACATACATACATAACAAAAATAGTTCTAATAAAAAATAAGCAGAGATGCCATAAAATGCCAAGATAAACTGCTGCTAATCTAGTAAGAACTGTACACCATGGTAAAAAGATCTCATATCCAGCTCCCACTGTTTGTGAGGCTGATAATGGAATGTTAATGGCCTTGCAGACAAACATAGAATGGTAGAGTTAGAAGGGACCTCCAGGGTCATCGGGTCCACCAATGCTGCCCAATGCAGGATCACTAAATCATCCCAGACAGATGTCTCTCCAGCCTCTGTTTAACCCCTTAATGACGCGGCCCCTTTTTTTTTCCATTTTCGTTTTTTCCTACCCCCTTCCAAAAAATAGTAACTCCTTTATTTATCAATCTACGTCACTGTATGAGGGCTTGTTGTTTGCAGGACGAGCTGTATTTTTCAATGGTGCTATGTAAAGTACCATATAATGTACTGAAAAACTTTAAACAAATTCTAAGTGGTGTAAAATGAAAAAAAGACACTTCGCCATCTTTTAGTGCATCTTGTTTCTACGGTACACAAACGGCAATAAAAGCGACATGATAACTTTATTCTCTGGGTCAGTACGATTACTACGATACCAACCTTGTATAGTTTTTTTTTACTATACTATTTTTTTTTCCCAGACATTTAATTTTTTTCAATTATTTTCTGCGGTCATTTTGTGCGCGCAATAACTTTACATTTTTTCGTCGACATAGTTTAGCAAAGGCTCATTTTTTTGCGGGATGTCCTGTAGTTTCTTATAGTACCATTTTGGAATACATACGACTTTTTGGTCGCTTATTATTGCATTTTTTCTGGGAGACAGGGTAACTAAAAAAGTGCATTTCTGGCGTTCTTTGTTTTATTTTTCGGACGACGTTCACCGTGCGGGAAAAGTAATGCACTACTTTGATAGTTCAGAGTTTTTCAGACGCGGCGATACCAAATACATATTCTTATTGCATGATTTAGATTTTTTAAATTATAAATATGGCAAAAGGGGGGTGATTTAAACTTTTACAACTTTTTAAAAAAATTCTTTTTAAACATGACTTTGAAGTCCCCGTAGGGGACTTTAACATGCGACGCTTGGATCGCTCCTGCAGTATGATGTAATGCTATAACATTACATCATACTCCTTTTTGACAGGCAGTCTATCAAGCCACCCCACGGGGATGGCTTGATAGGCAGCCCTGAGGCATTTCATTAGGCCCCCGGCTGCCATGACACCTGCACGGCTCCCCCGATCTCAGAATTGACAGCAGCATTTAAATGGTTAATAGCCTAATGGCTGACGCCACGCAACCTCTCTTCATACATACCCTGCGGCTCCATGACGTACCGGTATGTCATTGAGCTGGAAGGGGTTAAAGACTTCCATTGAAGGAGTATTCACCACCTCCTATGGCAATCTGCTCCACTCATAGAAAATAATTTCTGACAGTAAAGGCTTCTACCCACTTGCATTTTTTAACACGAATGTCAATGGGACCTTCTAATGTTAAAAATGCATTGCAAGTTTGTGGTTTGCGATTTTGGTGTGATGTGTTTTTAACATCAGAAAGTCCCAATGACAATCGCGCAACAAAAAAACGCAGCAATATCGCAGCGTTAAGAAGATGCAAGTAGGTAGGAGCCCTAACGGTGATTAAATCTGTGTCCCCTCCCTTTCAGTTTATAATGTCAACATTGGCTGGCAGAAAAGCTATTAGGTTCAATAGAACCTACAAACACAAGGATGGCAACTCAGAGTAATACCTAACTTTAATTTATAACTATGGCCACCTGCAGACGGCCGGGTCGAATCCCGTTGCAAGAATTCTCGCAGTGGGATGCGGACCCGTGTCCCTGCGGAGGCCTGCGGCTTACCCGCTCCCGGCGTCTTCCGTCTCTGCTATGCGCCGGTTGCCGGCCAGCTGGCGCATGTGCAGAGTGGAGGCGGACCGGCCCTACTGACATTTCTGTGCGGGCCCCTGCAAGAACTGCACAGAAATAGAGCATGCTGCGTTTTCCTTCCCACGTTTTTCACGCAGACAAATTACCGCTGTGTGCATAGGATTGCGTTTTGCAATGCAATCCTATGCATGCAAGCACGGACGGAAATTCTGTGGGAAATCCCGCTGCAGAATTTCCACTCGTGTGCGAGGGGCCTAGATCTTTGAATAAAATGGTAAAATAGGAGCTGCAACAACTAAAGAAATGAAGGGGGGGGGGGGGAGAGGTGGAGTGAGAAACCGAAAGCAAAAGTTGAGCCACCACCTTCACCAACATAGACCTATACCCCATATTTCAGATGCCATCCCTTCATGCACTAGCAATGGGAATGTAAAAAAGAATAAATACCACCCGACCATCCTCTAGCAGAGCCTAAATACTAGCATTCCACAGCTGCTTGCAATGGAAATGATGTCCTTCAGGCTAGTAGACACAGGCACCTTCCGCAACATGATGCTCTATGCTAACCCATAATACCAGATACCCAGCCACCATTTCATTGCCTGAAAACCTGGACCAGCCCTGCACCACCATATGAGTGATAACATGTCCCTGGCATTGAAAAACTATAAGTGGCAGGATGCACCTGATCCCAGACACATGGTCCAGCAAGCATGACCAGGGACATTACATATCCAAAACAGCACGCTGGGTCAATGTCCTGCATGTGGAGAATGAAGGTGAAAGTGCTGGTGTATGTTTTATGGCACTTCCAAGACTTGTGAGACATTTATCCTAGTCTGTTCCCTCCTCCCAAAAACAAAAAAAAATTCTAAAGCACAAGAAACAGCTGTAGCACTACAACTTTAACTTGGAGAAGGGCCATGCTTGACTGTTCCCTTCATCTGGTAGAAATTGTCCTTTGCAAACCTTTATATTACTTTTAAAACAAGCAGTACATCTGTCTCGCATAGCAAAATTTTTGTGTTCCTTGGAGCAAAACTGTGCTTGAGTTTTGTTTTTACCTAGCAGAATTTCTCCTTGTAAAATTTATGACATTGCTTTTAAGGCCGCTTTAACACGGGCGACAAAATTGTGCAATTCTCTCACGATGCAACAGAGTTACAAATCGCATGTATGTGAAGCCCATGGTTTCCAATGTGTTCCTTCACATTAGAGATGTTCTGTAGGCGGCTACATTGCGGGGGAAAAAAAAAAAAAAAAAAAAGAATCGCAGCATGCTGAATATTGCCACGATTTGTGATGTTTTGTAGCCCATGTTTCCCTATGAAGCCTTCCTCTGTGTTGCTTCGCACGAAGGCACAGTTTTCGTGCGGTGCAATGCAACTTTTACAGTAGGAAATCCTACCATTTCCCCTAAAATAAGCACTAGCTATGTAAAAAGCAAAAAAATCAAACCACCACCTAAATGGCACTGTCCAACTCCACCGCATTTCTCCTTCGCAGTTCCAGCACATGTGCTTGTAGTTTTCACTCTGTTCTCCCATGAAGAGAATCGCTCTGATTGGTTCTCAAGTGCCACAGCTCAGCAAATCACTGCAGCGCTCAATGAACCGATCAGAGCAAACGCTTCCTGGAGGCACATAGTGAAAACTACAAGCAAGTGTTGCGGAGCGGAGAGGAGAAGTGCGGCAGAGCCCAACAGGGATTATATTTCAAACCCCTTACCTCCTCAAAATCCTGGCAAAAGAGCACTACAAAGTCATTTGACTTTGCAGCAACAGGAAAACACAGCGATATCGCTACACTTTTTTTGCGGCAATATCGTTCTCACCATGTGAAAGTGGCCCAAAACAAGCATCCCACCTGCTGTCTTCCTTAGGGGCTCTTAGATCAAAAATTGCAGCATGTGAGCCCTTTGCTTTGATTGACCCCCTACACCACTGTACACTATTGTGACCAGTTTTTTGGAGGAGCACAGTGTTCCCCAAATTTGTAACTGTATTCCAATGCAATTTTGGGGTCTTTGGCTGCATAGAGCACCTTCTAGAGGGCAAATTAGTGAGCCCAATTTTTACTACACTCCGACTCCCATTATTGATTTTTGTGAATTCGGCCTGATACTGGCACAAACAGATTATTCCACTAATCGCTCATCATTACCTTTGGTCTCTATTTTTTTGTGTTGCTTTCACTACTATTCCCCCATTTCCCTTCTTATTTTCCTGTACTTAGTAGTGCACAACACTTCTAAACCTTCACCTTTTACCTTTCTACAAGGGATAGGAATGCTTTGATCTAGACCAGGGGATCAGAACTCCAGTCTCCAAGAGTGCCCAACAGGTCACGCTTTCAGGATATCCTCAGTATTGCACAGGTGTTCTAATTATTATCAGTGCCTTAGACATTGCCACAGGTATACTTACTATAGGACATGCTGAAAACATGACCTGTTGAGGCCCTTGAGGACTAGATTTGTGCACCCCTGATGTAGACAATGGCATACATGAAATGTCGTTTTTTTTTTGTTTTTTTTTAAGTTGTAAGAGAACCTGGGAGCTTTTAAGCAAACCCATTTTCTACCTAACAAACCACCAAATTTTGAAAAAGCACATTACAACAATTGGTATCACTCATATTCCCCAACAGGTAATGCAAAAGGTGTAGCTATTGCCTTGGAAAGGAATGTGTTCTCCAAAGTTCATGATATAAATGAGGGTAGATTCACATTTTTGAAAGCCTCATGAGCCAGAGTATTGATTACACTGGGTTGTCTATACATGTCAAACGTCAGCCAAACTGCTTCGGGCACTCAAACCATAGATACTAAGGATGAGCGAGTATACTCTCGAAAGCACTACTCGTCCGAGTAATGTGCTTTAGACGAGTATCTCTCTTCTGTCCATAAAGATTCGGGGACCGCTGCGGCTGACAGGTGAGTCGCGGCGGAGAGCAGGGGAGAGCGGGCGGAAGAGAGGGAGAGAGAGATCTCCCCGCTCTTCCCCGCAGCTCCCCGATCCACAGCGGTCCCCGAATCTTTAAGGACGAGCAGAGAGATACTCGTCTAAAACACATTAGTCAGACGAGTAGTGCTTTAGCGAGTATACTCGCTCATCCTTAATAGATACCCTTCTTGCTTTCATGGAGGATATTCTAATTGTCGCAGGTAACTTAAATGTTATGCTTGACCCTTTGTTGGACTCTTCTACTAAGAAATTTGTTTCATCATTAAGAGCCCTAGCTTGTATTAAAAACATCCTTCCACACTGCCCTGTTTGATAGAGGGGTATAAATGCCGCCCAACGACTTAGGAATTGTAGGGTGTAGAATTTATCAAAGGTCAGACTCCCTCTCTGCTTCTAGATCCATTGTATCCATTAACGCTGTGATCAAACCGTTCGTACACTCTGAATATTCCCTCCTTGTTATTGAGATGATACTTTCTAAAACAACTACCGCAATCCAGAACATGGAGGCTCAACGAAACAGTCAAACTAATCTCAAAATAGAGATAGATTGGACAAAGTTTTGAGGAACTTTTTCCACCTCAATTACATGGAGTCCATGTCTTAAGGTGCATTTAGACACAAAGATGATCACAATGAGACAATGTAATCAGCTGTTATCAGCGGTCCCTGGGCAGAGCACAGCCTGCGGTCCGTCTTATCAGCAGTTCTGCTGAACGACAGATTTCAAGCCGAACGCAGCTGCATTGTTCGGTAGAAAACGGAAAGATGGGCACATTTATAAGCAACAATTATTGCTCAAGAGATGGCTTTTGAGCAAATTGAGTGATAATCATTTTCTAAATGGGCCTTTATTCCATAATATGGGAAACACACAAAGCACTCATCAGAAGGGAACGTATTTCTAGAAGTTCTTTTCTAAATAAACAATAGCAAGTATTGAACTGGATCCTATTTTCCTCCAGCAGGTTTCGGGGTATTCTGTAGCTTCCAAATTGTATAGTGTGCACACATCATCGACCAGATCAGACACAACTTATCAGTCTCATATCCAAAATGGCTCTCTGGGCAGGAACGTCCAAACAGCCTCTTTTATTGCAAGACATAAAACCTGCCCTTTAATGGGCGTGCAACAGATTACATCAGTAAGATATAGGATTCTCATTTGTCGGATCATATAGAATCCACCACCCCTCTCCGAAGTCCACTGTGTGTCTCATTTGTCCTTTGTTCTATTACTTTCAGTTTTGACCGCGTGTATCTCTTTGTTGCAGAAGTTAGTATGGAGAAGTTTCTGTGTGGGGGATGGGAAAGGACTGGGGAAACACTCAGTATTGAACACAGGTATTCATGTAATACTATGACTTTTAACTCTCAGAGGCTGTTTGTGCAACTTATGTAATAAGCTTATTAAGCTAACATTATACCACACATCTCTCACCATGCCATTGTCCAGCAACTACCATAATGAAATCATGCAGTCATTAGCCTCTTAAAGAGTTAAAGTCACTACAGCTGCGTAATACATCTAGTTTAGTACAAATCAATAGACATTTTACACTGACTAATCATCATGTCTATCACAGTATTAAATCACACTGTATGCAAAAATCTCTAATTTAGACACAATTCACAAGCAATCCTGCATGCAGTCTACTTTTAACAAACTCAGATCAAAAAGACAAACTAAACAACAACATTTTTCATGAACTGGAAAAATCTAATTTGCATACAGGGAGACAAGGTGTCCAAACTAATGCTCTCTCTCACTAAAAAAAAGAAGCAACAGACATACATTCACTCCCTGAAATGTTTGAATGGCACAAAAACAAGTGACATCGAAAAGATCTCCTTAAAACAGTTCCTTAAAAGGGGTTGTCCCGCGCCGAAACGTGTTTTTTTTTTTTTTCAATAGCCCCCCCGTTCGGCGCGAGACAAACCCGATGCAGGGGTAAAAAAAAACAAAAAACGGATAGTACTTACCCGAATCCCCACGCTGCGGCGACTTCTTACTTACCTTGCTGAGATGGTCGCCAGGATCTTCACCCACGGTGGACCGCAGGTCTTCTCCCATGGTGCACCGTGGGCTCTGTGCGTTCCATTGCCGATTCCAGCTTCCTGATTGGCTGGAATCGGCACACGTGACGGGGCGGAGCTACGAGGAGCAGCTCTCCGGCACGAGCGGCCCCATTCAGAAGGGAGAAGACCGGACTGCGCAAGCGCGTCTAATCGGGAGATTAGACGCTGAAATTAGACAGCAGCATGGAGACGAGGACGCTAGCAACGGAGCAGGTAAGTGAATAACTTCTGTTTGGCTCATATTTAATGCACGATGTATATTACAAAGTGCATTAATATGGCCATACAGAAGTGTATACCCCCCCCCCACTTGCTTTCGCGGGACAACCCCTTTAAGTTTTACTCTAATCTGTACTAATTCAGGCATCAAGAATCTTTATCTAAACTCCACACAAGCAAATCACAAATTCATGTAAATCCAAATAAGCCACAGCTCCCTAAAATGATCCCAAATTCAACAATTCCCCATTTACAGTCCATCCTGACGAAAGTGTCCCCATAGGAAGAGCCCAGGGCTTGACTAGCTACCCATTTATATTACTACAAAACCTTTTTTACTCTGCAATCTCATATGCTTAAACTATTCCGCACTGTGCATCCAAGGGTCGTAGTTTCCAAGCAATTCTTAGAAGGACCCAGTGTCCTGCAATAACTACAGACCAATTTCATTTTTAAACACGGGTCTCAATATTTATGCCAGACTTCTGGCTCAATGTCTGAGCCGATGCTTATTCTCTTTGATAAATCCCACTTGTTCTGTAGCAATTAGAGGAAGAGACAATACAATAACACTTGTTAGTCTAATGCAATAGATTAAAGGGGTTGTCTCGCGAAAGCAAGTGGGGTTAAGTACGTCTGTATTGCCATATTAATACACTTTGTAATATACATCGTGCATTAAATATGAGCCATACAGAAGTTATTCACTTACCTTCCCTGCGCTGGTGTCCCCGTCTCCATGGCTCCGTCTAATTTCAGCGTCTAATCTCCCGATTAGACGCGCTTGCGCAGAAGGGTCTTCTCCCATCTGTTCGGTCCGGCACGAGCAGCATTCTGGCCCCGCCCCTTCTACGCGTCATCGCGTAGCTCCGCCCCTGTCACATGTGCCGATTCCAGCCTATCAGGAGGCTGGAATCGGCACGTGACGGGGCAGAGCTACGCGATGACGCGTAGAAGGGGCGGAGCCAGAATGCCGTGCGTGCCGGACCGAACAGATGGGAGAAGACCCTTCTGCGCAAGCGTGTCTAATCGGGAGATTAGACGCTGAAATTAGACGGAGCCATGGAGACGGGGACGCCAGCGCAGGGAAGGTAAGTGAATAACTTCTGTATGGCTCATATTTAATGCACGATGTATATTACAAAGTGCATTAATATGGCCATACAGAAGTATTTAACCCCACTTGCTTTCGCGAGACAACCCCTTTAAGCTAAACAAATCTCCCTCTCATGTTCCTGGCAACTGATCCAGGAAAAGCTGAAGTCCAGTCCAGCCTGTTGAAGTTCTTTGGTCTTCCCTCCATCTACATTAACGCAGTCATACAAATGTATAGACCACCTACAGCTACGATTAGGTTAAATTGCACACTTTCATCATCTTTCACAATCTTAAATGGGACTAGACAAGGCTGCCCTTTGTATTCCTTGCTCTGTCTTAAATTCCAGGTGTTGTTTTATAGTTTGGATTAATGTTAAGATTTTTGGTGTTAAAGGAGAATACTATGTAACAGCTGCATTTGCAGATGACCTTATAATTATTATGTTTTACCCCATTTAAGAGATCCTCACACTCACATCTACTTATTCCAAATGCTCTTTTTCTCAGTCTCATTGGTCTTCTTTTCCAAGTCAAAGTCTTTGCTTTAGAATTATATTTGGAACAAGCGTGCCAAAATAAACATCTACCCTATCCCTACTGAGATCACTAGGGGTCCGGGGGCTCCCAATTTACTAATATACTACAAGGCTTCTCGCCTTATGAGGACTATCGACTGGGTCCACAACCGGATAGAAAGCTTTGAATTGCACTGGAACAACAAATGTCTCTGTTCACACTGAGATCAGCAATCTTGTACTGTGAGTTATCTTAGGCAGCCTAACATATCTCAGACCAAAGTTACTTTAAATGCTTGGTCTAAGTATCACCAAACCAGACCATTTGTGCTTGCCCTTCCCCAACGACATAGATTTCTGATTTTTACAGACTCATGAACTTTCACTGAGAAACTCCCTCATAGCTCTTATATACCCTTAGATTCCGTGATAAAGGATGGAACTCTAGTATGCTACTTCTTAAAACTCACTTCTTACAATATCTAGCACTAAAGAAGACAACTCTTTCAATAAATAGTTTGGGTTAAATCTCTATCAAGTGGTTCCCCCATCCGAAAAGATGCTCTTCCGGAGGCGTCGCCAGGAAGGAGAGCTGGATGGCCGCACGTTAATACAGCTCTCCTCCTAACCTGCTCAGCGACTACAAAAGTGACTAATAAATCAGCCCAAACTACCTTTCTTCTACTCCTGAAGACGGCTAGTTACATACATAATGCCCAGGAGGGTGAAGAAGTCATCGCTGAAGAAACTAACTGACTTTTACATCACAAGAAGCCGAGGAAAGGAGCACAAAGATGGTGGCCATGGGCTCCCGCGCTCAGTAAGGAAAGACAAACCCACAGACGCCATGCCTGGACTCTCTGGAGGAGAAATACACCGAAGTGGTAGACGATGCCTTCCCGAACTGCCTGCAGGTAGAGGGTCTCTCCTCCTTGCTTCCCTGCATGTAACATCGCTGGCAGCGGGTGTCGGGGAGATGTTGGGCAACGGCTTGAGCCAGGGGCAGGGAGGCACCCTCAGCCGCCGCTGCGACTGGCTTCTCGGAGGAAATTTGTGCCGCTGTCACCAAGAACTGCTCAGACTGAAGACGCGGAGCTTCCTCCGCCGCACTGGACTTACCTGAGGGACTGCCGGCCGTGCTTCGGGAGGAGACGGGGAGCGGGGGCTGGATCCAAACTCGCTGCAGCCCCCCGCCCTTCTGGGACCCGCCATAGAACCCGCGCTCACACCGCCTGCTTTGAGTGTTGCTGACGCAGAATGTGCGGGTGGGTACGACGGACTGTCTCCAGGCTACTCCAGACGTGGTGGACACTCCGATTCAGCTTCTTGGGCCTGCGCTGATATGGGATGCCCCCCTATGATGCACTTCAGATTTTACACCAAACTGCAGGCCCTGAAGCAACTGATGGCAGACACCCTGAGCCAAAAGCTGTGGTTCCTACTGAGACAGGAGATACTCCCCAAGTTAACTCAAATGCTGAAGCCCTGGCACTAGTCGCTCATATGGGAAATAACATCAATCCAGCCCTTGGAGAAGGGGCTTCTACAGGCGTACGAAAATCTCCTCATGCAACGCTTACTAAAAAAGTTCCCAACTAAATGGTCCCCCATGGCCGGCAAAAATCATCCAGAGCGGGCTCAAAAAAAATCCTACTGATGCTTCTTCCCTCAATTTGGATGCGGCAAGTAGTAAAAGAGGCATCCAATACTCAACCCAATTCAGAATCGACGAAGGGCAACAAATCAAACTCTTCCAGCCCGTTAAAACAGCAAGCTCGCTATTCCAATGGTTCCGACCAACTAACTGAACTATCGTTAGAAGACATGCCAGCCCACAACCAAGCAGCTTCTGAAAGGTTTATGAAAGAAGCAATGCAGGCATTGCCAACAGCCTTGCAGGCATAAATGCAACAGTAGAAGAACTAGGAGAAAGAGTAGACCACACAGAGCGTAAAATGGGAGAATTTGCATCATCCCACAACTCATTAGTGGACTCACATAACAACCTAGCAGATATCGAGGATAGGAACCGCCAGAATAATATTAAATTCAGAGGCATCCCAGAATCGACACTGCCTTCTGAACTAACTGCGTTTCTGCAAAGCCTAATCCGGGCGGTTATCCCACAATGTTCACCTTTGGACCTCACCATTGACCGGGTCCATGGATTACCAAGAGCTCAGTGTGTTCCGACATCTTATCCTTGAGACACAATTGCCTGGATACACTTCTTTCATATCAAAGACCAACTTATGCGAGCCTCGAGACAAATGTCTACACTACAGCTCCTTTCCAGAAAATCACACTCTACGCGGACCTCTCCCAAGCTACAATAGCAGCAAGGAAGAAATTAAACTCCATAACTTCTGCCTTACGAAACCACGATGTAAGATACAAATGGGGCTTTCTGACTAAGGTTATCGTCACAAAGAATGGGAGAACCCACGTAATATCCACACTTGACAAAGGCTTGGAGCTAATGGAGAAATGGGACATTCCTTGCTCAACACGACCAGTCCAAAACCAGACCCAAAGGAACAACTCTTCCGCCAAGATCGCTCGGGAGTGGAGAGATACAACCTAAAATGACTACGTCGCTGATGACTGGTTCTACAAGTACAGGTTTTGCCACCATATTCCTGCAGATTTTCCCCAAGTTTGCACAGTTTGAATCACTGCACGATTATGTTTTTACTTACATTAATCCAAATGTTTCTAGTTCCCCAAAAGGGACCTAATTGTTCGTTTTCTATAGATGGCACACTATCACTGATAAGCCTGAAATACAAATTAATGTAAATTAACTCCCGCCGAGATGCAGTTTCCTTAGCGCAATACTACTATAAATTTACATGGCATTGAAGATTATGTCTCTTAATGCAAAAGGCTTGAATAGCCCATTTAAAAGATCCATTTTGTGGAGAGAAATTAAAAGTTCTAAAGCAGAAATTGTTTGTGCTCAGGAAACTCATTTCCAGTATTCTGACACCACTAGATTGACCAATAAGGACTTCCCCCAAATTATGCTAACGGCACAAAGAAAAAAGCGGGAGTCCTTATTGCAATTAAAAAGACGGTCGCTTTCCAGCTGCTGCAGGAGGTTCTAGAGGAGAGGGGAAGATTTGTCGCTTTGGTATGCAAGATCAATAATGTGACACTCACCATAGTGAGTGTCTACGCCCTCAACACCACACAGCTTGCCTTTCTAAATGCCGTTCTCAAACAGATCTCGCATATAATCAAAGGCAAACTCCTAATCTGTGTGGATTTTAATATTATCCAAAGTCCGGATTTGGACTCTGCATCGAGGAGCGACAGACCTCCCCCTCATCTTTCCAAATGGCTATGGAAAGAAGATTTATATGATGTGTGGCGATGTAAACATGCATCTGAGAGAATCTGTATGTTTTTTTCACACAGACACAACTTAGGCCTTAGTCAGACGGGCGTTTTTTCGCGCGATTTGCGGATCGCATGACGGATACGCATCTGCAAATCGCGTGACCGGTGCGCGCAAGTCGCCCGCAAATCACCCGAAAATCTGCTCCTAGCCGCGTTTCATTAGAAACGGGCCGGAGCTGTCCAGCGCATTGCATTCAATGGAGACGGCAATACAGCCGTCTCCATTGAAAGCAATGCGCTGCGGGCGAGCCTGGGATGAATTGTCGGTAAGGGCTTAAATATATAAGCCCTTACCTGCAATTCATCCTAAAATGTGTAAAAATAAAAAAAAAAATTGTATGCTCACCTGCCTGCAGCCGGAGCTCCGAGCGGCCGTCCTGCAGTGGGTGTGAAGGGTTGTGAGTCAGACCTGCCCCCTGATTGGCTCAGCGCTGAGCCAATCAGAGGCATGCCTCACTCACACCCATTCATGAATTCATGAATGGATGTGAGTCAGACCTGCCCCTGATTGGCTCAGCGGTGAGAGGCAGCAGTCACTCACCCATTCATGAATTCATGAATGGGTGTGTGTGAGTGTTTTCAGCCTCTGATTGGTCAGGCTGTGACCAATCAGAGGCAGATCATTCAGCAGGCGGGGATTTTAAATCCCCGCCGGCTGAATAGTGCCAAGAAGCAGTTCAGGAGAACTGACAGCGGCCGCGGCTGGACTCCGGCTGCAGCGGAAAGGTGAGTATACAATTTTTTTTTTATTTTAACACATTTTAGGATGAATTGCAGGGAAGGGTTTATATATTTAACCCCTTCCCGACAATTCACCCCGCGCACGCCGGCAGCCCATTGCTTTCAATGGAGCGGCTGTATTGCCGCTCCATTGAATTCAATGGGCAAACATCGTTCTTCTCTGCCACAGCTGTTACAGCTGTGGCAGAGAAGAATGATTTGTCTTCTATATGTTCTCAATGGGGTCAGCGCTGCTGCTGCCGGCCCCATTGAGCGCATATACAGAAGAGAACAGGAATCGCAGATCGCAGATAGGTGCGATCTGCGATTTTTTGTTCTATAATTTATCGGACGAGCGCATAAAAAGCGCTCATGTGTCCGATACCATTGCAAAGCAATGGTTTTAAAAAATCGCCGGACGCATGCGCAAATCGCGGCAATAAACGCCCGTCTGACTGAGCCCTTACTCTAACATCGACAGGTTCCTAACAACTAAATGCCTCTTACCAATGGTAGTAAAGTGTGAAATAAGAGACATCACCTGGTCGGATCACGCACCAATCACCCTATCCCTCCGCTTGCCACATCCCCCCTCAAATACTTTTATCTGGAGAAATAACACTTACGTTATGTCCCCTAAAAATAACACTACTACCACCACTGAAAAGATGCTATCTGAATTTTTTGCCTTTAATTTTCTTCCTTCCACCAGCCCTTCTACGCTGTGGAACGCACATAAGGCATTTATAAGAGGCCTTTTCATCCAACAAACAGCTCACTATAAAAAGCAACGCAATGCAACCACATTAGACTTATTATCTAAAGTTTCCACCCTGGCTGCGATTCATAAAACAGATTCCTCCCTGGGAAATTTACTTCCTTTAAAAAAAGCAAGAACAGAACTACAAGTGCACCTCGCAATAGATCATGGAAATCACCTAAAAGACTTAAAATGTAATATTACCACACGCATAATAAGGCGAGCAAACTAATGGCCAATAGAGTTAAAGCAACAAGAGCAAATATGAGAATCCCTTACTTAATATCTCAGACAACTAATAACAGGGTTTACAGCCCACAAGAAATCGCTGATGAATTTAGCTAATACTACAATTCACTCCACAACCTAAGCACGATAAAGACATTCCCCAACCTAATGAGGAGTTAATCAATGCATCCCTCTCTACATTATCTTTTCCGTCTCTATCGCAAAAACGAACAAGAGTTGAGTCTCCCTATTACACTGCAAGAAGTAGAACGGGCTATTTGATCATTAAAGATGCCAGGCCCGGTGGGATTCTCAAATGAATATCTTAAATTATTCAAGCCAGTCTTGTTCCCGTATATATGCGACTTCTTTATTCACATAATGCCAACAGGTAAAGCTCCCCCGGAAAACTTAAAAGCAATAATAATTACTATTTCCAAGGAGGGCAAATCCCGGGTAACTTTCGACCTATCTCACTCCTCAACTCGGACATTAAATTATATGCCAAAATAGTAGCCAACTGACTATTTCCTTTCCTGCCACAACTTATTAAAAACGACCAGGTGGGCTTTACGAGAGGACGTCAGGCTCCGGACGGAACAAGACGTCTAATCAATCTCATAGCTAGGGCTGGTGCTGCGCGGATGCCTTCTCTGCTCCTTGCTCTGGACGTGGAGAAGGCATTAGACAGGGTGCACTGGGGGTTCATGCATCAGGTACTGGTAAGACTTGATCTCTCGGGGACTATCCTTTTGGCTATAACTGCTCTCTATGATGCCCTGTCAGCTTCTGTTCTGGCAAGTGGCATACTTTCTAAATCATTTTCAATTACCAACGGCACACGCCATGGATGCCCACTATCCCTGCTTACATTCTCAATGATGATGGAACCGCTGGTGGAGGCAATAAGATCCAACCCACATATTAAGGGCATCCCTATAGGGACAAGCAGACATAAAATTAATCTATTTGCCGATGACATAATACTAACCCTGACAAATCCAAGAGCTTCACTCCCCCAGGTGGTGTCTACCTTGCAACAATTTGGAGCCATTTCATATTATAAAGTAAACTCTATAAAATCACAAATGATGGGTATTAACTTACCAAAATCGGATGAAAAGTCCCTAAGAACTACATTCCCATTTCAATGGTACTCCTCTTCCTTGCCCTACTTGGGACGTCATCAGTTGAGGGAATTAAGACTATACCCATCAGCAAACTTCCCTCAACTGAAGATTTCAATACAAAAAGAACTAGACCGTTTGGCCAAGTTTGAGCCTAGTTGGATGGGCAGGGTGAGATTGTATAAAATGCTCATTCTTCTACGTATTCTATACTTTTTTAGAACTATCGTCGTGCCCATCCCAGACTATTTTTCAATCCTTTCACCAACAAATGTGTGGATTCGTATGGAAGGGAGCGAATCCTAGAGTGGCGTCCTCTATCCTAAACAAGCCTTTGAAGTTTGGAGGCATGGGCCTTCCCAACCTCCGGAACGATCATAAAGCTTTCCTGATTGACCAGAGCAGACACTGGTGTAACACGGAGGCAGACAAAACGTGGGCTTCCATCGAAACAGCCGAGTGGCATAACAAATTGGAAAGCATTCCTCTTAGCGAACTCGATACAAACTCGGGGAGTCTTGCAATACCCTCCAACAGTGAAAGCTACAGTACAAGGATGGAACGCACTGGGTCTGGGATAAAATTTGAAACCACTCATGTCAACAAAAATTCCTCTTTCCCTGCTCACCCTAAAATACTTAATTCCGGACCTCTCCCTAAACAACTGGCCATACAGAGCAACTATGAATATCTCAGACTTGTACCATGGGAATACTGTGCTCCTCTTTATTCAGATACAAGAACAATATGCAGTCCCACCCTCCAAACACTACACATACATACGTATCTGCAACTTTCTAGGAGTCCACAAGTCTCTCTCCAACGTTACCAAATCCTCTAAACGACCTATTAAATTCAAATATAACACCACAGAAAAACTATCAAAACCTATCTATACCTGCCTATCTGGCATTCAGTCTTTCAAAAAGATGGTCAATTTCTTAAACTGGGAGAAGCATTTGAACAAAAAATTCTTGCCAAAGATGTGGTGTGAGGCCCTAAAATGGGCTCATAGATCCACCTCCTGCGCCTCCCACTGGGAACAGTATCAAAAACTCCTGACTAGATGGTATTGCTCCCCACTGAGACTGTCGCAGATGAGAAGGGACATCTCCCTTCTCTGTTGGAGAGGCTGCGGGCGAATTGGATCCTTACTTCACATATTCTAGGCATGCCCTCAGATATGCCAATAATAGGGCAAGATCTCACAGTTTACATCAAACCTGCACCCACTTTGAGGAAACTTGAACCTGAACTAGCCTTGCTCCTTATAGGCATAGAAAACATACCAAGCAGCCATAGAGTAATAATGTCCACACCTCACGAATTTTAATAGCGAGGAATTGGAGAACTAAATATACTCCCTTCATAGAAGAAATGCAAGATACCCTTACCCTGAATTGTGTTTATGAGAAACTAATTGCTCACCAAAAAGACGCTTTGGTTCAGTTTTAAAAGGACTGGGCAGTGTGGATCCGGGCAACAGAAATGCAGACAGGATTTGACTAGCCATCGACAAGCTCCTTTCCCACTTCTCTCCCCTCCCTTCTATCGCCGCCACTCACCCTCCAGACGTCTATCATTTTCTGCTAAACTGGATTCCCCCGGCGTAGGCTCTAGGGTCTGACGGCACTTCCACTCTCACTACATAACTTTCTAATAATGTTAAATCTACATGGAAACCGCTAAATCTTATAATTGTTGTCCGAAATGCAGAAGAAATATGTTTAAGGTACCTTAAAGGGGTTGTCTCGCGAAACCAAGTGGGGTTATACACTTCCGTATGGCCATATTAATTTCCCTTTTTGGGCTCCGGGGCCTTCGCCTGGGCTCCGGGGCCTTCGTCTGTTGTCAGGGTCTAGCGCTGGGGAGCCGGGAGCGTAGCGCTGGGGAGCCGGGAGCGCCGCGCTGGGGAGCCGGGAGCGCCGCGCTGGGGAGCCGGGAGCGCCGCGCCGGTTACCTGCTGCCTGGCGGTGGGTGACTGGTCGGCGGCTGCGGGGCGTCTGGTTGCCATGGAGACACAGCTGGTAGCGTCTCGGGAGCGCGCACGTCGGGCTGCAGCAAGCGACGAGAAAAGAGCTGGCGGGCATCTTGGGGAAACTTTTATAAGTTGCTGAAACGCTGGAACGGTAAGTAGAAACCAGCTAGAAAAGTCATTTACAGGGGGGCTTAGTAATGTATGCTTAATTAGGGGGACTGGGCAATAAAAAAAATTCACTGCTTCCTCGAGACATCTCCTTTAAAGTTAAGGTTACTTATACAGATGTCCCTGTTTTTTTCCCTACTTTCCATTCCCCTTTTCTCCATACCTCCTTATTTTCCCCTCCCCATAAAAATGTTAAAGAGTCAACGATGAAAATTCACAGATTGTATCGTTGAATATGCTGTATGTATCGGAAATCCCAATAAAAGTTACCGATTTAAAAAAAGATGCTCTTCCAGTTGAGATATCCCTCTAAGCTGCTCTCAACCCTTTACTAAATCAGTTTTGTGTAAAGACATGCCATTGAAACGCTTTTTAATATTCCTCTGGGAGAAGGCGCTTGGGACTCATTTTACAGATACTCAAATAAGAAAGGTCTATCAACTATCTTATGGCCCATCAAAATGCATCAGAGTGCAGGAAAATGTATATAAAATAATCTTTAGCGGGTATACCACCCCTACACAGACCCATCAGTACAAGCCTTCAACCTCAGACATCTGCTGGAGATGTAACCAGGAGCCCAACATATATTTACATATTTGGTGGCAATGTTCATCTCAGGCCATTCTGGAATGAGGTAATTGAGTTTTCCAGTTATATATGCTGAATTGAAATTAACATACCGTCACAGACAAGACCATCAATAGGTACGTTGAGAAGTACTAACAACCAGGTCAACAAACGTATCTTTTCTAAGGGCCAAATGTCTGATTCCTCCTCTTTGTAGGACTTCACGATGTCCTTCTGTGAATAACTGGTATTTACCCAATTCTTACTCCCTCCTCTCCCCATATGCCAGTTATTCATGGTATTTCTATGCTTTTAGGCACATTTGAATACCTAGTCTATCGTACTACTACATGTTTATTCAAACGTCTTCTTCTTTTAAACATGTGCCACAACAGACTGATTTGAACTTTGTTTCAGTTTTATTATCAACCCATTTACGGTTATACAAAATCAAATTAAAAAAAATAAAAAAAAGAGAATTTTACATGGCCAAATAATCAGGTGAACATATGATCAGGTGAACATATTTGTAAGACTGTTCACTTGCTTAATCATTGGGCTTTGTGTAGGTGCCGCAAACGCGTGTCTATCAGATGATTGCATTCATGCAGCGTATCTTTCTGTCTACTGCTGCCATTGATTAAATTCTATAGGATATGAACAATCACAAGAACGATTGTTGGTCCCTGAAAGATTCTGAACTATCCTGTGTGAGAGCCAGATAAACAAGTGTTGATCTCATTGATCGACACTCGTCAAAAGGAAAGAATCTACTGGTGTAAAGAATTTTAAGGATATGTTCACATATAGTGGAATTGGTACAGTTTTAAAAAAAAAAAGTGAAGTCTACTGCGGTTCAGCACCAAAATCCGCAATGCAAATGATGCTGTGGAGTTTGGTGCAGATCAGCAAGAAAAACTGCTATGTGTGAGCACACCCTAACACAAGTTACTTAAGCTAATAGTACACTTTAGACGGCAGAGATTCAAGAGGAAAGCTGTCTGCAAACTGTGCATTTGGCAACAACTTACTCCCCTCTCCCCAATGAGAGCAGACAACTCTAGCGCCCATTTATATCACCTGAGAATAAAAGGATGGGGAATGTTGAAATTTAAAATGCCAAACCCAAGGTGGCTTTTCATTAAAGTGGGTGGAGAAAGCAGTAGCTAGTAATTTGATTCCAGAGCTAAATACATCATTAATTGTTTCCTTGAATCATCAAGGAAAGGTCTTTATTTGCAATTTTTTCCATCACTATATCCGTTTATATTGGATAGACCCTTTGAACATGGGAGATTTTTATAGTTTTTAATTTTCCATTGTCAATCCTCCCTGTACGATGCCCTGATGGAGTGTCTAACCTACTAATTTATTACATGTGTGCAGACTTGAAACAAAGCAGACTACCTGATTGGCTGATTACCCATTTGCGCCATGTGAGTCCTCTTTCCTTATTTCAGAACACCCCATTTTTTATTATAAGTTCTGAGGCCCTGTCCCCTTTCTTAATTCGTTCTCAATATACAGAATTGTATTGCACGATAAGAAAGCTTTGCTAGATGGACAGTAAATATTTTTGTTAAATCCCTTGAGTCAAAGCTGAAAGTCTATACTTTATTCCCACCTCGAATGCTTCATTTTAAATCTCTAGTTGCAATAGAGGAGAAATTATGATTGTGTTACTGTAAATTATTAGATATCTATAAATATTTGGACAAAGTCCTCCAAAAACATGAAACCATTGATTGAATAGTACAACAATTCTAATTAAAATGGGATGCTGAAATAATTCCGTAAATGCCCAGTTACGCTGGCCAATTATTATCATTATTACCTTGATTTCAAACAATCGTAATAATAATTTCCCAGTGTGAATGCAGGAAAAGACCAACCATAATTGGTAAGTGTACATTCGTATCTAGCAGGTGGTTTTTGTGAAAGGTTAGAAAAATGAAGATGACCACTACACTCCAACTGTAACCATGACAAAACTTGTTAAGCATTATAAGGGCTATAGCTAGCCATTCATTGAATCGCAGTGATTGGCTCATCAAGCCCCAGCTGTGATTGGCTGAGGTCTTCAGTCAGTCAATCACAACAATCTCTTAATGGAGCCAGGGTATGCAACCCCTGGTACCAGGAAGAGAATGGTCCGTTAGCGCTGAAGGACGACATGGAAGACCGCCGGAGCGCCTAGAGAGCAGTGAGAAGGACTGGGACAGTGCGTGCTAGGTAAGTATTAAGACACCCTACGAACATAAGACACTGTGCCTCTTTTAGGGCAAAAAAATAATAAAGTCTGTTATTTTTGGGGAAACATGGTTCTTGTTGCCTATAGGACCCAGCCAGAGCTCAGCTTACATTTCTTGTAAGACTCTGGAAAAATGCGAGCAGCACTGTGATCGGTTCCTATGGGTAACAAGGACAGTTTGGACAATTTGTTTCTCGTATTAGCAGTAGATAGATATTATCTTTTTTTTTAAAACCTAGATTATCTTAACCATACCATTTCTTCAGTATGGCAGTTTTCTGGCAGTTGTTTCTTAGCATTAAAATTAAAAAGTGTACTTACATAGTCACCAGCGAACCACTTTTTATCTCCCAATTCCTTTTCCAAGTTAGAGCAGAGGGAAGCACCAGGTTTAGCAATGTACTCCTTAATGGTCTAGAGAAAGGCAAACATCTGATTATCGTTGAACATGGAGTCACATACATTTTATAAATAACCATGAACCATATGAGGAAATCATTAACAGCATTGCATTTTGTAAGTTGAATAATTAAATAGTCATCTAATTTTTTCCCCAAGTGGAGGGTTTGGAGGCAAAAATCTTTCAAATTTGGTAAATTCTGCATTGTGTTGCCAATATCACTTGAAAATATTCTACATGTGCTATGGTAGATTTGCTGATTAAACCGTTTACTACTTGCATAAAGGCCCTTTTACACGGGCTGATAATGGCCTGAACATGAACAAGCATTCATACGAGCACTTGTTTACAATTGTCCCTGTAAGCAGTTCAGTGACTAGCTGACAAACGAGAAGATGCTACAAAACGAGTGATCATAGTATAAGCGACCATAGTAATGATAGTTTGTCCTGCTTAGAATTTGCATTGACCTGTATGAATCAGCCTTTAAATGAATGTTGATTGGCTCTGGTTGGGGGCCTGAAGTCGGCCGATGTAAAAAGACCATTAGAGGGGTTAGTTTTTCTAGGATAAAGTGTATTTCACTTTAGAGAGGAACATTTCTTCTATCAGTCCCGAGAATTAATAAGTACATTCCTGCTCAACTTGTAAAACGAAGCTTTCTTCTTACTTAAAGCCAAAATTCAAAAGCAAAAACACAGGTAGTTTGGAGATCTACACCTTTAGCCTTCCTGACAGCCCTATTTTTCAAAACTGATGTGTCCCTTCATTACTTATCCGATTGATTTTGACATTATTTTTAGTGGATATGTTTTACATTTATTGCTAAAAAATTTGCTCTAAAATGTCAGTTTTGTTTTAGGGCTAGCTGTAGTTTTTATTGGTACCATTCAGGGGTACATAAGGCCTCTCTCATCACTTTTATTGCGGTTTTTGGGAGGTAAAATGAACAAAATAAGCATTCTTCCTCTGTTTAAACATTTTGGGTTTTTTTGTACAGATTTTGCAGTGCAGGATAAATAGTGTGTTCAATTTATTGTAAAGGTGGTTACAGATACGATGACAAATATGTGAGAGTCGTTACATTTTTTTTTTCTATACAACAAAAAATAGTGAACAGAAAAGGGTCTTTTTGCTATTTTTTTTAAAGATGTTTTTACACTATTGTTATTTATTTTTTATGTTCCTGTAGGGGACTTGAACTTTAAAAGCTATAATTGCTATGATAATGCCTTGCAGTACTTCTGTACTGCAATACAGTATCATTCACAACAGCAAACGCAGACCATGGCAGGCTGAGACACCAGTTTATGGCATCTGGTGGCCATGACCACACACTGGTCCCCCGAAGTTACATCACAGAGTGCTGATGACATCACAGAAGCAGCGCGCTCCCTCTGTGAATTGTTTACATGCTGCAATCAATATACATCATGGCAATTAAGGGGGTTAAGAGCAGGGATCGATGTTCTCATTGATCCCTGCTCTTGCAGTGGGAGGCCGCCTATCAGTCACAGCAAACTCCACCTGCGAGATGGAGCCCACGCCATCCACAGAAAGTAGGTTTATGTCCTGTTGCATTAAGAACCATGCACACAGGACATAAACTTACGTCCTATAGCATTACAAAATCTTATTTTTCTTACATAAGCAAATTAACATTGGAAATCTGTAATACAACAGGAGTTAACAGAGAAATGACAACCAATATTATTCACATTCTGCCCTTTTTAGAAAAATCTGTTGTCTGGCCCTATAGCACATCATTTCTCAGGCTTGTTTGAGTGACAAAGAAGCACATTGTGGATTTTGGGGGTCACCCTTTTGTTAGACCTTTCTCAGGTACCATTCCACATTTGCAGAGCCCATTAGGTGGAAAAACTGCAAGACAACCCCCACATCCAAAAAGGATACACTGTTTTGGATATCACACCCCTCAAGAAATTCATCTACCGTAGGAATAATGTTGATTATTTTGACCCACAAATCTTTTTTGTGCTAATTATTAGCATTGGGCCATGAAAATAAAAGTTACACATTTTCTATTAATACATAGTTTAGATCCAAATGTTTCATGTTCATGAGAGGCAATGGCAGAAGAAGCACCTCGAAAACAGAAATGACCTATATGTTGATGTAAACTACTGTTTAGGCACACGGCAAAACTACATAGGGGCTGTTTGTTTTTTGGACTACAGATTTTGCTAGAATAATTTTTGGACACCACATCACATTTGCAGAGTCCCTGAGGTACCCAGAACAGTAAAACCTTCCCAAAACTTACACCATTTTCATGAAAGTTAACATTGGGCTATGAATTAAAAAAATTGCAACATTTCCACTACTACATCGGTTTAGCATCACGTTTTGTTTTCACCATTTTCTAGAAGCTATAACTTTATTTTTCTATCAATTAATTTATTCCACTTTTTGGGAGGTAGCATTTTTTTCCCCTTGTAACACTGTTAAAGGGGTTTTGCCATGTATCTTGGCCAACATCCAACCAATGCCTTGCATTTATTATCCATCATTCACATGCAGTGTGGCATTAAGACTCCAGGGGGAGCCCAGGGTGGCAGTACCAATGTGGCTCACTGAAGGAAATGCAGGGCAACCCGCCGAATTACCATGGTGTTACTAATAGGTTGCTGGTTTGCATGGTGAAATACATATATCAGAATGGTCTGGCACCCTGCATCCACTATGTGTGGGAGTGTATGCCAAGCATCCACCCCCCTCATTATCAAGAGGCAGCGTGAGTGGTTATTTTATCGGTGTCCTGCACAGGTGTTATTGGCTCCTCCATTTGGTAGTCAGCTACCTGCATGGCGAGAGGCGGATGCATCTATATGCACTCCTCACTCAGTAAGTAAGTAACGGCCATTTTCTGTGATGGTTTTTAATTTTTTATTTCCCCTTCTGTGACGCCTTCCCAAAACTTAAACCATTTCCATGAAAGTTAACATTGGGCTATGAATTAAAAAAATTGCAACATTTCCACTACTACATCGGTTTAGCATCACGTATTGTTTTCACCATTTTCTAGAAGCTATAACTTTATTTTTCTATCAATTAATTTATTCCACTTTTTGGGAGATAGCATTGTTTTCCCCTTGTAACACTGTTAAGGTTTTGCCATGAAAAAAAAAAATCTATATACTTACCTGTTCCTCCCCCGGCAGTCTTCTTACCAGATCTTCACCTGGCTCCTCCAGCCGACTGGATCCTCTTCTTCCTGTGACAAAGTATTCATTGCTGACATTCTGCTTCCTGCAATGGTGTCACTGGTAACTTAGTGCTCACTGCGTAGAAGGGAATGAAGAATCCTCAGTAGCCTGCTTTAGCGCGCATGCTCGATATGTCCCCTGCTAGTGTTTCATATAGTATAGTATAGTATATGAAACACTAGTGGTGAAATATCGTGCAAGCGCACTAAAGCAGGCTGCTGAGGATTTGGGATTCCCTGCTAGGCAGTGAACACTTCGTTACTCATAGTGTTCACTGCCCTGCAGAAAGTGAACTTCCGCTTATGGATGCTCCAAAACACGAAGAAGAGGATCCATCCAGCTGGAGGTGATGTGACCCAGGGACTGGAGGAACCAAGAGAAGACCAGGGAGGTGAAGAAGATGCAGTAAGAAGACTGACAGGGCAGGAATAGGTAAATATTGATATATATATTTTTTTTTTTACAAAACACCTTTTAGTATAAATATTTATATAATTAATAAATATATATATACACACACATACATACACACACACACTTGTTTTACATGTTACAGGCAAAGTAAATAGTAGTATACAGTCATGGTAAAAACTAAATACACCCTTTTTGAATTATATGGATTTACATATCAGGACATGGAAAAAAAAAAACTTCTGGTCCTTCGAAGGCATTAAAATTAGTTAAGTATAACCCCAGTGTAATTTGCAGTGTGTTGGTGTTTATCTGTGTTATTATGTAACAAAAACTAGGACAGAACCAGTGTGACAAGCAACCTTATTGCTTCCAAAGGAATTAAAATGGGCATTTAATTAGCGGCACCTTGAATTACTGACTAATAAAGGCAAGTGTGACCACCTCTATAAAAGCTGAAGTTTTAGCAGTTTGCTGGTCTGGAGCATTCAAGTGTGTAAAGAAGTAAAGACATCAGCAAAGGCCTTAGCAAAACAATTGTTCCTGCCATCAATCTGGGAAGGGTTATAAGGCCATTTTCAAATAATTTGGAGTCTATCATTCTACAATGAGAAAGTGTATTCAAAAGTGAAAAACATTCAAGACAGTTGACAACCTTCCCAGGAGTGGACACCTCAGAAAATTCAACCCAAGGTCACATCACGCAGTGCTCAGGAAAATAGCAAAAAACCCTGTACTGTAGCTTCATCTCTGACTCTAAACGCCCTAGTTAGCATGTTAAATGGTCAACATTATGACGATACAATTAAAAAAAAAAAAACTGAACAACTATGTCTTGTTTGGAAGGGCTGCCAGAAGAAAGCCTCCTTTATTCTGAAAAGAACATGGCAGCCTGGCTAAAATTTGCAAAGTTGCATCTGAAACAATGGCCTTAGGACAGACAAGACCAAAGTGTACATGTTTGAAATTAGTGCACAGCCTCATATTTGGCAAAAACCAAACAGCATATCGGCACAAACAATGCCAACTGTTAAGCACAGTGTTGGAGGGGTGATGATTTAGGCTTGTTTTAAAGTCACAGGGCATGGGCACCTTGCAGTCTTTAATATACAGAGGAGCTCATGGTTTTTTCTAAGTATTCCACAGTCAAACGTGAGGCCATCTAACCAAAGCTAAGCTTGGCTGAAACTGGGACGATTCCATACACAACAGCAAATATACATCAGAATGGCTGTAAAATAAATGATTCAAGGTGTTGCAATGGCCCAAAGTCCAGACCTCAACCCAATTGAAATTATGTTGCATGACCTTAGGAGCTATACATAAATGATTGCCCCCAAACCTCAATGAACTGAAGCAACGTTGTAAACAAGAGAGGGCCGAAATTCCTCCCGGAAGAATTCAATAGACTGAGAAAGTCATACAGAAAACAATTGCCTCAGGATATTGCTGCTAAAAGTGGTTTTACAAGTAGAGATGAGCGAGCGTACTCGGAAAAGCACTACTCGCTCGAGTAATTTGCTTTATCCGAGTATAGCTGTGCTCGTCCCTGAAGATTCGGGTGCCGCTGCGGCTGACAGGTGAGTCGCAGCGGGGAGCAGGGGAGAGCGGGCGGGAGAAAGGGAGAGAAAGATCTCCCCTCCGTTCCTCCCCGCTCTCCCCTGCAGCTCGACGCTCCGTGCCGGCACCCGAATCTTCAGGGACGAGCACAGTGATACTCGGATAAAGCAAATTACTCGATCGAGTAGTGCTTTTCCAAGTACGCTCGCTCATCTCTATTTACAAGCTATTCATTCATGGGGTTATTCAATTTTTCACAAACTGCATCCGCATTTTGGCCTAACTTAATAAAACAAATAATTACATGGTATAATTTGTCATGTGTTGTTCATCTGAGGTTGTATCTACCTAATATCAAAACCTTCTAAGGACCACATTTTTTATTATGTCCTAAAATACAAAACTACAGTATTCCAAGAGGGTGTATTTAGTACTTCTCATGATTGCATGTACAATATATACATACTAGTAATTATTAGGAAAATTATAATACCAGTATTTCTGGTGGCGCAATGCATTATGATCACCACACATCACACACAGCTCTGCTGCCTCCTGCTTCACACACAGAGCTCTGCTACATGGTACAGCCATTATGATCCCCACACATCACACACATCACACACACACACAGCACTACTACATCCATCCTGACCCCTCACATCACATCACACACAGCCCTGCTACGTCCTGCTTCACACACACAGCTTTGCTACATCCATTATTACCCCCCATATGATACATACAGTTCTACTACATCCATCCTGACCCCCACACATCACATCACACACAGCCCTGCTACATCCTGAGCCACACAGACACAGCTCCGCTGCATGGTACATCCATTATGATCCTCACACATCACACACAGCTCTACTACATCCATCCTGACTCCACATCTCACACACAGCTCTGCTACGTCCTGATTCGCACACATATAGCTCGTGTACATAGTACATCCATTATGATCACCACACATCACAAACACAGCTCTGCTACATCCAATCTGACCCCACACATCACACACACAGCTCTACTACATCCATCATGACCCCACACACACAGCTCTGCTACATCCATCCTGACCCCACAAATCACACGCACAGCACATGACACACCCAGCTCTCCTACATGGTACATCCATTGTGATCCCCACACCTCACACACAGCTCTACTACATCTATCTTGATCCCCACACAAGAAGCAGTTTGGCTCCTCCCACAGCAGTGACATCACCGCAGGTCCTTTAGCTCACCAAATCTGTGGTGACGGTAGGTTGGTGTCTTCTGTCAGGACCGCTGAGTTGTGCCTTAGATAATAACGGCTTAGTTGTATTCTCATTGTGGTATTTTTGTCCTCCCCTTTTTAAGAACCCTAAGTGTATTGTTCTTCTGTCAGTCAGGCTCTGTGTTTTTATATATCATATAGGACCTGCAATAGCATCACACAGGGGGCGGAGCATGAGAAGACCCCACATATAGTACTTTCTACCCAACTGCAGAATGGCTCCTCCCACTGCGGTCAAGCGGTTGTTAGTAGTTTGATATGCATACACACACGATAGCTAGTAGATGTTTGATCACAGAGCTTTAAAGATAACAAGAATGGTGCACCCCCAAGAGAATGAAACAGTGCTGACCACTGTCTATTTAGAGAGCTGAGTGATGCATTCAGCTTACTTTCTATAGCAGATAATGGGGAAGTGGTCACACATGGTTTCTCTATCTTCCTGGGGGAATCGGTGTGTGTGTTGTATTCCTGTGCTCTAGGGGTTTCAGACCACAGTGATCAAACATTGATTACCTTTAATTAATATTTAGCATTTCCTAAAAAAACACCTTTGGTGAAGTAGCCTGTGAAGAGATTGAATTAGAAATACTGGTGACATGTTTGTACTGGAAGTCAATGGGATGAGTATTAAAATGCTGAGTCAAATCATTTCTATACCTTTTCATCTGCAGTCCATGGAAACTGTAATATAAAGTCATCAATGGTGTCTAATATGGCGTCAATGTGAAGGTCATCCAAATCAGTCTTGCCTGTCAAACCTATAGAACAAATCAGCAATGCATTTTAATGGATACAGCTACCCTATATCTATATATATTAAAACCTATTGAGATTGGTCTAATGCTACAGACCTTAGTTTATCTACAATATCCAGTACAGTATATTGACTCGGTCTACATTAAGACACTCAGGAACAGCTCTATTTAGGTATGTCCACACGGGAAGCAATTTTCACTGTGGAAAATCCGCCACAAATATTGCTGAGATTCCGTGGAAAGATTCATATACACTCTGTGGGAGGGTGCGTGCATGCACAACTTGCAGAGATAAGTCGTCGCACTGTCCATGCATCGACTTATATAGAGGATAGCGTGGAAATGGGGAGCCTGACAAGTATAAAAGACCCACATCCCCGAACTCCTCATAACCTGCACTATGAGCAGCTTAACCTGGTTTATGGTGCTCACAGGTGATGACAGGTTCCCTTTAATCACTGCTTTACTCATAAATGTTCAAGTCTTCCAGGCCCTTGTGCCTCCATTAGCAAAAGAATTTCCCATCAGTGTATTTTAATGCATGTTAAAGTGTTGAAGTCTCTGCGGTGCTCTTTTCACCTTCCCATTCCCTTAAGCTGTGCTACTTCTGACTTTAGTGCTGTATTTCTACTTTGGTCATTTCAAGGATATACCTAACTTTTTTCCATGTTACACAGTTATTAACTTTTTCGCAGTTTGGAAAATTACACAGAAAAAAGTAGAATATTAGAGGCGCTGTTTAAACCTCCTATCCTCCAATGTAAAAAGCTGTAACAGGTCCCCCAAATTACCATTTTCCATTTCTAAAACTTTATGGCAGAGGTGCCTTTGAAATCCCAGAGCCCCCGGAGTACAATTCTTACAATCCTGTATGATAATCAACATCTGCAAGTCTAAGGGTGGTTTCACAAAGATTTTTGAAAAAAAATTCCACATTTTTGTGGCTTTTTTTTCTGGTAGTTTTTATATTTTAGGCACCAAACACTGCAGGCAGATGGTAGCTGCAAGTCAATAGGGTAATATTAAAACATGCAACAAAAAGTGTGTATTTTGGGTGCCTTTTTTTCCCCACTTATTCACATTGTTCACATGTTTTTTTTACAAGCCCTTTAATACGAAAAGCCACAAAATAGTGTGTGTGATTAAAGTCTAATAAGTTATATTACCTGCTTTTTTGGCTAGATACCTTCCAATGGCAAGGCTTTGAAAGTAAACAGTCCCATCAATTTCTAAAACTGGGAGTTTTCCAAAAACGTATTCTGTAGAGGAAAAAAAAAAGCTTCAAGTAAATCTTACTGAAATTTGTGTTTAAAAGGAAGCCTGTCAGGGCATATTTTCCCATAAACCTATGCTAACCATAGGTGTTGGATAGGATGATAAAAAAGGTATGATTACATTTATCTTTCAGTGCTCCCCAAGCTTGAAATTAGCCTTTTTTTGGAAGTTTGAAGAGTCGTATAAGCGGTCACACATTGAGACTCGTCTGAGCGCTCTCCCTCTTTTTTCGCCAAACTTCACTGACTTCCTAGTGATTCCAAGGGAGATGGAAATGTCAGGGTCTCCAGCTCAAGGGAGCTGGAGATGTCAAATCATTAGAAAGGGGGCAAGGTTTGGGCCAAATAAGGGGAAGAGAGTCCAGACCAGTCTCAACGCGTCACCACCCATCAGATGGTTTACACTTAATACTCATTTGCCTACAAGGTAGACTGCAATGTGAGGGTCAGGGAGCATTGTGGAACGAAAGTATCATTACACTTATCTCATCCCCAAAAATGTTCTGACAAACGTTCTAAAACTGTTAGAAAGGGTTACAAGCTTTATCCATTAACATTCTTGGTGGCAGTTCCTTTAAGGCGTACATGAAAAGGAACCTTATCTCCCATTCACAGATCCAGTGTTATTCATCAATTACAGGAACATTACATGGTGATAAAATGGCTACACGGACTTCATTTACATAGCAATCAACAGAAAATTATCAGCAATTTCACTGAATGAAACGTATTGTGAAGCAAAGCTATCGAATGCAGATAGAGAATGAAGGTTAAAAAACGGCAGCAGAAAAAAACATGAGCAATGATTTAGTGAGACAATACTAGACGCCAAGTCATTAAAGCTTAGTCACGTAGTTGTATTGTGCCAATACTTCATCTTTCTCCTGCAATTGGATCACCTTACTTTTTAACTTTCATTAGTTGAACAGGGAGAGAAAGAGAGAGGGTGAAAAAGAGAGAGAAAGCGGTAGAAGAAATTGAGATTGTGAGACACAGTGAAAGAAAAAACAAAATAGGTGGTTCTTAAAGAAATATTCTCAGGCATTTATGTTACTTCCATAGTGTTTTTGTAGCTCACATAGACCTCAACGAAAAGGGCCATCTCTGCATTAAACTGTATCTAGAATGTGGTCACTGAACCCGCGTTCTCCTTATATGCTACATATCACCTCGCGAACCCTCATCCATCGTATTCCAGGGATATCGTTCTCTTTACTTCTTATACATCTTATCTAGTGGATACTAAATACATTAGGATACCCGCAAGGAAAAAAAAACAAAACAAACATTATAAAATCAAAACACGTACTTAAGCTGGTGCCGCCCGCGGCTCGCCTCAGTCGCATGCTGGCAGAGGTTAGGAAAAGTGTTGAGTAGGGATCCTCTCTTCAAGAACCCCAACGGTCCTTCTTAGGGCTACTCCTCATTGTGTGCATTACGTTTGTGGCTGGCTGGGAGCAGTAGTGCACCTTTTTTTTTAAAAGCATCTAGGCCTGTGCAGAGCATTTCAGCTATACCATTCTCTGTGTGCAGTGCATTAGGTAGAGGTCTCATCGCTAAACAGTACGTCAATATTTCCTGGGCCACTGCAGAGCATTTCAGCTATACCGTTCTGTTGGGTGAAGTAACCGCAGTTATTAGCACTATCCACGGGCTTCAGCGTTTTCTGCCCCTGTGCAGAGCGTCTCACAATACCCTTTCCTTGGGGGGGTTGAGGTAGCCGCAGTTATCAGCACTATCCACTGGCTTTCTAGTTTTCTCCCACTCCATACAGCCTCTCTTATCTACAAGTCTCTGACCGGTAAATGACCCCTAGAAGACAGCGGTTAAATTTTCAAGTCACAGCATAGAGCCTCCGGTATCTACAAGTCTCTGTGTGCGGTGAATTAGCCACAGTTCTCAGTGCTATACGGTGGGGTAATTTATTGAGCCCTTCATCCGACATGATGAGAAGTAGGTGTAAGGGTCGAGGACGTGGACGTCCAAGTGAGGGTGTGGGCATAGGCCGAGGTCCTGGGAGGGGTGAATCGCAGCCGGCTTCTGAGGGATTAGGAGAGCGCCACATCCCTACACTCCCCAGCTTTATATCAGAATTTGCGTGGCCGCGTGGCAGACCTTTATTACAAGCAGAGTAGTGCGAGCAGGTCTGGTCATGGATGGCAGATAACGCGTCCAGCAATGTATCGAACACCCAGTCTTCTAAGCAGTCCACTACTCCCAACCTAGGGACTGCACCTCTTAATTCTCTGGCTGCTTCTCCTTCCTCCCAGCCTCATCACTCCAGGAAAATGACAGATTCTGAGCAGGCAGACTCCCAGGAACTGTTCTCGGGTCCCTGCCCTAAGTGGGAAAAAACGGTTCCTCTCTCACCTGAGGAGCTTGTCGCGACCGATGCTCAACCTTTGGAAAGTTCCCGGAGTCCGGGTGATGAGGCTGGGGACTTCCGGCAACTGTCTCAAGAGATTTTTGTGGATGAGGATGATGAGACACAGTTGTCTGTCAGTGAGGTAGTAGTAAGGGCAGTAAGTCCAAAGGTAAGAGCGCACAGAGGATTTGGAGAAAGATCTGCTGGACGATGAGGTGACTGACCCCACCTGGTTTGCTAAGCCTACTGAAGACAGGGCTTCAGAGGGGGAGGCAAGTGCAGCAGCAGGACAGGTTGGAAGAGGCAGGGAGGTGACCAGGGGGAGAGGCAGGGCTAGAGCAAAGAATCCCCCAACTGTTTTCCACAGCACTCCCTCACGGCAAGCCTCCATGCAGAGGGCTAGGTGTGGATGTTTTTTTAGTGAGAGTGCGGATGACCGACAAACAGTGGTGTGCAACATGTGCCACACCAAGATCAGCCAGGGAGCCACCAGCATGTGTAGGCATATGATGGCCAAGCACCCCACAAGGTGGAACGAAGGCCATGCACCGTCTTCGGGTCACACAACTGCCTCTTCCCCTGTGCCACAACCTGTCACACAGATCCAATCCCCTTCCCAGGACACAGGCACTAGCGCCTCCCGGCCTGCACTCACACCCTCACCTCTACGGTCCTCCACTCCATCCAGAAATGTCTCTCAGCACATCGTTCAGCTGTCGCTAACACAAGCGTTGGAGCGAAAGCCGAAATACGCCGCCACCCAACCGCATGCACAAGCTTTAAACATGCACATTCCCAAATAATCAGCCAGGAGATGCTGCCATACAGGCTTGTGGAAACATAGGCTTACAAAAACATGATGGCTGCGGCGGTCCCGCGCTACTCGGTCCCCAGTCGCCACTATTTTTCCCGATGTGCCTTCCCCGCCCTACACCAGCACGTCTCCCACAACATTAACCGTGCCCTCACCAACACAGTTACTGGGAAGGTCCACTTAACGACAGACATGTAGACAAGAGAAGAAGAGGCAGCAGCACTTCCATATACCACACTACTGATGCGAGGTAAACTAGCATGCAAAGCCCAAAAGGGAACCAGACTCCTAAGGTTCCAAATCACAACCATAGATAATCTGAAGAAAGGGCAGCATCAGGTATTGACAAAATCTTCTTTAATCGTCCCTAGTAGAGGAGGGTAAACAAGCCACGTATCGACCCCCACAGAGGTCTTTATCAAGCTCTACTGACTGCTGGTGACATGCTCACACTTCATAATTGAGAGGTGGAGGTGGCGGAGGAGGAGGGGGAGGGGGGGTTGGAGGAGGTGGCATAATACGCCGCAGATACCAGCACCAAGGTAGGACCCACAATTCTTGGTGTGGGTAGCACGTGAGCGGTCCCAGGCTCTGACTCAGTCCCAGCCTCCACCAAGTTTACCCAATGTGCCGTCAGGGAGATATAGTGTCCCTGCTTGCCAGTATTTATCCACGTACATGGATAATCTGAAGAAAGGGCAGCATCAGTTATTGACAAAATAGTGCATAGTAGAGGAGGGTAAACAAGCTACGTATCAACCCCCACAGAGGTCTTCATGGCTTATTATGCCACCTCCTCCTCCTGCTTAGGGTCTGGGGGATCAGCACTGATCGACATGTATTTGCTCTCATGTTACCACAGTTATCTGAGACACTGCTTTGGACCAATTAAAAGAAGCGTAACTAATTTAATGAGACATTCACAGCTGTACTAGCATCCAAGTCCGCTTTATGCCTACGATTGCTGAGGGTGTAGCAAAGAGGCCGAGATCCTGGGTGGGGTGGGGGGGCAACTGCGCATGTTTGGGCACAGTCATTTCTTCATGTGTAATACGGTCTTTGGGTTTCATAGACTCACATATGCTGTGGGTGCACAAAGGTTTCCCATTGCGTTGTTCAGCTATCTGACACATACACAGAATGAATTGTGTGGGGCAGATGGATTTCCCATAGCTATGTAACTCATGGCACATTGGGTCAACCAGGTGGAGGCTGGGACTGAGCCTGACCCTGGGCCTGCTCACGTGCTTCCCACACAGAGTATTGCGGTCCTACCTCAGTCACGGTTTCTCGGGTGTATTATGCCATCTCTTCCTCATTGGGGTCTGGGGATCAGCGTCGGTCGGCATGTATTATCTCTCGTGCTACAGTTATCCGAGATACTGGATTGGAGCGTTCACAGGAAGCGAAATTTCATTAAACTTTCACAGGGTCACTGTATACCTCTGGTGGCTACTTTTGCGACACGTCCTGCTTCAAACCAATCTTTGGTATTAGTATGCGCTGCTGCATTGTAGAGATGTGTAGAAGTGCTGGCACCTGAGTCCCCTTTATGCCCACGTTTGCGGCTCCTGACAATTTTGTGACGGAGGTGGCACGGGATTGGAGTTATGACCGAACATCAATTCTCATCAGCATTGTGGGCTAAGGCCCACATTTTTAAAGAGGGTCGCTGGCAGGCCTTGCCAACACTCTGCAGTGTGTGTGTCTCCGGTTCCTCCTCATCGAAGACGCACTTATAAATAGACATGAGGGTGGTGTGGCTATCAAGTGAGCGCCTGATATGAGGGCAGCTAAACGCTGCGCAGGGAAAATTTTGTGTGTGCTGTGGATGCAGGGTCATGTGGGGAGTTGGACAGCAATGCCACCATGTAACCCAGAAGAAGAGGCAGTGGTGTCACCGACAGCCGGTGATTGTCCTTGGTTGAACCTAGCGTGGTATTTAGTTAAGATGTGCCGTGCTACTTATGGACTGTCCCAAGTAAATTGTTAGGGGGGTGACCGCCAGGCTCTTGCCCCGAATTTGGCTTAATAGTGGGACCTAGGAGCCTCACATGCACCCATGCATGCTGCCCCTGCCATTCCCTATCTGTTTCTGTGGTGTTTCCATGACTTTCTGATGTTTTCAGGTGTTTCGGTCAGCATGAAAAATGTTCGAGTCATGACTTCAATGGGGTTCGTTACTCGAAACAAGCTCTCGAGCATTCCGAAAAGTTTGACTCGAGCAACGAGCACCCGAGCATTTTGGTGCACACTCATCTCTAATGGTTTACCATGAAAACCTATGGAACACAATTTATTTTTAGAAATGGTGTCATTGACCATAATTTTAACCATAAGACTCTAAAAGTAGAATTAAGACACCCATCTTTGCACCAAATAATACAGATCCCGCAAATACGTCTGCAAGAAAACCAGTGGCGTTTTGGCAATAAAGGGATAGAATCTATAATATCCACATGAGGTGTCTAATTACACACAATGATTATTGCTCAAAATTTATTCAAAACAAGGTCATTAGAGTGATAATCATTGCGTGTAAATGCTACAATCGTTAGCTTTTCGTGCCAAATGATGATTTTTAGTTTAGCATTAAAAAAACTAAAAATCTGTGATTCTCCAAAGGAGCGCTGATAACAATGAAGCTGTATGCAGATAACAGCAGGTGGTCTGTTATCTGCATACAGCAAATGGAGGTTCATTTACATGCAAATGAAGCCAATAAGCTACAAATAGGCATTAGCGCCCATTAGTAGTTTATCCAAAATGATTGCTCAAACTGTCATTCAAGCTATCTTTTGAATGAATTTTGAGCAATCATCTTTGCGTGTAAATGGGGCTTTACATTCTCAAAAGGTTTTTCTCATTGGGTTATCAAAAAAAACATTCATCTTGCCACACAAGTAGCTGCAATATAAAAGCTTGAATGTTACTAGCAGCAACTTCCTTTGAGGAGGTGATCAGCTTTCCGATATACAGGATCTCGAAGCAGAGAGGAATCTTCAAAATGGAAGGGTGGTACATTTTACAACCTTTGCAACTTAAATGACTATTTTGGAAGATTCTCCCACAAGATAGAGTCCACAGAATGAAAGAGGACAATTTCTAAATTCTCTAGAAACAGATGTTTTTCTGCATCTTTTAATTCATTTAAAATCCGTACTCTAAGATTAAAGTTGACAGGAAATACTCTTTTTCCTAGCTAGGAGACCTCCGAACATTTTATCTTGGATAGATCTGGGTTTTAAACTTCTTCAATATCCATGTACTGCAAACAGCTTTCAAAAAAATTCCAGTATATTCAGAATCAAAATAGTATTTTCTGTCATCCCGATTAGGGTTAGAACCCAAATCTTCACCTTCTTCCAACCCTCCTTCGGGGTCATTATCCAAAACTTCTAATTCTTAGGAGGAATGCATTACTTTAGATCTCTTCCAAGGAGATTCATAACTATCATAAACGTGGAAAAAAGTTAATTCATGGAAGATTGAAATTTCTTCTTTACAATAGATCTAATATCCTCTCTAAAGAATGCCCTCTCCTCCTTCAGAGCTTGATCCAAACATGGAGGACATAACTGAGAAGACCTTAATAAAAAAAAAGTTATTATGGGCCTAGGTCCCTAGGTTCCACTTCACGGAAACAGCAGCAGCAGAATCTACCCCAAATCAGGGCATCCTGCATTGGGATGTTCCATCTTGGTACAACCAGGGAAAGATCCTGATCCATGGCCAGAATACCTGACAGGTAACATTAAATGAGACACTAAATGTGCATTTACACACATAGATGACAGCTCAAAATTTGTCAGAAATTGACAGTTTTGAGCAATCAGTTTGATTAGGTACTAATGGGCTAAATCAGCCCTTCAGTACTTAATTGCATGTATTTGGAGAACAGCGGGTGGTCTGTTCTCTAAATACATCACTATTGTTCTCCAGTGGGACAGCAGCTGTAAACAGCTGTTAAAGAAGATTATCAGCTGTTATCAGCACTGCCCGCTGAGAACACAGTGTGTGGTCTGTTTTTATCTTATCGTTCTCAGGGATGAGGATTTCATCCAGACCTGAAATCAGTGATGGACAAAAAGTGCATGGTACGTGCACGATGGGCATAAATTTACACACAACGATTATCGCTCAAAAGATGGCTAAGGTAATTTTGATCGATAATCATTGTGTGTAAAAAAACACCTTAACCTAATTTCATAGTTTAGTGTAAGGTCGCTACTTCTGTCTGCCGCCCTCATGCGATTCCCTTTCTGGTTTCATCTAGCACTAAAAGGGTTAACCAGCTCTTTGGCTCTCAGCTCACCTGTGGCGTTAAATAGGCATTACTCTTCTATTTATGGTGAGCTGTGGCATTTCTCCTCTGGGCCTCAGAATTGTTGTGTTAGGTTCTGACACTCAGCTTTCTTTGGTCACCTACCTGTTTTAGTTCTGTCTGTGCTCTGTTGCTCTGTTCTGTCCCGCTCTCTGAGTTCTGTGTATGCATTCTGAATTCTGTCTGTATTCCTTAGTTTGTCTCTGAGCTCTGTATCTGTCTGTACATTTGTTTTCTGTCAGTTTCCATTCCTGTTTATGGTTTCCCCTTGCTTTGTCCTGCATCTATGTGCTCCTCTGTCTGATGCCAGTTTCTATGTTTGCTACCCCATCAGGGATAGTTAGACCCGAGGTTGCAGCGCAGAGCCGCCCTTATCGAGGTGATCACCTTGCTTTAGGTAGGAGTCTATCATTCTCTCTGCAGCCAAGGGTCAGTCTCCCTTTTCCTGGTAACAGTTCCCCTTATCATAGGAGTCAGCTACCAACCCCTTCACGACTGTCTAGCCTTAGTTGGTTTGCCCAGTGGATCCACATTCCCAAATCCGTAACACTTAGGAGGGAAACTGTTACCGCTAGCTTCACTAACTGCGGACATCACAATCAATGCCATCTTCCAACTTCTGGTAATGCAACCTTACTTCTGGCTCATTCAGTGAAACAGTATATGGCGGGGGCTCGCATACAGTAGCCCTCTCTGCAATCTTCCATCCTTAGGAACAGGAAAAGACTGAGGAGGCATTATTTAACCTCTTTGTGCTCCTGTCCCTATAGAAGGTGAGTGCTGTTATAAAGGAATGTGGCGGAATGAAAATATATATTTGTGCAAGTCTGGTGTTCACATTATGCCCTGGTACCTGTGTCACCTGTCCCTACCGCAATACAGCTGCTGAATAACCTCATAAATAACATTTAAAAAAAATAAAAAAGCACTATAAGTCAGTGGGAATGGCAAATGTGAACTGCAACAGTCTGCTTCTGCTAGCAGCAGTATTTATTGGCATGCATCTCTCTATAATCACCAGGTTCTGACATCAGAATGAGAATGATTATATCATTTTTATTTATGAACAAGTAAATAGAAATTTACAAGTTAACTTAAAATTTCAAATTCTTATCAATATCAGGTTTATTGGAATCCACTAGATCAGATGATAACTCATGAACATACACCCCTTATTTCCCAACATGCAGACAGCCAGACTGCTAAATGGAGGAGCAGCTTACACATGTGAAGGACACTGATGAGCACCTTATACTTAGGGGGATGGCTGATTAGTGTCGATTTCTGCACTGAACAGTAGATATCAGGTGTCAGGCCACATGATACATGTAATTGGTTTCAGTTTGTGTGCATGCTTAATTTTCCTGTGGTTTCCGCATGGACAGCTTCCATTGAAGTCAATGGAAGCCGTCCGACCCGCAACCCGCGGACCATCAGCGATATAGAAAAGAAGATAATACAGCTACCCGCAGATACCGGCTGGGCACAGGGTCAGATTCCATTGCGGGCACCTGCATGCGGAATCTGACTCGACCGTGGGCATGCGGCCTAAGGGCTTATTCAGACGACTGTGTATCGGCCGGATATTCACGCCAGCCGATATACGGCATCCCTTTCTGCAGGGGGAGAAGGCTGGAAGAGTCCGGAGCAGTACACTGAGCTTCCGGCCCCTCTCTGCCTTCTCTCCGCCCCTCAGCACTATTTGCAATGGGAGGGGGTGAGATGGGAGTGGAGCTAAGTTCCAAGAGGGGCCGGAAACTCAGTGCACTGCTCCCGACTCTTCCAGCCTTCTCCCCCTGCAGAGAGGGATGCCGTATATCGGCTGGCGTGAATACCCGGCCGATATACGGTCGTCTGAATAAGCCCTAAGGCTGGGGGCACATCTATATTGAAACATCCAGGCAGAGGTTCCATTGTAGATCCAGCATGAAATACTGGAAGAAAAAGTGCTTTTGCTTCCGAGTAAAATGCCGGGCTGCTGAGCAGAAGCTGAATGGACCACCTTATAGTCAATTTGGTCCATTCAGCACTGTTCGGTTCTGTTCTGTTAAACAGATTCCTCACCACAGATGTGAAAGCATCCTAAACTCTTGTATTTTTTGCTTTTGGATCTTGCAGAAAGCCTTGCAGACGGTTTACATTTTCTCCACAGTCCTTTCTAGTTTTATTCTTCTTTTAACAGAAATGATACATTGTAAATAAAGTCATAGATATATCCAAGATACGCTCTGCAAAGATTTTCATAGTTATTACTTTTTGTTAGTCCGCATAAATGAATACAATTTAGTACATTTTTGCAAGTCAAATCTAGTGAGCACAAAAACGTGAATATGTAAAATATCCATTTACAAGCCATTCATGGTCGACCACATTCATTGAGAGGGCAGGCATGTAAAACATAGAATTATGCGAAGTCCTCTCAGCAGAGAACCATTCCCTTAAGGTTACTTTTTAGTTTTAACTTCTTTTATGCTCCAATTATGTTATATTACTTTAGTTTTTTTTGCATACAACGTTTAACATTTTGGGGTCTAACATGCTTAGGAGGTTTTACAGAATACAATCTGACAAGCCACTGAGCAACACTAACTCCCACTGAACTTTTTGCCTAGCATGCTGTTGGAAAAAAGTTGGAAAAACAAAACAAAAAACACACACACACACACACACACACACACACACACACACACACACACACACACACACACACACACGTGTTAAAATTTCACCCTAATTTGTGGCGATACATGCAGTATTCTGCAGTGAGGCAGGGGTTAACATAGTTCTCTGTTTACTACATGGCTTCAGGTTTCTGTCTTTTGTCAAGTTTGGAGTACAGGAAACGTGACATACATACTGCATGCAGCCAGTGAGAGAAAGCAGCTCTGGAAATAGTTTTGGTCTAGATTTTGTTGACCGGTTAACATTCTTAGCAGGGGCATTTTCATATCCATTTCAATATAGCTTAATCATATAAAAGGGCCAGTGTTTCAGCTCATATTATAAAGAGGATTTTTGACAAGATACCACTAGCAATTAAAAGCCCTTGACATAATTTTACTGGGAATTTGGAGAGTTATAAAAAAAAAAGTTATAAAAGGACTATTTAACCCCTTAAGACCAGGCTGTTTTCTTTCTTCAGCTACCAAAATTATTTTTGCTGCGTTTTTTCCCCTTGACACATGGGGCTATTTTCCTACATCTTTTTTTTTTACTGACTTTTTTCTATTTTTTGGGTTTTATTTGTGGTAAAAAGCTAAAAAATAAATGTAAAAAAATTTAAATTTATAGTTGTCTATTTTCAAAATTTGTAAATTTACGCCAAGATAAAGTACAGGAATGGGTTCCTCATTTTGTTTTGGACGTTTTGCTATACACTTTGTATAGTTTTGGATTACAGAGCACACGTGGCGCCGGTTTCGGTTGGTGTTGGGTCATTTTCTTTTATTCTGTAATTTGTTTTTACTTATTTTTGTAACCTTTTTTTTAACACCTATATCTGCCATGATGTCATAAAGGACCTCTGGGAGTCCCTCACATGTTCTTTTTTATTTCACACTTTTCCACTGTAGCTGGGACATCCATAAAAGCCCCAGTTACATAACAGAGCAGAGTTGCAGAGTCCTATCAGACCCTGATCAGCTGTGTCAGAGGATTCTGGCGGTCGAGTTATCACCGGGTCCCGTAGTGGAAGAAATACTTCCACTTTAACTTCTCAGTACATAGCGTTCATTGAGCACTATGTTCCGGGGAAAGAGAAGGCAGAAGTGGTTAAAAAAATGCTTTTACTTTTCCAGGTCCTCAGCTGTGTCTGATAGCAGACAACCCGACCTGCTCCTGCTTGGAGCAAAGGCTTTAATCCAACCCTGTACTTCTGCTATAGGTCAGACCTGTGTATAAAGCTGTGATGTCTTATCTTGTGAGTGACGCTGAACTCTGATAATTCCTGCCGCCTCGCCATGAGCATTCTGGCCAGAGTTCAAACAAGGCATGATAGTGGGTGTCGGGCGAATGGGGCATTTCATTGCTCAAGTTGTGCCAGAATTTAACATTCCCCAATCTACAATATCACTTGTGTATCTGGGATACGTCATTAAAGGTATTACCACCCACAGCTGCTTAAAGGGGTGGTCTCGCGAAACCAAGTGGGGTTATACACTTCCGTATGGCCATATTAATGCACTTTGTAATGTACATCGTGCATTAAATATGAGTCATACAGAAGTTATTCACTTACCTGCTCCGTTGCTAGCGTCCTCGTCTCCATGGTTCCGTCTAAATTCGCCGGCAGCTTGCTTTTTTAGACGCGCTTGCGTAGTCCGGTCTTCTCCTTTCAGCACGAGCCGCTTCAGTGTGCTCCCCGCTACAGCTCTTCTGCGCATGCGCAGATGAGCTGTCACTGCTCGGGAGCGCGCTGGAGCGGCCATTCTGTACCATCCTCTGTTAGAGGAAGGTGCAGAGCCGCCCAGCTGTCCGGAGAAGCCGCCCAGCTGTCCTGCCGTCCAGCTGTCCTGCCGTCCAGGTAAGTGATGGGCCTGGGGGGCTGTCGTCGCTGTCGCTGCGTCGGGGGGGGGGGGGGGCTGTCGCTGCGCCGGGGGGGGGGCGCTGCCGCTGCGATGGGGGGGGGCTGCCGCTGCGATGGGGGGGGGGGCTGCCGCTGCGATGGGGGGGGGGGCTGTCGCTGCGATGGGGGGGGGGGCTGTCGCTGCGATGGGGGGGGGGGGCTGTCGCTGCGATGGGGGGGGGGGCTGTCGCTAGGCCGGGGGAACTAGCGCTGGGCCAGGGGGGTAAGTGATGGGTCGGGGGTGATGTTCACTGACAGGTGAAGGCCCCAGAGCCCAGCGCTGGGCTCCGGGGCCTTCACCTGGGCTCCGGAACCTAGCGCTGGGCTCCGGAACCTAGCGCTGGGCTCCGGGGCCTTCACCTGGGCTCCGGAACCTAGCGCTGGGCTCCGGAACCTAGCGCTGGGCTCCGGGGCCTTCACCTGGGCTGAGGGTCTAGCGCTGGGGAGCCGGGAGCGTAGCGCTGGGGAGCCGGGGGCTAGCGCCGGTTACCTGCTGCCTGGCGGTGGGTGACTGGTCGGCGGCTGCGGGGCGTCTGGTCGGCGGCTGCGGGGCGTCCGGTTGCCATGGAGACACAGCTGGCAGCGTCTCGGGCGCGCGCACGTCGGGCTGCAGCGAGCGACAGGGAAAGAGCCGGCGGCCATCTTGGGGAAACTTTTATAAGTTGCTGAAACGCTGGAACGGTAAGTACGAACCAGCTAGGAAAGTCATTTACAGGGGTAATTAGTAATGTATGTTTAATTAGGGGGACTGGGCAAAAAAAAAAAATCACTGCTTCCTCGAGACATCTCCTTTAAGGATGGCAACCAGAAATGTCTATACACACGGAAAATTCTAGACAGGCAAGTGGCTGCAGCAGAAATCACATCCACATTTAATGCAAAGAAAAACCCTGCGGCCCCATTTAAGGTGGTTTTCATTACAATTGCGTATGAGCGCGTGTATATACATGCCCATAGAGAACAATGCACTCTATCTTGTGTTTATACATGGCAAAGTAGAACACGATGCATTCTTTTTTGCGCCCGTGTATTACACAATTCTGACACGCTAAGGTGATCAAAACTGCGCAAGTCAATGTAATCGATTGCCTGCAAGTTACTGTGTATCACACAGGCATACAGCTCCCATGTAATACGTGGCAATCATATCCCCGACCTAATGCAGTGTATATCAGGTAGAGAAGCTGGTGCGGCCATCTTTGTTTCTCCAGGTGCAGAGGGTCACTTTAACAAGTGAGTTAAAGTTACCCTTTTAAGTGGTCAATGTGCTTAGAAATTGCATAATTACTTGAATAAGTGACAAAATATAGTTTCTAACTTAAAAGGCACCAGCCTGTTAACTTCAGGGAACCGTTGGAACTATTTCACGATGAGTAAATTTTTGTTGTCAGGCTTATGAAACCTCTGATTTCAGTGTAACTAATATGATGTAATAGCAAAATACTCCATACTTTGTCATCTTACATCCCTACAAAGCACAAAGCTATCCAATCAGCTCATGTACATACTCACTACTGACTAGGTAAAAAACAACTCAGTTTTCCAGGAGTAATTACAGAGGAACAGCACTACATAGAGTTCTTGGGGGGAAAATAAATAAATAAATAAATAAATAAATAAAACACAAAAGACACAAAACACATTCCCCAGCATTATTTCATGAGGAATGCAAGCATTTATTAAAATGGCCATGCCAGGAAAGTATTCATTCTGAGCTGAATGCCAAGTCCGTGTTGCATCCTACACGGCTGCTGGCGCACGTCATCAGGACTCTCCAGCCCGGCTCAGCTGTAGCCGTTACCCTGAAGTTAATATAACTTCCTCTTCAACGTCTTCTCATAAGAAGTTATTGAAACGACGCGTCTTCTTCCACAGCTGCTAAAACCGATTTTGCCAAGGGAATCCTTCTCTCCTTCTCCCGCACAAAGTGACCTTGAAAGAATAGCAGCGCATTGTACAAACTTCTGAGCTGCCTGGCACCCGGCTCCAACCAAGATCCACTTCACATCACTAGTTTTAGCTTAAAAGCCTCACAGCATAAAGAAGTGACATAAAATATTGTGAATAACTCTGAACTGAGAATATTACGGTAACTGAATGTATAATCTGCAAGCATTCTTTACTTACAGTTCTTTGTGCTCTTGGGTCGGATTCACAGTACTGCATTTACGCACACACTACACAGGGAATATAACCCATTGATTTCAATGGATTCGTTCCTATGTGAGTATTTTTCCTATGCATTTCGGTCACGCAAAATAAAAAACAAACCAGCAGGCTCTACTTTCCTGCGCATTTGTCTAACAAAGGTCCCCGTAGAAATCAATAGGGATGCACAAATGCGCCTAATATGCAAGGAAATGCGTGAATCACTGCATAACTGTGCAGGAAAAATAAACACATCTTGTACTCAGACTAAGGCCACCTGCACACGGGCAGGTCAGATTCCGCATGAGGAATCCCGCAGTGGAATCCGACCGTGTGCCCAGCCAGCATCCGCGTGTGCCAGTCCTAAAGTCTTTATCTGTACTGCGGATGGTCCGCACGGTTTACTTAGAAGTCATCCGTGCGGAACACACACAGAAAAACAGCATGCTGCGATTTCTCCTCCGCCAGAGAAAAATTGCAATCGATTTCCACTCGTGTAGAGGAAATCATGTTTTGCCATAGCATGCTATGGGCGGTATTTGTTGCGGAATGCAGAGGTGGACACCCTCTCTGGATTCCGCAATGCAAATCCTCCCGTGTGCAGATGGCCTAATTATGGCTGGGAGCAACATACACGAAACAAGTACACAGGCAACAAAGCAATCTCATTACACAAAAATGCGGTACTCATGTGGGCGCAAATATGCATACGCTCATATGAATCTAGCCTTATGGCTTATTCACACAGGTGTATTTCCCATCCGTGTGCAATCTATGTATTTCATGGACAACACAGACACATTATAGCCAATTAGGCTATTCACACAGGCAATTTTTCAAAGGACTCATAGTCTATCTAAAAAAAGGCACAGCATGTTCATTGGATATGCCCGTGGGGATCAGACAGAACATGGACGTGCTGTCTAGTGCGAGGTGCACCTGAGAATCTTGGGCACAACTTGCATATGTCCATCTGAATGGGTCCTGACTGTCTTTCATAGTCTTATAATATGATTGTGTTGTCAGCAATGTAGCTATATGGGTAGCAAGGGCTGTAATTGCAACCAGACCCCTAAGCTAGGGGGGCTATGGGCCATATTGTGATTTCTGCTCGGGTGCTCCGTACTATAGCGCCACACCTCTGGCCGTCCAGAGGTGCTATCAACTACAGCTAGCTGTCACGGCTGCTCAGTCATATTACCCAGCGACATCAGACTCCTCTTCTGTGTCTCCAACACAAATGTTGGTGCAGATTTTTCCACCCAATGGCCTATTCTGCAGTGTCTTGCTGTGTGTGTCAAAGCATCCATACGGAATCACTGTGGCAGCACGATTTTGCTGGTGAATAGAGTTTAATCCACAAAACCACACAATTTGACAACTTGGTCGATTAGCGGTAAAACCCTGTCTCAGCTGCACTATAGCTGCTACGTGTGAACTTGCCTTTAAAGTTCCAGATAGAATGCTGTCTGTAGAGAAAGCTACAAGTTCCAACAACTTCTGAGCGGTCATGACATGCTGGGATTTAAAGTTTCCCACAGAAGGAACAAAATACAGTGGTGCCTTGGGTTAAGAGTTTAATTCGTTCCGTGACGAAGCTCTTAACCCAAAACACTCGTAAGTCAAATCAATTTTCCCCATTGAAATGAATGGAAAAGCCATTAATCCGTTCGGGATCGCGACGCTCTTACAGTGATTTCAATGGGGATGGCATTGCCCCATTAAAAGCAATAGGACGTCCGCACCCCCAGAGTGATTTTCGGGGAGGGGCTTTAAAATTAAGACCTTCCTTGAAAATCCTCCCTAGCTGTCGTAAAGAAAAAAAAAAAAAAGGAAAAAATATATACTCACTAGAGATGAGCGAACGTACTCGTCCGAGCTTGATACTCGTTCGAGTATTAGCGTGTTCGAGATGCTCGTTACGAGTACCACGCGATGTTCGGGTTACTGTCACTTTCATCTCTGAGACGTTAGCGCGCTTTTCTGGCCAATAGAAAGACAGGGAAGGCATTACAACTTCCCCCTGCGACGTTCAAGCCCTATACCACCCCCCTGCAGTGAGTGGCTGGCGAGATCAGGTGTCACCCGAGTATAAAAATCGGCCCCTCCCGCGGCTCGCCTCAGATGCGTTGTGACATAGCTGAGGGACAGTGCTATCGTGTTGGAGCTGCTGTAGGAAGAGTGTTAGGAGTTAGTGTAGGCTTCAAGAACCCCAACGGTCCTTCTTAGGGCCACATCTAACCGTGTGCAGTACTGTGGAGGCTGCTTTTTGCAGTGTTGCACATTTTTTTTTTTTTTTGGTATATCGGCCGTGCAGAGCATTGCGCCCTGCAGTAATACTACAGGGACAGAAGTGGTGGTTAGGCAGGGAGAGTGTTAGGAGTGATTGTAGGCTTCAAGAACCCCAACGGTCCTTCTTAGGGCCACATCTAACCGTGTGCAGTACTGTGGAGGCTGCTTATTGCAGTGTTGCACATTTTTTATTTTTTGGTATATCGGCCGTGCAGAGCATTGCGCCCTGCAGTAATACTCCAGGGACAGAATTGTGTAGGCAGGGCCAGAAGACATATATTATTGATTGAATATACGCAGTTGGCCTTTTCCAAATAATATTGGGCAAAAAATCTATTTGGCCTGCCTGTCACTGTGCTCAGAGTTCTGGGTCCGTGTGTGCTGGGGGGTAGTAGTTCTACAAATAAATACGCAGGCAGCTAAGTGTTACAGCAGGCGTGCGCCAAATTATTTCCTGGCTCAGAAATCACGCTCTGTTGCAGTTAATAACAGTGCGACACTCAGCAGTTCTGTGGCACACTCCAGGGACAGAATTGTGGAGGCAGGGACAGAAGACATATATTATTCCTTGAATATACGCAGTGGTCCTTTTCTAAAAAATATTAGGCAAAAAATCTATTTGGCCTGCCTGTCACTGTGCTGCTCAGTGTTCTGTGTCCGTGTGTGCTGGGTGTAGTAGTTCTACAAATAAATACACAGGCAGCTAAGTGTTACAGCAGGCGTGCGCCAAATTATTTCCAGGCTCTGAAATCACCGCTCGGTTGCAGTTAATAACAGTGCAACAATGCAGTTCTGTGAAATACTCCAGGGACAGAAGACATATATTATTCCTTGAATATACGCAGTGGTCCTTTTCTAAAAAATATTGGGCAAAAAATCTATTTGGCCTGCCTCTCACTGTGCTGCTCAGTGTTCTGTGTCCGTGTGTGCTGGGTGTAGTAGTTCTACAAATAAATACGCAGGCAGCTAAGTGTTACAGCAGGCGTGCGCCAAATTATTTCCAGGCGTTCCGTAAACGAAGTCAGCCTCCAAGCACAGGCCAATAAGCGGCACATTTAATTACAGCGTTCTGTTTCTGCACTACTGCTAATACACCATGCTGAGGGGTAGGGGTAGGCCTATAGCACGTGGACGCGGGCGAGGACGCGGAGGCCCAAGTCAGGGTGTGGGCCCAGGCCGAGCCAGTGCGGTGGCCAGGGGTAGAGGCAGGGCCAGACCGAATAATCCACCAACTGGTTCCCAAAGGGCCCCCTCGCGCCATGCCACCCTGCAGAGGTCAAGGTGCTCTACGGTGTGGCAGTTTTTCACAGAGACGCCTGACGACCGACGAACAGTGGTGTGCAACCTTTGTCGCGCCAAGATCAGCTGGGGAGGCACCACCACCAGCATGCGCAGGCATATGATGGCCAAGCACCCCACAAGGTGGGACGATGCCCGTTCACCGCCTCCGGTTTGCACCACTGCCTCTCCCCCTGTGCCCCAACCTGCCACTGAGATCCAACCCCCCTCTGAGGACACAGGCAGTACCGTCTCCTGGCCTGCACCCACACCCTCACCTCCGCTGTCCTCGGCCCCATCCAGCAATGTCTCTCAGCGTAGCGTCCAGACGTCGCTAGCGCCACTGTTTGAGCGCAAGCGCAAGTACGACGCCACGCACCTGCACGCTCAAGCGTTAAACGTGCACATAGCCAAATTGATCAGCCTAGAGATGCTGCCGTATAGGCTTGTGGAAACGGAGGCTTTCAAAAGCATGATGGCGGCGGCGACCCCACGCTACTCGGTTCCCAGTCGGCACTACTTTTCCCGATGTGCCGTCCCAGGCCTGCACGACCACGTCTCCCGCAACATTGTACGCGCCCTCACCAACGCGGTTACTGCCAAGGTCCACTTAACAACAGACACGTGGACAAGCACAGGCGGCAGGGCCACTATATCTCCCTGACGGCACATTGGGTGAATTTAGTGGAGGCTGGGACAGAGTCAGAGCCTGGGACCGCTCACGTCCTACCCACCCCCAGAATTGCGTGCCCCAGCTCGGTGGTGGTATCTGCGGGGGTGTATGCTTCCTCCACTAAACCACCCTCCTCCTCCTCCTACGCAACCTCTGTCTCGCAATCAAGATGTGTCAGCAGCAGCACGACGCCAGCAGTCGGTGTCACGCGGCGTGGCAGCACAGCGGTGGGCAAGCGTCAGCAGGCCGTGCTGAAACTACTCAGCTTAGGAGAGAAGAGGCACACGGCCCACGAACTGCTGCAGGGTCTGACAGAGCAGATGGACCGCTGGCTTGCGCCGCTGAGCCTCCAACCGGGCATGGTCGTGTGTGACAACGGCCGTAACCTGGTGGCGGCTCTGCAGCTCGGCAGCCTCACGCACGTGCCATGCCTGGCCCATGTCTTTAATTTGGTGGTTCAGCGCTTTCTGAAAAGCTACCCCCACTTGTCATACCTGCTTGGAAAGGTGCGCCAGCTCTGCGCACATTTCCGCAAATCCCACATGCACGCTGCCACCCTGCGGACACTGCAACATCGGTTTAATCTGCCAGTGCACCGACTGCTGTGCGACGTGTACACACAGTGGAACTCTACGCTCCACATGTTGGCCAGACTCTATGAGCAGCGTAGAGCTATAGTGGAATACCAACTTCAACATGGGCGGCGCAGTGAGAGTCAGCCTCCTCAATTCTTTACAGAAGAGTGGGCCTGGTTGGCAGCCATCTGCCAGGTCCTTGGAAACTTTGAGGAGTCTACCCAGATGGTGAGCGGGGATGCTGCAATCATTAGCGTCACCATTCCTCTGCTATGCCTCTTGAGAAGTTCCCTGCAAAGCATAAAGGCAGACGCTTTGGAATCAGAAACGGAGGCGGGGGAAGACAGTATGTCGCTGGATAGTCAGAGCAACCTCATGTCTATATCTAAGCGTGTTGAGGAGGAGGGGGAGGAGCATGAGGAGGAGGGGGAAGAGACAGCTTGGCCCACTGCTGAGGGGACAGATGCTGCTTGCCTGTCATCCTTTCAGCGTGTATGGCCGGAGGAGGAGGAGGAGGAGGGGGAAGAGACAGCTTGGCCCACTGCTGAGGGTGCAGACGCAGCTTGCCTGTCATCCTTTCAGCGTGTATGGCCGGAGGAGGAGGAGGATCCTAAAAGTGATCTTCCTAGTGAGGACAGCCATGTGTTGCGTACAGGTACCCTGGCACACATGGCTGACTTCATGTTAGGATGCCTTTCTCGTGACCCTCGCGTTACACGCATTCTGGCCACTACGGATTACTGGGTGTACACACTGCTCGACCCACGGTATAAGGAGAGCCTTTCCACTCTCATTCCCGAAGAGGAAAGGGGTTCGAGAATGATGCTATACCACAGGGCGCTGGTGGACAAACTGATGGTAAACTTCCCATCCGACAGCGCTAGTGGCCGAAGGCGCATTTCCGCGGCCCAGGTAGCAGGGGAGGCGCAGAGATCAGGCAGCATGTACAGCGCAGGCAGGGGAACACTCTCTAAGGCCTTTGACAGCTTTATGGCTCCCCAGCAAGACTGTGTCACCGGTCCCCAGTTAAGGCTGAGTTGGCGGGAGCACTGTAAAAGGATGGTGAGGGAGTACGTAGCTGATTGCACGACCGTCCTCGGTGACGCCTCTGCCCCCTACAACTACTGGGTCTTGAAGCTGGACAAGTGGCCTGAACTCGCGCTGTATGCCCTGGAGGTGCTTGCTTGTCCTGCGGCTAGCGTCTTGTCAGAGAGTGTGTTTAGTGTGGCTGGGGGAATCATCACGGATAAGCGTACCCACCTGTCAACCGACAGTGCCGACAGGCTTACACATCAAGATGAACAAAGCCTGGATTTCCCCAGACTTCTCTTCTCCACCAGCGGACAGCAGCGATACCTAAGCAATACGTAGGCTGCACCTGCGGATGGAAGCATTGTTCTCTATCACCATCCAAAACGGGGACCTTTTTGCTTCATCTATCTGTGTATAATATTCCTCCTCCTCCTCCTGCTTCTCCTCCTGAAACCTCACGTAATCACGCCGAACGGGCAATTTTTCTTAGGCCCACAAGGCTCAGTTATATAATTTTTGTAAACAATTTTTATACGTTTCAATGCTCATTAAAGCGTTGAAACTTTCACCTCAACCAATTTTTATTTTAACTGGGCTGCCTCCTGGCCTAGTTACCAATTAAGCCACATTAACCAAAGCGATTAATGGGTTTCACCTGCCCTCTTGGTTGGGCATGGGCAATTTTTCAGAGGTACATTAGTACTGTTGATACACCAATTTTTGGGGGCCCTCGCCTACAGTGTAATCAAATTAATTTTTAGCCCACCTGCATTACAGCTGACGTTACATCAGCTGTGTTGGGCACTGCAATGGGATATATTTATGTACCGCCGGTGGGTTCCAGGGAGCCACCCATGCTGTGGGTCCACAGGGAGTTGTAAATGCATCTGTTTCCACTTCTAAAGAACCCCAGTCTGACTGGGGCATGCAGTGTGGGCCGAAGCCCACCTGCATTAAGCACGACATTACATCAGCTGTGATGGGCACTGCAATGGGATATTTTTATGTACCGCCGGTGGGTTCCAGGGAGCCACCCATGCTGTGGGTGCACACGGAATTCCCATTGCGGAGTTGTACCTGCCTGTGAGTATATATAAAAAACCGCGGTCTGACTGGGGCATGCAGACACCTTGACAGAATGAATAGTGTGTGGCACATAGGTTCCCTATTGCTATGCCCACGTGTGCAGCTCCAGATGGAGGTGGCACAGGATTGGATTTCTCATTGCTTCTGTACAGCATTGTGGGCTATCGCCCCGCCCCTTTTAAAGAGGGTCGCTGCCTAGCCGTGCCAACCCTCTGCAGTGTGTGCCTGCTTTTCCTGTGGCAGACGCACTTATAAATAGACATGAGGGTGGCGTGGCATGAGGGCAGCTGAAGGCTGGGCAGGGACAGTTTGGTGTGCGCTGTGGACACGGTCGTGGGGGGGGGGGGGGGATTTGGCAGCATGTAACCCAGGAGAAGTGGCAGCGGAGTGTCATGCAGGCAGTGATTGTGCTTTGTTGGAGGTAGTGTGGTGCTTAGCTAAGGTATGCATTGCTAATGAGGGCTTTTCAGATGTAAAAATTGTTGGGAGGGGGGGGGCACTCTTGCCGCTATTGTGGCTTAATAGTGGGACTTGGGAACTTGAGATGCAGCCCAACATGTAGCCCCTCGCCTGCCCTATCCGTTTCTGTGTCGTTCCCATCACTTTCTTGAATTGCCCCGATTTTCACAAATGAAAACCTTAGCGAGCATCGGCGATATACAAAAATGCTCGAGTCGCCCATTGACTTCAATGGGGTTCGTTACTCGAAACAAACCCTCGAGCATCGCGAAAAATTCGTCTCGAGTAACGAGCACCCGAGCATTTTGGTGCTCGCTCATCTCTAATACTCACCTGTCAGCTGAGGCTCAGGCACATCTAGCTGCAGCTACAGGGAGAACAAGCGGCGGCTAGACACGCCTGAACCCCGGCAGCGGCTGACAGGCGAGTATATATATTTTTTACTACAGCTAGGGGAGATTTTCAGGGAAGGGCTTATATTTGAAGTCCTTTCCCCCCCAAAAAAAGTCACTGCAGGGGTTGCTGGCAGGCCACGGCTTTCAATGGGGCCACCGGCAGCAGTGGCGGCCCCATTGAGAGCAAAGCTTGTAACCCAAGCTTTTGCTCTTAAAATCAGAGCAAAAATTTTAGAGAGCCTGCTCTCAAGTCAAAAAGTTTGTAAGCTGAGGAACTCTTAACCCAAGGTATTACTGTAAGAGAAATCTGATTTTTTTCTGTTTTAAATTACTCAGTAGTAGTCACCTGTCCAGTCCTGTTAGCTCTGTGAGCCAGGAATACGCACCCGTAAGCCAGCAGACAGCGGCACTGCAACTGGCAGGATGGGCCTGTGGTGAACTCGAGAAAGGGGCCTGGGAATGGAGGATACTGGCCGGCCTGCCTAGAGGTCACCTCAGCCATTCTGTGCGTATATAGAATAATAAACTTTGTAATTTGTTAAATAAACTACCCAGTTTATTCTAGGGATGCACAAGCCATATGTACTGCAGCACGTGTATGACGCCGAGCATCGCTCGTGCAATGGGGAGATTGGGATCCACTTCACTGGGTAATTCACTATAGTTATCTCGCTGCCCCTGTTATGCGTCCGCTGTGATAATAAGTCCTCTTACACGAAAAGCAAACATCTTGTAGCCATGGCTGGAAAAAATGCTACCCCTCACTGCTCTCATGCAGTGTGTCTAATACAAATAGATAATACCAAATAACTCAAGACTAATTATGGCAAGGGAGAAACGGTGTGCATTTTTTTAGATGCGCAAGTTGCACACAACCTCCGTACACAAAAAGTACAGTGAATTACACCGATGTGCCTGCAAAAAAAACCCCTCAGTTTGCTCCACAAAAACACTGTGCTCATGTTCGCACAAATATGCATGAGCTTTCTTACAGTGATGCAAATTTTCACAAAAGTGAAAGGATCACAAGTGTTTCCCATTGACTTCAATGGAAAACACTGCATGCACAATGCACAGCATGCGGGTGCCATGCTATTTCATTTATTCATCAGACTCTGAATATAACTGTGGATGTATTAACGATGTGTAACAAAATAACTTACTGTCTTTCTGTGCCGGCCAGTCTTTTTCATAATCAAGTCTTACGTCTTCGTATTTAGTGTTTGTATAGGCAAACAGGTAACGAATAATCTCCGCTCTACCTCTGAAATTAAAATAGGTCAGCTTGTAGTTCGGCATGATTTAATCCTGGAACAAAAGAAATACATGATTGTAGAAGGACATCATTACTAACAGCTTATAAAACATCACATATAAACATATTAGTGTATGGGGAGGGCCCTTAAAGATGACCCAATTTATAGTGCGAATGAGAGAACAAGAGAGTGACGTCCCCGCTGAACAAACGAAAAGTGCACGACTCTCGTTAGTCGTTTAGTCATTGGCTTGCGTTTAGACTGAACAACTTTCATTTTTCCTTGTTTAAACGATCTTTTTGAATAATTGTTCCATCTAAAAGCAATTTAACCGCCTGTTGTATTGAGAAGACACAATAGGCTGGTAGGTACAACCAGGGCCAGCTTTAGGTTGAATGGTGCCCCTGCAGTACCCTCTATTGATGCCCCCCTTATGGTGTACTATATAGTGCTACAAATAGAGCAATTCTGGGCTCACATGAGGGTATTCTGCCAGTATGCAGACAGTGAGATATTCACGTTCGGCAATGAGATTACGTGCCGGCTGCTTTCTGTCCATTGCCATGTACTATCTTGGCATGTATGCACAGAATACGCGGCAAGATAGAAAATGCTGCAATTTATCATGTGCACGTATTCCTATGGCAGATTAAGCACACGTAATACACTGTACTAATATGCTCGTGTGAGCCCGGTCTAAGTAACCATGCAGTAACCAGATAAATCAATATTTGGAATCTCCAGAGAGAACCACCTACCGCTATAAAATTCTACGCTACTATGTGACAGCACAGCAATATACAGGTCCTGTAATATGGCTCTAGAGTGGGACCATCTACCTCAAAATGAGTGGGACACTGATTGTATGGCACATCGGATTACTTTCATTTACGGTCATTACTTATTACAGGTATGGCGATAATTGCTAAAGTCATGATATTGATATATTCTCACGTCTGATTGTTTCATATATATTAATACAGTTACCCATGTACATAAAGGATGAAGATTGGATTATGATGTACTGCTACTCTGCTAAATGATCAGGCAGTAATTGTAGGGTACACAAGATGGCTACAAGGAGGTCCTAATCTCCATGTTTGAGTCATCTTCATTACAGTGGACACGTTGAAATAGTAACTGAAGGGTCAATAATTGCCAGGCTTTGTGGCATACTTAAGGGTTAATCACATGCTGTTCATGTATTGCTTAGCCAGCACAATGTGCTCCCTATGAGAAAATGGCCTTGAGTTAGGCAAGCATGAACAATAGAGTAAATTAGTTGAAATGTGTCTTTTGTCCAAATTTGCCCATCCTTCGTTTTAATACATTTTAATGCATGCTTCATATGTTTCCCTTATCTCCTAGCTGTTATTTTTACATCCTGATTGGTTAGCTACACCCAATTCTTGTCAAGTGTGGAGTTAAATTATGCTTTAAAATGCTCTCCCACGCTACACAATAAAGAGGAGGCGATTACCACCCATCTTGGGTTGGGCTGTACACCATGCTTCCCGTTTGTGTGTACTCTTCTCTCCCAGCCGTGTTATTTGGAACATCCAGAAATCTATTAAATAGCAACTTACTTATGCTTCCATCTAAATTACTTTAATGAGAGCACATAAAAATTCTAAACCTCAAGCGCACCAGTGTGATATATTGGAAATGTCACCGATTTCCCAAGTTGAGGGCTGTAATACAGGACTTAGACTGGGAGCGTATAGGGCTTCGAAGAAGGATGGTCACTGTTAAAGGTGCATGAGAAGAAAAGGCTTCAAATTTGCTGTATAGTATTGAAATTGGACCACCGCAGATCGGAGAAGGCAACCCTTTGCCAATGAGTAACCATTTTCTGCTTTATTTAAAGTAATACATGGAATGGGAAGGCTACAATACCCAGAGAAGTTATCAACATTGGGGTCATTCACTTTAGAAAAAAAGACAGCTGAGGGGCAACCTAATAACTATGTATATGAAATGAACAATCAGTGAACGAATTATCAATCATTGTTTGATCGTTGGCCGTTTACTCTGATCAACTAAAAAAAAAACAATAACTCTGTATAGTGAGAATCTGAAGGATTATCGGCCCGTGTAAAAGCACCTTCGAGGTGTTGACACAGACCGATTATCTTCAAATTCAAACGATTCAGCGTTTTTTTCCCTAGAACAATAATTGTTCTGTGAAAACAGCCAATGATAAAATGATGAATGATAATTCATTCACTTATCGTTCATTTCATGCAAACATGAAAATCATGGTTGGCTCATTCTCTGAATGATCGGTAATATAAACCGAATAATTAGTTGTTCTCATTCGCTGGCAAAGTGCATTTAAACAACTGAACAATTTAGCGAGCGAATGATTTATGTCCCTGTATAAACAGGCTGCCCGCGTGAACTCTAATTGGTGGCCCGTTTGGATGATAAATCATTCTGCATTGAAGGGCCCTTAGACTCTGAACCTTTGAGTTTAAGTGACAATATATACAACATGTGAAGGTTGGTGATAGTTTTTCTTCTCTGTTTAAAAAAAAATGGAAACAGGCCTTTTCTCGTTGGCATCTAATCATTACAAAAAAAATAAAATACTATCGTTGTTGATTTAGATTATACCAACTACACAGTGCTTAGAACAAGAATTTGGGGAGGAAACAGTTGTTTCCTTGTTTTGTGAGATCTTTTACAAAGAAAGGTAGTCCGAGAGTTTGATTGATTACGATCCCTCATTACTTAAAAATAGCTCCACTCATTTTTAAAAGTCTTTACTTCTGAGTTTTCCCTCTCGTTATTACTACCTAGTTCCAGCAGTTACCATAGATAAGACCTTCATTTTATGAATTACAGTATACCTGTTTAAATAAACTAGAGATGGCTGAATACACTATATACCCCAAACTGAAAATCAGCACAATGTCATGTGTTGTGTCTTAATTTGTCCAACAGTATTAAAGTGAATCTGTCAGCTGGAACACGCTGTTCAAATACACTATATGTTTTATTCATTTAGATCTCTGCCTATTCTGAGCTGAGCAGTCCAATGGGCAGAGCTATTAGTGATTGACAGCTCCTCCAATATGCCATACACAGCTGTCAATCACTGATAACTCCGCCCATTGGACTATCCAGCTCAGAGTTAGCAAAGATTTATATGGATAAACTACAAGTTCTACTGAATCTTTTCCCATAAAACTATATATCAATCTGCTCAGCTCCTCCTGTTCTATAACATCATGCCTGCAGGTTGGCAGCATGTTGGAGCTGACAGATTCCCTTTAAAAAAACCATACGTATCCCAAAATTATATAAATGAAAACTACAAGTCATCCTGCAAGAAAACTGGACAAATATAAATGTTATGGGTCTTGGAATGTATCAATGCAGAGAGTAAAAAATAAATAAATCTTGTACTGTGCAAAAGTAGTGAAACATACAAAAACTACATTACAATTTATTCAAAATTATTGTAAATAAAAAGTTCAATTTATTAATATATACACCAAAATGGTGCCGTTAAACAGTACAACTCATTTCACAACAAGCAAACTCGCATAAGTTGATGGAAAACTAAGAAAAAAAAAAAGTTTGCTTTCAAAATGCAGAGATGAAAAATAAACAAAAAAATGCTGTGTCATAGGCCGGTTTCACACAGGCGATTATATCGTGTGAGATTAGTGCATTGTGAGATGCACAAATATGAACCCCATTCATTTGAATGGGTTGATACACATGAGCGATGCTTTCCCACATGGCACTGTGATGTGATCTTCTTGCGATATCGCCCATTGTTGTCAATGAAAGCAATGGCAGAACTCTGCGATCCTCTGTGACAGCAGCAGCAGCAGAGGATTCCTTCATCCCCATGGGGAATCCCTTCAGAAGCAGTGGGGTAATTCCTTCAGATGCGGCAGGGCTGAATGGAATTCCCGCGGTGATAAAAGAATCCCCAACTGCTACTGTCACAGTTCCTCCATGCAGTTGGCGCTGCTGCCGCCCCTATTGAAAACAAAGGGAAGAAGAGATTCCCTGTAGTGATTTGAGGCAGTTTTCACATGAAAACACCTTGGTATCAAAGGCGCTTTCACATATTGAAAAAAATTGTGATCGGATCGTAAATTTCCGCCCGATATCCCCCCCACCCGTGTGATACTAGCCTAAATGGTAGCGGTTTATTCTACAAACTTATGTTATTATGATAGCCAATCACATGGCATAAACTAGACAGAATAAACCTATAGCAGAGTTATCAACCAGCATGTGGATGGAGACCAGTGTAAAAGGGCAAAAGTTACAAATGATGGCGTACAAGTTCTAATAAATATGTCCCATAATCCTTTGCTCAATATTTGGCCATTAAAATCTCATTGTTATATATCTGATCTTCTTTGTACACATAGGAAGTATTTTTTATGCACGATTGTGGTGCAGCCAGAACATACAATGATCCATTGTCCTTTCAAGCAAGGTCATCTCTGCAACTGCAGACATTGTACATTCAGTGTTTCACATAGTAAAGTTGTGAGATATCCTTAGAACATCCCATTGGACCCATCTCAATGTTTCTTCTAATTTATTTTTAGAAAATAGTTTGACCTGTTTGTGAAAAAAAAAAAAACACAATAAAAGATCGCTGCGTCTTATTTTTGGAGTAGACTATGCCAGCAAAAACAGGCTTGGTAGTCGCTCAATCTGAGACTCCTCACAAGGAAAGTATTGTAAAGTCAGATCTAGGAAGCACTTAGGAACCAGATCTGTATATCTGAAACTCTGACGGGGCAGATACTGTATGACAAACTCAGATCTTCCATGCTGCACTCCATGCCAAGAATCACAATACAAAGTAACACTATCAATTTGTAACACTTAGTAAACATTCCAGAGACCAGTTCCATATTAAAGGGGTTGTCCCGCGATGAGAAGTTAAGTTAAACACTTCTGTATGGCCATATACATGCACTTTGTAATATACATCGTGCATGAATTCTCGCCGCGGGACCCGACCCAAGCGCCTGCAGAGACGAGCGCGTACTCACCCGTGCCCGGCGGCCCCGGCTCTTTCATGCGCAGACCGGAGTCGGCGGCCGGGTGAGTGACGTATCTGTGCGAGGCTCTGCGAGCCCCGCACAAAAATAGGACATGCCACGCTTTGTTTGCCGCGCTACATTTCGCGCGGCCAAACCGCGGCCGTCTGCATAGGAGTGCGTATTGTAATGCACTCCTATGCAGGCTTTGAGCGGCGGAAATCCTGTGGGAAATCCCGCCGCGGGATTTCTGCCCGTGTGCAGGCGGCCATAAAGAAGTTATATACTCACCTTCCCTGCGCTGGCGTCCCCGTCTCCATGGTGCCGTCTAATTTCAGCGTCTAATCGCCGGATTAGACGCGCTTGCGCAGAAGGGTCTTCTCCCTTCTGGTCGGTCCGGGCACGAGCGGCGTTCTGGCTCCGCCCCCTTCTACGCATCATCGCGTAGCTCCGCCCCGTCACATGTGCCGATTCCAGCCAATCAGGAGGCTGGAATCGGCAATGGACCGCACAGAGCCCACGGTGCACCATGGGAGAAGACCCGCGGCCATCTGGGAGTAAAAGAAGGAAGAAGTTGCAGAGAGGGGATTCGGGTAAGTAAAAATTTTTTTTTACATTTCAACACATCCCTTGGGTTTGTCCTGCACTGAACGGGGGGCCTATGCAAAAAAAAACAACCAAAACCTGGTTCGGCGCGGGACAACCCCTTTAAGCAATAGCAAGCGTCTACAGCGAGTTTCTACCAGTGAATGGTAATATCACATTACTAAGGCCTGGTAAAACTGAAAAAAACCCCACTATCTTAGGCCAGTCTCACACAGGCGGTTTTAAGTGCGGTGCTTTACAGCGTTTTAGAATAGCGCCCCCCCCCCTTTTCTATCATTTTTATTGGGTTTTATAATAAAGGAAAAAAAAGAAAATTGCCATTTTTGTTGCATTAGAATACAATGTCTGTACTGAGACATAAATATTTTAAACATAAAATGTGTTTTCTTACAAGAGAAAAGAAAATAGTTGTCAGGCTAATCGCCTCACAATATCACGCAACTGGGAAAGGGCTGAAGTTTCTACCATAAAAGAAACAGAACAGCATTTTTAAACACGTTTGACAGTGTTTTTAATGCGCCCCATCATCACAATGGGTGGTGTGGTGCAATAAAAAGCGCTGCAACACCTAAAATAGAACAGCGCTTCATTTAGCGCATTTTAGAGATGCCGCGCTAAAATGCTAGTCCGCAAGGCCCTTTTAAAGTCACGGGGCGGAGGAAGTCCCAACGGGTTGTGTAATGTATCACGGGAGAGGACCCCTTTAAAATATAACCTTTATTAAATACAATTTAAAAACTTTAAATATGTTTTTTTAGGACCAGTAGCAAAGGACAAACAAACATGTATCAAGTGAGGCTGATGCAGGCTATGTACTATCTTGAGCACCTACAATAAAGGTGCTGACTAGAGATGAGTGAGCACCAAAATGCTCGGGTGCTCGTTGCTCGAGTCGAACTTTTCGTAATGCTCGAGAGCTCATTTCGAGTAATGAACCCCATTGAAGTCAATGGGCGACTCGAGCATTTTTGTATGGGACCGATGCTCCGCATAGGTGATGACTTGTCAAACACCAGAAAACATCAGAAAGTCATGGAAACAACACAGAAACGGATAGGGAAGGGCAGGGGCAGCATGCAGGGCTGCATCTGAGGCTCCCAGGTCCCACTATTAAGCCAAAATGGGGGCAAGAGTCTGGCATTATCCCCTAACAATTTACTTTGGACAAACCCTCATTAGCAAGGCACATGCACTGGCACATCTTAGCTAAGCACCACACTACCTGCAACCAAGGACAATCACTGCCTGCGAGTGACACCGCTGCCTCTTCTCCTGGGTTACAGGAGACCCTGCGTCCACAGCGCACCCAAAATTTTCCCTGCACAGCGTTCAGCTGGCCTCATGCCACACGCTCACTTCATAGCCACAGCACCCTCATGTCTATTTATAAGTGCGTACTGGATGAGGAGGAACTGGAGGCACACACTGCAGAGGGTTGGCGGGGCCAGGCAGCGTCCCTCTTTGAAAGTGTGGGCGATAGCCCACAATGCTGTTGAGAATTGATGATAAAGTGACGTACGATCATCATTCCAATCCCATGCCACCTCCGTCACAAAGTTGTCAGGAGCCGCAAACATGGGTATAAAGGGGACTCAGGTGCCAGCACTTCTACACATCTCCACAATGCAGTAATACTCTGTGTGGGAAGCACGTGAGCGGGCCCAGGGTCAGGCTCAGTCCCAGCAAACACCTTGTGTGACCCAAGGTGCCGCAGGTGACATAGCAATGGGGAATCCATGTGTCCCCACACAATTCATTCTGTGTATGTGTCAGATAGCTAAACGCTGCAAGGTGAGGTCTTTGAGTTCCTTGGGCTCGCCTATGCCATCGGTGCACAAAGATGGTATTACACAGGAAGAAATCAGAGTGCCCAAACATGGCAGAGTTTCACCCCGCCAAGGACCTTGGCCTCGGCCCACATTTCTGCCCAAGTCAGTCAGTGTATTTGTGCCAGACAGGTAAAACACTGCGATGGGAAGTCTTTGTGCACCCACAGCATAGGCGAACCCAAGGAACTCAAACATGGTATTACACATGAGGAAATCAGAGTGCCCAAACATGCAGAGTTTCACCCTGCTAAGGGCCTTGGCCTCGGCCCACACTTCTGCCAGTCAGTGTATTTGTGCCAGACAGGTAAAACAACGCAATGAGAAGTCTTTGTGCACCCACAGCATAGGCGAGCCCCTGGAACCAAAGGAAAGTATTACACATAAAGAAATCGGAGCGCCCAAACAAGGCAGTTTCACCCTGCCAAGGACCTCAACCTTGGCTCACACCCTCAGTAATCGTAGCAGGGTGGCAGCGTCTGTGGTGGACTTGCGGAAATGTGCGCAGACGCGGTGCACCTTGCCGAGCAGGTCAGACAAGCGGGGGTAGTTTTTCAGAAACCGCTAAACCACCAGATTGAAGATGTGGGCCAGGCATGGCACGTGTGTGAGGCTGCCAAGCTGCAGAGCCGCCACCAGGTTACGGCCGTTGTCACACACGACCATGCCCGGTTGGAGGCTCAGCGGTGAAAGCCAGAGGTCGATCTGCTCTGTCAGACCCTGCAACAGCTCAGGGGCCGTGTGCATCTTGTCACCCAAGCTGATTAGTTTAAGCACGGCTTGCTGATGCTTGCTCACAGCTGTGCTGCCGTGCGCTACCGACTGCTGGCTCACACTTCTTAATGGAGAGGTAGAGGTGGCAGAGGAAGGGAGGGGGGTTGGAGGAGGTGGCATAAAATGCAGCAGATACCATCACCAAGGTCGGACCCGCTATTCTGGGTGTGGGTAGGGCGTGAGCAGTCCCAGCCTCCACCAAGTTCACCCAATGTGCCTTCAGGGAGATATGGTGGCCCTGCCCGCCAGTACTTGTCCACGTGTTCGTGGTTAAGTGGACCCTCCCAGTAACTGCGTTGGTGAGGGCACGATTTATGTTGCAGGAGACGTGCTTGTGAAGGACGGGGACGGCACACTGGAAAAATATTGGCGACTGGGGACTGAGTAGCGTGGGACCGCCGCCGCCATCATGTTTTTGAATACCTCAGTTTCCACAAGCCTGTACGGCAGCATCTCCAGGCTGATTAATTTGGCAATGTGCACGCAGGTGGGTGGTGGCGTATTTCCGCTTTCGCTCCAACGCTTGTGTTAGCGACAGCTGAACACTGCGCTGAGAGACAATGCTGGATAGAGTGGAGGGTGTGGGTGCAGGCTGGGAGGTGTTCGTGCCTGTGTCCTGGGTAGGGGATTGGATCTGTGTGGCAGGTTGTCGCACAGGGGAATATTCCTAAACAAAGGGAGTTATCTACTGGACCTATTTAAGCATTGCAACACCTCACACCTATGATGAGTCGTGCAATCTCTCCATAAGATTGCGTAGTAATATCCTCCCACACTGCCGTTTTTTACCCGGCAGGGTGGTTACTCATGATATTGCACTTTTAGAGAGGTGGAGACATATATATTGATCACCTCTTTTACGTTGCCAGAAACAAGTTCACACTGGAACCGTAGTCATTATTACATAGGTACAGGGGGAGAGTTCTGTAGGCTATTGTCAGCACCTTTATTGTAGGTGCTCAAGATAGTACATAGCCTACCGCTAGTGTATATGCACATGGGTGATGCAATTTTCTTGCACCAGCCTCACTTGATACATGTTTGTTTGACCTTTGCTTCTGGTCCTAAAAAAACATATCTAAAATTTTTAAATTGTATTTAATAAAGGTTATATTTTAAAGGGGTCCTCTCCTATGACACCGAAAAGCCCCATTGAAATCAATGGAGGATCAGTACAGAATTTTTAGCGGCCATTTCAAACATCTGCTGAACGCTTAAAAAAACAAACAAAACGCCTATATGGGAAGTGGCCTTAATGCCAATATTTCAAAGCAGGTACGATGCTGTAAGACACAACACAACTTGAAGCTCCTGGACCTAAATGCAGAATCTATGACAAGACTGCTTACCTGGACATAGACCATTTATAATACTGGTGTTGTCTTATCTATCAGGCAGACCCTCTGGCATCAAGGCCCGGGTGACTGTGCAACCTCTGCCACCCCTATAGCTATGCCCAAGATTGTGAGTTTTAAGTGAACACCAGTATTAGCAATTTTTGAGCCAAAACCAGATCCATCAGGAAGTAGACGTCCTAACTTTAAATTTTCAATTTCCTTTAAATCTACTTCTGGCTTTGGCTCAAAAGCCTGCACACAAAAACTGCCACAAAAGCCAGTGTGTAAAAGCACCCCAAAACTGTTGGCCCATTTATTGAAGGAAAAAAAAGTTATCCAGCACTGGATTCACACAGCCGTATGGCAGGTTGCAGTGGAGAAACTTGGGTACAACAGATATCAGTCAATGTGCCGTCTGGTCTGCATGGCCGCTGCACATCACATGTCCTAATCTCATCCATGAAGACAGAAGAGAGCATACAGCAGTTTTGTTTACACGGCCCAGCAGTCTAGGTGAAAAACAGCTCATCTGTACAGTTTTCAAGGCTGTGAGCCGTCCATAGATTATACAGACAGCGCATGGCCCAAAAGCACAGCCGTGCGACTTGGCCCTTAGGGTACAATTGCTCAGCTGCGGCTATTGCTCATGTTTTACCAGCATTTAGTGGTAAACCACAAACTATTACTAGTGTAAGCATAACTATCCATGTAAGACAAGAGCTGTCACCTTAGGGCGGTATTACACGAGTGCCACTAGTGTTCCCAATCTACCCTAAGAAAATGTGGTAACCATATGCAACCGAAATACTGACCACTCACAGCGGCCAATCACTGGGAGATTTTGCACAAAGAAAGAGCAGTGCCAAGGGCAGAATCTGTGGCCACTGGTTCATCGGAGTTTTTGCTGCATGTAGTTTACTGTACATTCCAATGAGAACGTGGACTCAGCAATCTCCCTGGATCTAATGTCTCCATGTGTCCCGTCATTCAAATGAAGGCAGGCAGTGGGCAGAAAACTAGGAAGAAGGGGAGTAGTATTTGTAGGCCGCCTTCACATGGGTCAGAACTGCTGTGGTTTCCACTGGCGGAATCTCTGCAGTACAGTACAAGCCACCTGGAGGGGATTTAAAAAAACAATCTGCTTTGCATGCGGTGTAAATTTCCTGCAATAAGTCTGCAGCATTGCTGAAAAATGCAGTGGACTCCAAATCCGCATGCCTATTTAGGCTGCAGAACTCGACCCTTCAAATATACGGGTTCAATCCCACAGCAGAGCTGCAGATTTGGCCACTGGAATTTACAGCGCAACTACTGTGGGATGTCCGCAGGGATCACGCTGTGTGTGAAGGCAGCCGAAGGCCATTTTCACATGGCCGAGAAAATCCCGCAAGATTTGTGCGTTGCGAGACCCACAATATGAACCCCATTCTTTTGAACGAGGTCATACACCTGAGCAATTTGTTTTTCTGCATCGCAATTCGGAAAACAAATTGCAGCACGTCTTATTATGGCTGACAGCCATGGCGGAGGATCACCATTTCCCTGAAGTGTTGTGAGGCGGTTTTGAGATAAAAACACCTCAGAGTCGCATGAAATCGCACGTTGGCGAGTGAAATATTGCGCTTGCTTATGTGAAATTAGCCTTAGGTGAGGGGCGATTTGTGTGTTGCGAGAGGCACGAATATGAACCCCATTTTTGTTTTTAATGGGCCGGCAGCAGCATCGCGCCGCGAGCTCGGTGCAGACAGTGCGATGCAAGGCTTTCCTATTTAAAACAGTGGTAGACACTCAGTGATCCTCCGCCGTGGCTGCCAGCATCACACATTGTGTCGCACAGCGTGCAGTCGCACTGGCACTCGCAACGTAAAATTTTCCTATGGGTGGGAGGCATTTTTGCATCAAAGCCACCTTGCATCACTTTGGGGAAGTAGCAATCCTCGGAGTGTCTCCCATTGTTATCAATGTGGAGACCTCGCATCGTAATGCGTGCAGCTAGTATGTCGTGCGATGCTGCTGCTGGCTCATTAAAAAAATTGGTTGATGCGACGTGACGGCCTTGTTGATGCAGTTAAAAATAAATAAATAAATGCTTATGTGCATGACATTAAAAAAGAGATTTCTGCATTTCACATGAAAATCTCGGCCATGTGTAACCAGTCTTAGAGTCCTTTTTTAGCAACGAAACACCAGTTTAGGTACATAAAGTAAATAATAGTTTTGGTAGTTCTCACACTGGCTGCCTTATAGGCATAAGTTGTTTGAAAAGTTAGTGTTCATCACCCAACAATTCTCTAAGGACCAAGTGGCTTTGGAAAAGGGAAAATTGAAAATAAAGTCCCAAGTTTCAAACAACGTTTTTTGTTTTGTCTTCTATTCAGTCCATTTGGAATAAGTAGGATCATTTTTCCAAGAATAACTTTTCAGGCCGGCAGAAAAGCTTTTACATATGGAATTTAAGGGCTAAACACCCCCCCCCCTCCCCCCTCAAAAAAACGACAGAAAAATGCAAAACGCTGAAACAATCCTCCTGCTGGGATTTTTAATCCTCGCATCGCAGCTTATCCTTAAGGCCTCGTTCACATGGGCGACAAAGTCGCGCTATTTTGTAGCGTTGCTACAATGCTACAAATCGCATGTAGAGAAGCCCATGCTTTCCTATTAGTTACTTCACACATGCGATGTTTTGTAGCATGCATTGAAACGACACAAAAACCTCACGGGTCCCGCTATATGCACCCGGCTTGTGAGGTTTTGTAGCCCATGTTTCTCTATGGAGCCTTCCTCCCTGTTGCATCGCACAAAAATGCAATGTGAAAGCTAAAATGTAAGCCCTGGCTGCAGAAATCACAAAAAACACACATACATCACCTGTGCCGCGCTGTCAGCCTGGCTGCATCTTCTCCCCGGCAGTGATCTTTTCCTCTTCTGGCCGGGGATTCAAAAATCCCCGCCTTCTGGAAGCACTGACTGTGATTGGCTAAGGTTCAGCCAATCACAGCCAGCACTCAGTGAATGGCTGTGATTGGTTCAATCACTGCCATTCATCGAGCGCTGGCTGAAATTGGCTAAGCGTCAGCCAATCACAGCCAGCGCTACAGGAGGCGGGGATTTTTGAATTCCCGGCCAGAAAAGATGATGATGATCTGTGTCGGGGACCCGGGGAGAAAATGCGGCCAGGCTGACAGCGTGGGACAGGTGATGTATGTGTTTTTTTTTCCTTCAGCTACGGTGTATTTTCGGGGACGGCTTGAATATTTCAAGCCTCCCCCAAAAATTCTTGCATGTGGTGCTACAAAGTTGCGGTATCACCGCAAGAAATAGCAGCAATATCGCACGGACCAGCGATGCGATACCGCTGCGATTTTCTTGCAGTGATGCCGTGTCACCTGTGTGAACGAGGCCTAAACATTGCTAGTGGAAAGGTTGTTATAGAACAACATGTGTGGGATGTTCTTGCGAGAGCTCGCACTTTGGCATCGCACTGAAAACGTGTGATTACCTCGGCAGTGAAAAGAAGCCCTAAGGGTGCAGATACATGGTGCACTTGACAGGACTGAAAAAAATCTGCACACAAAACACTTTTTTGCATTTGATGCATATTTTGAAATCCCTTTGATTTCTATGGCAAAGAAAAAAAACAGAGTAAAACGAAAAACAAGTGATGTCACCTTTTAAATATGCGTCAGGGGAAAAAAGACAAGTCAAGACAAGGACATGCTGTTTTGACGTGTATTTTGGAGCAGAAGCACCTTGTACTGTTATGCGTCACGGCACACTCCAGCTATTTCCCTATACACAGTTCATTCTCTGTGTAGCAATGCATCTAAAACACTGGATCTCGGCCCCATGCAAATATAAAACGCGATTACCGTAAATGGATAAGGCCACGCTACAAGGATAGATTGTGTCCTCACCAATTCTACTTCATCCACGATAAAAAGTGGACTCACCTGGACTGAAGAACCAGTCTGAATGACAAGCCACTACACCGCTGATCTAAGTGCGCCTACAATCTATTTGTTGCTACAAGAACCACATCCCTGTATAGCTTCAGGAGTACAGGGAGAACGTCATAGGAATAGGCCGGGCTCTTGATCCGCTGATCACGAAAACGGATGGCGGTGGTCATCTTCTTCTGGCCAGATGTCACATGACCCTTGATGGTGGCATGTCTTTTTGGCCAAAACATGTCACAATCACTGGTGTCGGCCACTATCTTCTAGTTTGTTGCCATGTTACTTCTATACGGCACTCTCTCCCTCCCCACCCTGGTGATGTGGCTACCCACCTAGGTGGCCATGTTTATTTCGTCAGTCAACCATGCGCTAATTAACACACACCATTACTCCCACATCCCCTTTTTGTTCTAAGTATAAATATGTCTATCGTTACACAGTTTGGTGCTTGATAACGAATGTAATCAACATCCTCCGAAACGCGTTGCAGAACACAATCCATGTGTTTCTTGCTTTCTGCATCTATTGAACTGTTTTTGGAATAAATCTTTCAGACACCCCCCAGACACCTTCTGGGGATTTCTTATTTGTGCCCATTGGTCCCTATGGCCTTCTCTCTAAATTAATTTACTTTGGATGATTTAACCTACATGCTCACCAAGCGGCACAGGAGTTACGTACACTTTTATCATGTTTGAAGACCTCATTACCATCCGTGGGCCAAAAATTCAGGCCAAAATCTCCATATTTTAACTGCTACAACATAGGATTGGGGCTCAGAAAGAGAAGTTGACACTTCAGAGTGTATAGAGTGAATTTCCTCTAAAGCGACCCTCTTGTTTCCGGATACAGAAGGGGCAGGGGGTATATTACCTACAATTGTTCTTTTTTGTGGTCCTTCCAATATGACACTTTTAGGCTATGTGTGCACCAAGATGGCTTCAGCAATTTTCTAGCTACTTATTGCACACTGTGCACTGCTCTGATTGGCCAGTGATGATCACATGAGCAGCTCTTGCCAATCAGAAAGAAGGTAATGATGCATTAGTAGTCCAAAACTGCCAAGGCACTATGGGAATTAAGCAGCCTGAAGATTGTGTCAGCCATCTTGGACAGGCAAAAACAGGACCTGGAACTGGTGAATTGGAAGGAGAGCAGAGAAGAGGATCTAATAGACCCCACTCAGATACCAGAGCAGAGTCTTGTCCCAAAACTAGAGGGTCGCTTTAAAACAGACATCTAATAATCCAGAAACTCTGATAATTTAGCATAGTTTTTCAGCTCAGAACTGCAATGTCATAGAACTAGAAAACAGATGAAGCAGAGACATTTTATTTTGGGCTTTCTTTGTGAAGGTTCTTGTACCTGCACAAGTTAGTTTTAAGTAGTTTTTATGTGATTGTCCTATAATCCACAATATCTGTTAATTCAGCAGAACCTGTTAAATCCAATTAATACAATGATTGATTTCAGTGCAGTAAGTATAAGTCTGCTGTCTAGTGTTGGGTTTAGCTTAGACTCAGAGAGAACGGGTTATTCATTAATCAAGGTATACAAAAGGTTAAGGGGCCTACAGAAGGCAGGCGGTTTGATGCATATACTGTTGTAGGTTTACAAAATAAAGCATAAGTTTTAGATGCACCAATTAACTACAATTCCTATATGCTGGTATAAACTGTATGCAGCGTTCAGCAATCCACCCTTTGTGGGAATCCAAGTAATACATTGCCTTTGACATCTAGGCATAGTGTTTGTCACTGCCACTGAGCTGTTTTCTGTGGGAAGCAGTTCTGTTCTCACTGCAGTGGCCATCCTTGGTTTTACAGGCAAAGCTCCCATTCACCTGAATGCATGCAATACCAAGCTTAGCCACTGCAGTGAGAACAGAGCTGTCTGCTTCCTGCAGAAATCAGCTCAGTGCAAGAACATGCTAGCCCAGAGAATAGCTGACCAGTGGAGGTCATGATATAGTTGCTGTTTTGTCATGTTTTTAGTTTTCAATTTTTGCAAAACTGTTAAAGACATAATAAAATAACGCCCTTTTGCAAAATTTCAACAATACACCTGCAGGTGTTAAACCGGTGGTGCTTCTATACAAGGCAAATCACTGCAAAAAAAATGACAAAACCAGCACATGAGAATATACCCATAGGCCTCCTGCAAACGGCCGGGTCAGATCCCACTGTGAGAATTCTCGCAGCAGGATGCGAGCCGTGCCCCTGCAGTGACCACTGCAGCTTACCTGCTGTCAGCATCTCCCTGCTCTGCTATGTGTCAGCTGCTGCCCAGATGGCACTTGCGCAGAGCCAAGCCGGCTCGTCACTAGTGACGTGTTTGTGCGGGCCTCTGCGAGGCTCGCACAGAATTAGGACATGCCACGATTTGTTTTCACGCGGTCAAATTGCGGCTGTCTGCATAGGATTGCATTATCTAATGCAATCCTATGGCAGCAGGCACGGGCAGAAATTCTGCAGGAATTCCCGCCATAGAATTTCCACCTGTGTGCAGGGGGCCATAAACGGGTTGTTCCACACAAGTTATCTGCTGTCAGAGATACGTCCTCAGGATAGGTCATCAATATTTAATCATCAAGAACCTATAGCATGGGATTTTTGGCGATCACCCAGCCCAACTATCAGTGCAGCACGCCAGATGTGCATCATAGGAGACAGAATCGGAAATGGCCTAGCTGCCTTCACACGCTTTAAAATTAATAGTAACTAAAGCAGCTATTATGATGCCAGTACTACTTGTTTTCAATAGAAGTGAAGCCAACGAGGCTACCTATGTTTCTATCTCCTATGACACACATTTGGCCCGCTGCATTGACAACTGGGTGAGGAGGTGGTCGCCGGGGATCCCATGTGGTGGTTCACTGACAATTAACTATTAAGTAGAGAAAGTCCTGACAAAGGATACTTGGAAGCTATAAAACTAATTTTTATGCATCGGGCCAGATTTAGGCAAAAGTATGACGCTGGGCAAAATTTAAAAAAATGGGGCCACAAATCCTGACAAAGGACACTTGGGAGCTATAAAGTGGTTATGCATCAGGAATGGTTTTACCCTGGTTGTAGTCCTTGATAGAATTAAAAGTGGGGCCCAAAATCCTGAAATGGTGACTTCACCAAAATCGGCAGAGTTTACAGGACAGACATCTTTGGTGCTTCACCTCTGCATTCCCAGCTTCTACACTAGAGCCCCACGGAATGCAGTATAACTGGAATCAGTCGGCTAGTGGCGCATGCACCAGAGGAGGACTGGAGTCCCACAGGGGACAGGTAAGTTTAAATAAATTTGTGAAATGTCAAACATCTAAACTTGTATTCACATTCACCCGTAACAGTCATGCTGTGCCTCCAATAACTTTGTGATAGGGTTCTCTGGCTATTTTTCTTTTACGGCTATGGCTGCCTTCACACGAGCGTCAAAATTACACAAGATTTCTGGTTTGTGAGACGCACAAATATAAACACCATTCTTTTGAATGGGGTAATACACATGAGTGATGTTTTCCTGCATGGCACCGCGATGCGATGTGGGAAACAAATTGCCACATGTTCTATCTTGCTGCATACTCTCGCATCGCCGCGTCCATTATTTTCCATTGTACCATCGTACTAGGTGCACTCAATGCGAGGTCTCCCATTGAAAACAAGGGGAGAAACTCTGCAATCCTCCGCAGACAGCTACACCGTAGGATTGCCTCTTCCCTGAAGTGATGCAAGGCTGTTTTGACATGAAAACGGCTCACATCCATAGGGAATTCACATAGTGGGGAGCGCAATATGGGGCCATAATTCACAGCCCCATATTATCCTAGCCAGTGTGAAGTTAGCCTAACTGATAAACTTTTAATATAAGCATATAAGTATTTGTGTAAAATTAGTTGTACTTTTATTAATGATCTTAACTCATTTTTTGAAAATATATGTTTCATTTGTATCTTTATTTTCATTTTTTTTAAAGAAAAAGATCAGAGTTTGCTGAGGATGGATCTCACAGCGAGGCCAAAACTGCCTGCAGCTGGAATCGATTAAAACAACTGTTTATCAATTCTATAACTTTTGCTATTGATGTCAAGCAGGAAAACTGAAAGAAATCCATAAAATGAATATGCCCAGTCTGTTTTTTAAAAAAAACAAAACAAAAAACACAGTTATCAATGACACTTTGTGAATGGAAAAATGTGTGAGTGCGACCTTAAGTAAAAAGCAATCACTGCTCTGCAACATTTGGCTGCCATTGAAAAGTAGAACACAGGCAACAATGTAGCAAAAATGTTACTAATGAGCATTAGGAATCCAAAATGTAATCAGTACAAGGTTATCCGAAATATGATAGATAGTGAGCTGATAACTTTATAGGTGGTTTTAGTGCTACTGCCTGCTTAGAAACTTTATAAGCCAAACTTTCCTGATTGGTATATCTGTCTCTTTAAATCCTGATACAGTGTGTGCACTGCCAATTCCATGAACAGACAGCATATGTGTGTAGATAATTATCAGCTGTAGCCAACCTCTGCTGTGAAATCAGTATGTATGTATATACACACACACATATATATATATATATATATATATATATATATATATATATACACACACATACATACACACACACTAAAAATAAACAAACAATTATTATATAGATTACATCATGAATCTGTTGTGCCCAGCAATAGTCTTTCATGCATTTTCCTGTTGCAAAAACACTGGTAATATGACTGAAAGCAGCATTAGGACTACAGAAAACCTCCACTGGGGTATTAGGATCTCAATATACACACTTTTATCTATTGCATATCAGTCAAGGGTGATAATATTTCATAACAAATGACCCCCATTTCATGGATAGTAGAAAACAGCAGGGGAGATTTTTCCTTTACCTCGCAGTCCAGAGTCTTCAGGAGGAAGCAGAGCTGTACTAAGCCTGGCCTCACAGACAGAAGTAATTTTGAACTGTTCCCTGCATTAATTGTATCCACCCACACTAGTAAGGATCCAGCTTTATTACTCAATATTGCCCTCTAGAGGATGGAATACACAAAGAACATTTTATTTAACATTTGAGTTCAAACAAGGTCTTTCTATAAACACAATGGGAATTGCTTTACATCAGATCCTGTCCTTGTATTTGCCAGGCCATGAAGGATCGTTAACCCCTTAGTGACCACGCCTGTTTGAGCCTTAGTGGCCAAGTAATTTTTCTGTTTTATTCATTGTTGCATTCCCAGAGCCATAACTTTTAAATGTTTCTGTCAACATAGCCATATGAGGGTTCTTTGCGGGACAAGTTGTATATTTTAATGGCATCATTTTTGAGTACATATAATACATTGTATAACTATTAGGCTGGGTTCACACTGGGCGTATTCCCACCGGAAATCCCGCTGTTTGGCCGCAGCAAAAAACGCGAGATTTCCGCCGGGAGAACCGCCGCAGAAAGACTCGCGGCGCCTTTGAAGCGGCCCGGCCGCTTGCTCTTCCGCTGCGGTCGGCGCTCCCATAGAGGAGAGCGCGGCCGCGGCGGAAAGAAGAGATAAATAGACATGCTGCATCTTCTGAAGCCGCAGCTGCGGTCGCCTCAGCCACGGTTCCAGCCTGACTTACCGCAGCGGATTAGCCGTCCCCTGTGGACGAGATTTCTGAGAAATCTTGTCCACATGGCTGGCTAATCCCGAGATTAGCGGCCGCAGGTGGATTTGCTGCGGCGAAATTCTGCGCGGAATTTCCACGGCAAATCCGCCCTGTGTGAACCCAGCCTTATTTTGCTTTTAGTTGGTTTGGGGGGGGGGGAAATCTGACATTTGTTTATTGGATTTAATTTTTACGGCGTTCAGTGTTCAAAGCAAATTATTTGGTAACATTATTCTCTGGATCAGCCTATTCAGTTAATACCAAGTTTAAACAGTTTCTTTTTTAGTTTCAAATGACCTATTCTTTATTGGCACTGCAAGAACAGAACAAGTTCAGATCACAAGGTAGAAAAGAAGGCCAAAAATTACAAAACAGATTCTTTAAACAGGGAATCTGCACTGGTAAAATAAAGAAAGGGAGTAGAAAATGTGGAAAATTTGTTGCTTCATGCTGTTATAAATCCCATCAATATAAGGGCCTATTTACATGGCCGTAAGCATTTTTCGTGCGCTTGCCAGCGCCGTAAAAACCCTGAATGGCAAAGGGCCCAGCGCATATATGCCAAGGCCGTAATGCCATGGGGCCTGAGGAGACATTCACCTGTTCTCTCCCCCTCGCTGGCTCACCAACTCCATCCATTTGCATTGGGTGGGGGCGGGATGGGGAGGAGCTAAGCTCCCGCCCCTTGTCTGCAGCCAGCAATGGCTTAGCTCTGCCCCCACCATGCCCCCTCCCATTGCAAACAGCGGCAAGGGGCAGAGAGGAGAAGAGAAGGGGAGGGAGTTTAGTAGTCACGCTGCTAAACTCCCTCCCACATTCATTCCTCGACAGCTAGTATAGACTCCCATAGAAATCTATCCAGCTGCCACCGCCGGTGTGACAGCACTTTAATTCCGCAGAAATACACCCCAGTGCACTGATGTGTTGTAAGCCAATGCATCAGAGGGGCAGCGTACATCGGCCAGGCATGAAAACCTGGCCGATATACACCCGTGTGAATAAGCCCTAAATTACCGCAATAGACTATAGTTTAGAAAAAAAATATTAACGCTTCTCTCAGGTAAATCTCCATACAGCCAGGAATGACAGGGTTAACAAGCAAATATGTGCAAAATAAAAATGCTAGAAAATCTATTATAATACAGAGAGCTCCGTGAGCGTTACATTGTCTCTAATAACAGTTGTGTTTTGTTTCCAAAAGCTGCTTCCTTCTCCTCTGAGACTAAACTGTTCATAGCTAGAAAAGAACACTTATATCATCAGAAAAAAAAGACGATATAGTACTGGTAGAGGGGAAATGCCAGCATGGAACAAGTGACCACCAAGGTAAACGCAAAATGCATCTGGGCACAAACTAGCCAGCAGTAGGGAACGGCAATGTTAGATGACCCTTACTGCAACCTCACACAGGTTTATCGCGCTCTGCAGACAATGAAGCAAAGACGTGGTTCATACCTTGCCAACACAGGGCAGATATAACTGCGTAATCAATTTTAACACCAAATCTGAGGCACAATTGTTATTGGACACTAAGCATGAAATGATCTATGTAATTGCTTAACAGATTAGTTACTGATTTTCCATAATAAATAACTTAGGGCTCTTTCCCACGACCAAATATCGGCCGCCGTTTTCACGGCCGGCCAATATACGCTACAAACTGGGGCATAAAACTTGTGAATGGGCACAAAAATCTAATGTTTGTGCTCCCGTTCACACGGCATGGGCCCCGGTGCATACACACTGAGGCTGCCATGCCGTTGAGCCTTCCCCTTCCCTCCCCCTCGCCGGCTCACCTCTTCTCTCCTCCCCTCCAACTGATTCCAATGGAACGGGGTGGAGCTAAGTGCTGCCCCATTTCACCTCCTCCTATTGCTGGCTGTGGACAAGGGGCAGGAGCTTAGCTCCATCCCCATCCCAGCCCTTGTCAGCAGCCAGCAATGGGAGGAGGCAGGACAGGTGGTGCTTAGCTCCGCCTCCTCCCATTGGAATCAGCGGGAGGAGAGAAGAGGGAGGGAGTTTAGCAGTCACGCTGCTAAACTCCTCCCACCTCCCTTCTCCGGCCGGTGTCGTTGGCTCCCATGGGAGCCGATGAAGCTGCAGGCGTATTCCAGCTCAAAAGATAGTTCCAGGACTATCTTTTGGGCCAGACATAAAAATGCCCGGCGCTATATTGGCCAGCTGGACGCTTTTACTTCACGGGAATATGGCCATGTGATCTGATGCATTGGATTCCAATGCATCAGAGCACAGCGTATATTGGATGATTGTGAAACTGGTGTGTGCGAAATACGCTCGTGGGAAAGAGTCCTATAAGAGATCCCAGGAGGTTTTTCTCTAATTAATTTGTTCTAATTTCCAATATACAATGCAAGAAAGAGCAATAGAATGTATTGCCAACTATATACCCAAGTGATGGGACTGCACAGCTCCATGTAACCAGTGCAAGAAAACATACAAGGATCTTTAAACACTTGGTCTTTATAAACTGAAAAAATATAATACGGCACACAAAGCTTCATTGTTAATTATGGCAGAAATGGGTTAGGAATAGAGATGAGCGAACGTGTTCTTCCGAGCTTGATATTCGTGCGAATATTAGGGTGTTCGGGATGTTCGTTATTCGTAACGAACACCATGCGGTGTTCTGGTTATTTTCACTTCCTTCCCTGAGACGTTAGCGCGCTTTTCTGGCCAATTGAAAGACAGGGAAGGCATTACAACTTCCCCCTGTGACGTTCAAGCCCTATACCACCCCCCTGCTGTGAGTGGCTGGGAAGATCAGGTGTCACCCGAACATAAAAGTCGGCCCCTCCCGCGGTTCGCCTCAGATGCGGTGTGAGTTAGATGAGGGACAGTGCTGTTTGTACCGGAGCTGCTGTAGGGAAAGAATTGGTAGTTAGTGTAGGCTTCAAGACCCCCCAAAGGTCCTTATTAGGGCCACTGATAGCTGTATGTTGGCTGCTGTTAGCAGTGGCAATTTTTTTTCTTCTCAAAATCGCCTCTGCAGACCGTTGCACCTGGCATTAGGGACAGAAGTGCTGCATAGGCAGGGAGAGTGTTAGGAGTGAGTGTAGCCTTCAAGAACCTCAACGGTCCTTTCTAGGGCCATATTTATCCGTGTGCAGTACTGTCCAGGCTGCTGTTAGCTGTGCTGCATTTTTTTTTGCTTCTCAAAATCGCTTCTGCAGAGCATTGCACCCTCCATTGATACTGCAGGGAAAGAATTGTATAGGCAGGGCCACAACACAGTTATTATTCATTGAATATACGCAGTGCTGCCTTTTGCTTGTAAAACAAGTGAAAATAATTCTATTTGTCCTGCCTCTGTCCGTCCTAAGGGCGGTGGACACGTGTCGGCTGCGTGTGACACCTTTAAAAATCATACGCACCCAGCTACGTTTTACTCCTGGCTTCGCCATTTGCTTTCCTTAATTGGGAAAAAAAATACCTGCTCTGCCACAGTTAATAACTCTGCTACCCTCACGTTCTGTGACACATTAGCAGGGACACAGCACAGTTATTAAACTTCTCATGTTCATAGAATATACGCAGTGCTGCCTTTTGGTGCCAAAAAACGGAAAATAATTCTATTTGTCCGGCCTCTGTCCGTCCTAAGGGCGGTGGACACGTGTCGGCTGCGTGTGACACCTTTAAAAATCATACGCACCCAGCTACGTTTTACTTCTGGCTTCGCCATTTGCTTTCCTTAATTGGGAAATAAAATACCTGCTCTGCCACAGTTAATAACTCTGCTACCCTCACATTCTGTGACACATTAGCAGGGACACAGCACAGTTATTAAACTTCTCATGTTCATAGAATATACGCAGTGCTGCCTTTTGGTGCCAAAAAACGGAAAATAATTCTATTTGTCCGGCCTCTGTCCGTCCTAAGGGCGGTGGACACGTGTCGGCTGCGTGTGACACCTTTAAAAATCATACGCACCCAGCTACGTTTTACTCCTGGCTTCGCCATTTGCTTTCCTTAATTGGGAAATAAAATACCTGCTCTGCCACAGTTAATAACTCTGCTACCCTCACGTTCTGTGACACATTAGCAGGAAAACAGCACAGTTATTAAACTTAGATTATTCATTCACTAGAGGCAGTGGGGCCTTTCGTTTTCAAAAAAGGTAAAAAATTATATTTGGCCTGCAGTCTTGCGCCAATTTATTTCCTGCCTGTGAAATCAAATCACTGGTAATACAGCATGCTAAGGGGTAGGGGTAGGCCTAGAGGACGTGGACGCGGCCGAGGACGCGGAGGGCCAAGTCAGGGTGTGGGCACAGGCCAAGCTCCTGATCCAGGTGTGTCGCAGCCGACTGCTGCGCGATTAGGAGAGAGGCACGTTTCTGGCGTCCCCACATTCATCGCCCAATTAATGGGTCCACGCGGGAGACGGTTATTAGAAAATGAGCAGTGTGAGCAGGTCCTGTCCTGGATGGCAGAAAGTGCTTCGAGCAACCTATCGTCTACCCGCAGTTCTGCGCCGTCCACTGCTGCCAATCCGAATCCTCTGTCTGCTGTTCCTCCTTCCTCCCAGCCTCCTCACTCCACTACAATAACACCTGCTCAGGAGCGGGAGCACTCCCAGGAACTGTTCTCGGGCCCCTGCTTAGATTGGGCAGCAGCGGTTCCTCTCCCACCAGAGGAGTTTATCGTCACTGATGCCCAACCATTCGAAAGTTCCCGGGGTCCGGGGGAAGAGGCTGGGGACTTCCGCCAACTGTCTCAACAACTTTCTGTGGGTGAGGAGGACGATGACGATCAGACACAGTTGTCTTGCAGTGAGGTAGTAGTAAGGGCAGTAAGTCCCAGGGAGCAGCGCACAGAGGATTCGGAGGAAGAGCAGCAGGACGATGAGGTGACTGACCCCACCTGGTGTGCAACGCTTACTCAGGAGGACAGGTCTTCAGAGGGGGAGTCAAGGGCATCAGCAGGGCAGGTTGCAAGAGGCAGTGCGGTGGCCAGGGGTAGAGGCAGGGCCAGACCGAATAATCCACCAACTGTTTCCCAAAGGGCCCCCTCGCGCCATGCCACCCTGCAGAGGCCGAGGTGCTCTAAGGTCTGGCAGTTTTTCACAGAGACGCCTGACGACCGACGAACAGTGGTGTGCAACCTTTGTCGCGCAAAGCTCAGCCGGGGAGCCAACACCAACAGCCTCACCACCACCACCATGCGCAGACATATGATGGCCAAGCACCCCGCAAGGTGGGACGAAGGCCGTTCAGCGCCTCCGGTTTGCACCCCTGCCTCTCCCCCTGTGCCCCAACCTGCCACTGAGATGCAACCCCCCTCTCAGGACACAGGCACTACCGTCTCCCGGCCTGCACCCACACCCTCACCTCCGCTGTCCTCGGCCCCATCCAGCAGTGTAGTTCAGCGCACCGTCCAGCCGTCGCTTGCGCAACTGTTGGAGCGCAAGCGCAAGTACGCCGCCACGCACCCGCACGCTCAAACGTTAACCGTCCGCATAGCAAAATTCATCAGCCTTGAGATGCTGCCGTATAGGGTTGTGGAAACGGAGTCCTTCAAAAGTATCATGGAGGCGGCGGCCCCGCGCTACTCAGTTCCCAGTCGCCACTACTTTTCCCGATGTGCCGTCCCAGCCCTGCACGACCACGTCTCCCGCAACATTGTACGCGCCCTCACCAACGCGGTTACTGCCACGGTCCACTTAACTACGGACACGTGGACAAGCACAGGCGGGCAGGGCCACTACATCTCCCTGACGGCACATTGGGTGAATTTAGTGGAGGCTGGGACAGAGTCAGAGCCTGGGACCGCTCACGTCCTACCCACCCCCAGAATTGCGGGCCCCAGCTCGGTGGTGGTATCTGCGGAGGTGTATGCTTCCTCCACTAAAGCACCCTCCTCCTCCTCCTCCTCCTCCTCTGTCTCGCAATCAAGATGTGTTAGCAGCAGCATGTCGCCAGCAGTCGGTGTCGCGCGGTGTGGCAGCACAGCGGTGGGCAAGCGTCAGCAGGCCGTGCTGAAACTACTCAGCTTAGGCGATAAGAGGCACACGGCCCACGAACTGCTGCAGGGTCTGACACAGCAGACCGACCGCTGGCTTGCGCCGCTGAGCCTCCAACCGGGCATGGTCGTGTGTGACAACGGCCGTAACCTGGTGGCGGCTCTGCAGCTCGGCAGCCTCACGCACGTGCTATGCCTGGCCCACGTCTTTAATTTGGTGGTTCAGCGGTTTCTGAAAAGCTACCCACGCTTGTCAGACCTGCTCGTAAAGGCGCGCCGGCTCTGCGCACATTTCCGCAAGTCCCACACGGACGCTGCCACCCTGCGCACCCTGCAACATCACTTTAAGCTGCCAGTGCACCGACTGCTGTGCGACGTGCCCACACGGTGGAACTCTACGCTCCACATGTTGGCCAGGCTCTATGAACAACGTAGAGCTATAGTCGAATACCAACTCCAACATGGGCGGCGCAGTGGGAGTCAGCCTCCTCAATTCCTTTCAGAAGAGTGGGCCTGGTTGGCAGACATCTGCCATGTCCTTGGTAATTTTGAGGAGTCTACCCAGGTGGTGAGCGGCGATGCTACAATCATTAGCGTCACCATTCCTCTGCTATGCATCTTGAGAAATTCCCTGCAAACTATAAAGGCAGCTGCTTTGCGCTCGGAAACGGGGGCGGGGGAAGACAGTATGCCGCTGGATAGTCAGGGCACCCTCCTGTCTATTTCTCAGCGCGTACAGGAGGAGGAGGAGGAGCATGAGGAGGATGAGGAGGAGGGGGAAGAGACAGCTTGGCCCGCTGCTGACGGTACACCGGCTGATTGCCTGTCATCCTTTCAGCGTGTATGGCCTGAGGAGGAGGAGGAGGAGGAGGATCCTGAAAGTGATCTTCCTAGTGAAGACAGCCATGTGTTGCGTACAGGTACCCTGGCACACATGGCTGACTTCATGTTAGGATGCCTTTCTCGTGACCCTCGCGTTGCACGCATTCTGGCCACGACGGATTACTGGGTGTACACACTGCTCGATCCACGGTATAAGGAGAACCTGCCCACTCTGATTCCCGAAGAGGAAAGGGGTTCGAGGGGTTGCTATACCACAGGACCCTTGCGGACAAGCTGATGGTAAAATTCCCAGCCGACAGCGCTAGTGGCAGAAGGCGCAGTACCGAGGGCAAGGTAGCAGGGGATGTGCGTAGATCGAGCAGCATGTACATCCCAGGCAGTGCAACAGTCTTTAAGGTCCTGGCCAGCTTTATGGCTCCCCAGCAAGACTGTGTCACGGCTCCCCAGTCAAGGCTGAGTCGGCGGGAGCACTGTAAAAGGATGGTGAGGGAGTACGTAGCGGATCGCACGACCATCCTTGGTGACGCCTCTGCCCCCTACAACTACTGGGTGTCGAAGCTGGACACGTGGCCTGAACTCGCGCTGTATGCCCTGGAGGTGCTTGCTTGTCCTGCGGCTAGCGTCTTGTCGGAGAGGGTGTTTAGTGCAGCTGGGGGAATCATCACAGATAAGCGTAGCCGCTTGTCAACCGACAGTGCCGACAGGCTAACACTCATCAAGATGAACAAAGGCTGGATTTCCCCAGACTTCTGTTCTCCACCAGCGGACAGCAGCGATACGTAAGCAATACGTAGGCTGCACCCCTCGGATGGAAGCTACGTTCTCTCTCACCATCCAAAACGGGGACATTTCTGCTTCATCAATCTGTGTCTAATATTCCTCCTCCTCCTCCTCCTGCTCCTCCTCCTGAAACCTCACGTAATCACGCTGAACGGGCAATTTTTCTTAGGGCCACAAGGCTCACTCAAATAATTTTTCAGAACAATTTTTATAAGTTTCAATGCGCTTAAAAGCATTGGAACTTTAACTTGAACCAATTTTTCGTTACACTGGGCTGCCTCCAGACCTAGTTACCACTTAAGCCACATTAACCAAAGCGATTAATGGGTTTCACCTGCCCTCTTGGCTGGCCATGGCCAATTTTTGGGATGTACATTAGTACTGTTGATACAGCAATTTTTGTGGGCCCTCGCCTACAGTGTAATCAAATTAATTTTTAGCCCACCTGCATTACAGCTGACGTTACCTCAGCTGTGTTGGGCAATGCAATGGGATATTTTTATGTACCGCCGGTGGGTTCCAGGGAGCCACCCATGCTGTAGGTGCACACTGAGTTTTTAATACATCTGTACACTTCTAAAGAACCCGTCTGACTGGGGCATGCAGTGTGGGCCGAAGCCCACCTGTATTACGCACGACATTACTACCTCAGCTGTGTTGGGCAATGCAATGGGATATTTCTATGTACCGCCGGTGGCTTCCTGGCACCCACCCAGGCAGTGGGTCCACAGGGAATTATAAATGCATCTGTTTCCACTTATAAAGAAACCCAGTCTGACTGGGGCATGCAGTGTGGGCCGAAGCCCACCTGCATTAACCCTTTCCAGTCCACTGTGTGACCTGTGAAGACATTAGGGTTTAAGGCTGTACAGCTCCGTTGTTGGTAGACGTCCGTCGGGGTTCTCTTACTGTATATTGCCAGCCTCTCTGCTGTCGGAGCCTATCCTACGTGTCAGCTCATGCAGTACTGGCTTTAGCCAGCATATAGCGCCGTTGTATAACGGCAGAAAAAGAGTAAGCCCCCTAGGAAAACCATATACAAATTGGATTGGAAAGGGTTAAGCACAACATTACTACCTCAGCTGTGTTGGGCAATGCAATGGGATATTTCTATGTACCGCCGGTGGCTTCCTGGCACCCACCCATGCTGTAGGTGCACACGGAGTTTTTACTACATCTGTACACTTATAAAGAACCCCAGTCAGACTGGGGCATGCAGTGTGGGCCGAAGCCCACCTGCATTAAGCACGACATTACTACCTCAGCTGTGTTGGGCAATGCAATGGGATATTTCTGTGTACCGCCGGTGGGTTCCAGGGAGCCACCCATGCTGTGGGTCGACAGGGACTTCACAATAGGGAGTTGTACCTGCCTGTGTCTATGAATTAAAAAGCCCGGTCTGACTGGGGCATGCAGACACCTTGACAGAATGAATAGTGTGTGGCACATAGGTTCCCCATTGCTATGCCCACGTGTGCAGCTCCTGATGGCGGTGGCACAGGATTCTATTTCTCATTGCTTCTGTACAGCATTGTGGGCTATCGCTCCGCCACTTTTAAAGAGGGTCGCTGCCTAGCCGTGCCAACTCTGCAGTGTGTGCCTGCGGTCCCTCGTCATGGCAGACGCAATTCTAAATAGACATGAGCGTGGTGTGGCATGAGGGCAGCTGAAGGCTGCCCAGGGACACTTTGGTGTGCGCTGTGGGGGGGAGGGGGGGCGGTTGGGCAGCATGTAACCCAGGAGAAGTGTCAGTGGAGTGTCATGCAGGCAGTGATTGTGCTTTGTTGGAGGTAGTGTGGTGCTTAGCAAAGGTATGCCATGCTAATGAGGGCTTTTCAGAAGTAAAAGTTGTTGGGAGGGGGGGGGGCCCACTCTTGCCGGTATTGTGGCTTAATAGTGGGACCTGTGAACTTGAGATGCAGCCCAACATGTAGCCCCTCGCCTGCCCTATCCGTTGCTGTGTCGTTCCCATCACTTTGTTGAATTGCCCAGATTTTCACACATGAAAACTTTAGCGAGCATCGGCGAAATACAAAAATGCTCTGGTCGCCCATTGACTTCAATGGGGTTCGTTGTTCGAAACGAACCCTCGAGCATCGCGGGAAGTTCGTTCCGAATAACGAACACCCGAACATTTTGGTGTTCGCTCATCTCTAGTTAGGAAGAAACAATGGGGCAATATACTTCAAAAATGCTGGAGAAATGGAAAGCGCTTTCTGTGGCCAACTGCTTAGTATCCTCGGAATGTTCTGTCTTTATGAAGACACAACGCGCTTCCTGTATAAGAGGAAGATGTAAAATACTACAGGCCTTTGATTGTACTGCATCAAACCCTGTGAGTCTATCACATGTTTCACAACAAATGTGGTTTCAAGGACGCCTTTCTTAACTATTTGTTACTTTTTGTTATTTCACCATTAAGTGTTTGAGAATATCACTAACACACATTATAAGTTATCCTCGAAACTCTATTAATCTCTTTTCTTACACAAGTTGTTGAAACTAGTGTAACTGTAGTGTACAGGATTGTACACTCCATAAAAGGCTGTGGACTCCTAGGTGATGTCATCTTGTAGAGGTCACTGTAATATGCTAATTTGATGTTGGCCAACCACACTATCCCCCCCACAAGGTACAGCCTAGCTTATAGGCATGATTCAGCCAGTCAGGAAAAAGACAGCCTGTGATAGGTAGAAGGAAACTACACATGGGTTGGTAGAAGTTTGTTAGGTAGCAATTCGTTTAGTCCGTCTAAGGCCCAATGCACACGGGCGTATTTGCATTGCGGAATCTGGAGCGGGCATCTGGATTCCGCAGCAAATACTGCCCATAACATGCTATGGAAAAATCGCTTTTCCATGTCCACGAGCGAAAATGAATTGCAATTTTCCACTCACAGAGGGAAAATTGCAGCATGTTCTATTACAGTGTGATTTCCGCATGGACGGCTTCCATTGAAATTAATGAGGCTGTCCAATCCAAGGACCATCCACAGCTGTCACTTCGGGCGGGCCGCAGAATCTGCGTCATCACCTAGCAATGGCATGGCATTAACTGTCCTGCACATGTGTGCTGGCACGCCAGCCGGCGCATCCGCAGCACAGATAAGAAGACAGCATACAGGCACGCAGGGCTCACTGACAGGGCTCTGGGTCTGATTCTGCTGCAGGATATGGCAAGCGTAATCCGACCTGGCCGTGTACATTCGGCATAAGGGTGAGCCTAAAGAAGGAAGCTAAGGAGCACAGGAGAAGGGGGTTGCTAGAAAGAGCTCCAGAGAAACACCAATTTACTAATCAGTGCGTTGGGGAGAACAAGAGGTGCGAGTACCTAAAAGTTCTACAATTCATACTGAGTGAGAAAAAGAGAAGTAATAGTCAGTCCCTTCCAACCATTCACCATCCGCACACAGGTACGGCACTACACTTCAGGAGACAGAAATGTTTTATCTTATTTTTTCCTTTTTATATTTCGGTTTTGTCCAGCACAGACCTTGGTCTGTATACGGACCGGCATCGCAAGCTTGACAATTGACTTCTTTCTCCTGAGGAAACCGAATAGTTTCCAAGGAGGAGAGCAGTGGCACCATGACAAAAATCTGTTTTTTCACTTCTCCACTACTTGGCTCTGGTGTGGCCTACTGCATTACAAGGAAATGCCAAATATGCTTAAAGGGGTTGTCTCGCGGCAGCAAGTGGGGTCATACACTTCTGTATGGCCATATTAATGCACTTTGTAATGTACATCGTGCATTAAATATGAGCCATACAGAAGTTATTCACTTACCTGCTCCGTTGCTAGCGTCCCCGTCGCCATGGTTCCGTCTAATTTCGGTGTCTTCTTGCCTTTTTAGACGCGCTTGCGCAGATCCGTCTTCTCCCTTCTTCTCCCTTCGGCTCCGCTCGGCAGCATCGGTATTTTGGCTCCGCCCCCTTGTACGCATCATCGCGTAGCTCCGCCCCCGTCACGTGCCGATTCCAGCCAATCAGGAGGCTGGAACCGGCACACATCATGGGGCGGAGCTACGCGATGATGCGTACAAGGGGGCGGAGCCAAAATGCCGATGCTGCCGAGCGGAGCCGAAGGGAGAAGAAGGGAGAAGACGGATCTGCGCAAGCGCGTCTAAAAAGGCAAGAAGACACCGAAATTAGACGGAACCATGGCGACGGGGACGCTAGCAACGGAGCAGGTAAGTGAATAACTTCTGTATGGCTCATATTTAATGCACAATGTATATTACAAAGTGCATTAATATGGCCATACAGAAGTGTATGACCCCACTTGATTTCGCGAGACCACCCCTTTAAAGTAAATTATCAGTGCAGTATTATTTGGTAACAGAAGAGTGGCTCTCTCCTTGTTTTTTTTCTCAAGTGTAGGTGTGCACCATGTGATGAAGAGTATTGATCCCTCCTTTTGTGTTATTGCAATGAAGAATTTTTTCTGGTTTGCAAGAGTCTTCCACAATAACATCAGAGGTGCGGTGCATTGTGGAGAGAAGCACAACACTCTCTCCTGCTTTGTGCACACAGGGCACTAAGGTGTGGTCTCACTCAAAACCAAAAAGAGAACTTTTTTACTGCCCTGCGTTTCCTTGGAAGAAATTCCTTTGGTATGAAAGTCTTGTTTTGATGCACTGTACCAACCAGTATAAACCAATTCCTTAGCAAATGGTCAGCGAATTCCATTAACATAAAGAAATTGCCCATGTTAATATTCCAATGGGTGCTGAAGAATCTTATTGCCAAATCGTTCACCACCTTGAATACAATATTTGTTCCTCTCATGTTGCCTTCTTTACCCAAGTAGTGCAAGCCTTTCAGTTAGTAAAAGTAGCTGCAGTCAGATATCCAGAAGATATTTATTCCATATTTTACTGGCTTTGAAGTCATGTACTGGCAAAAGCAACAGTGTCCTTGGAATAGGATTAATTGCTCATCAGTAGTCAGATTCACACCTGGAAGGTAGATTTTGATTTATCTTTTCCTGTATTTCATGGAAAGGTGCAAATTTGTCTGTAACCATTCGAACTCTTCTTGACAACCTGTCATCAAACCTCAAAACGTTCATTAGGGCATCAAATCTTCCCTTACTCATCGTGGCATGGAAATCTGCTGGACCATATTTCTTTCTCCACAGAATAGAGATGTTTGAGCAATAATCAGGAGTCCAATAAAGACTGGAATTTCTACATAATCGCATTTTCTCCATATGTACAATGAATAGAGATGAGCGAGAACCAAAATGCTCGGGTGCTCGTTACTCGGGACGAAATTATCGCGATGCTCGAGGGTTCGTTTCGAGTAACGAACCCCATTGAAGTCAATGGGCGACTCGAGCATTTTTGTATATCGCCGATGCTCGCTAAGGTTTCCATTTGTGAAAATCGGGGCAATTCAAGAAAGTGATGGGAACGACACAGCAACGGATAGGGCAGGTGAGGGGCTACATGTTGGGCTGCATCTCAAGTTCCCAGGTCCCACTATTAAGCCACAATAGCGGCAAGAGTGGGGCCCCCCCCCCAACAACTTTTACTTCTGAAAAGCCCTCATTAGCAATGCATACCTTAGCTAAGCACCACACTACCTCCAACAAAGCACAATCACTGCCTGCATGACACTCCGCTGCCACTTCTCCTGGGTTACATGCTGCCCAACCCCCCCCTGCACGACCCAGTGTCCACAGCGCACACCAAATTGTCCCTGCGCAGCCTTCAGCTGCACTCATGCCACGCCACACTCATGTCTATTTATAAGTGCGTCTGCCATGAGGAGGAACCGCAGGCACACACTGCAGAGGGTTGGCACGGCTAGGCAGCGACCCTCTTTAAAAGGGGCGGGGCGATAGCCCACAATGCTGTACAGAAGCAATGAGAAATATAATCCTGTGCCACCGCCATCAGGAGCTGCACACGTGGCCATAGCAATGGGGAACCTATGTGCCACACACTATTCATTCTGTCAAGGTGTCTGCATGCCCCAGTCAGACCGCGGTTTTTTATAAATAGTCACAGGCAGGTACAACTCCGCAATGGGAATTCTGTGTGCACCCACAGCATGGGTGGCTCCCTGGAACCCACCGGCTGTACATTAATGTATCCCATTGCAGTGCCCATCACAGCTGAGGTAACGTCCGATTAAATGCAGGTGGGCTTCGGCCCACACTGCATGCCCCAGTCAGACTGGGGTTCTTTAGAAGTGGACACATGTAGTTACAACTCCGTGTGGACCGACAGCATGGGTGGGTGCCAGGAAGCCACCGGCGGTACATAAATATATCCCATTGCATTGGCCATCACAGCTGAGGTAATGTCATGTTTAATGCAAGTGGGCTTCGGCCCACACTGCATGCCCCAGTCAGACTGGGGCTCTTTAGAAGTGGACACATGTAGTTACAACTCCGTGTGGACCCACGGCATGGGTGGCTCCCTGGAACCCACCGGCGGTACATAAATATATCCCATTGCAGTGCCCAACACAGCTGATGTAACGTCAGCTTTTATGCAGGTGGGCAAAAAATTAATTGGATTACACTGTAGGCGAGGGCCCCAAAAAATTGGTGTACCAACAGTACTAATGTACCTCAGAAAAATGGCCCATGCCCAACCAAGAGGGCAGGTGAAACCCATTAATCGCTTTGGTTAATGTGGCTTAATTGGTAACTAGGCCTGGAGGCAGCCCAGTTAAAATAAAAATTGCTTCAGGTTAAAGTTTCAACGCTTTAATGAGCATTGAAACGTATAAAAATTGTTTACAAAAATTATATGACTGAGCCTTGTGGGCCTAAGAAAAATTGCCCGTTCGGCGTGATTACGTCAGGTTTCAGGAGGAGGAGCAGGAGGAGGAGGATGAATATTATACACAGATTGATGAAGCTAAAAGGTCCACGTTTTTGATGGTGATAGAGAACAATGCTTCCATCCGGGGGTGCAGCCTACGTATTGTTTAGGTATCGCTGCTGTCCGCTGGTGGAGAAGAGAAGTCTGGGGAAATCCAGGCTTTGTTCATCTTGATGAGTGTAAGCCTGTCGGCACTGTCGGTTGACAGGCAGGTATGCTTATCTGTGATGATTCCCCCAGCCGCACTAAACACCCTCTCTGACAAGACACTAGCCGCAGGACAAGCAAGCACCTCCAGGGCATACAGCGCGAGTTCAGGCCACGTGTCCAGCTTCGACACCCAGTAGTTGTAGGGGGCAGAGGCGTCACGGAGGACGGTCGTGCGATCGGCTACGTACTCCCTCACCATCCTTTTACAGTGCTCCCGCCGACTCAGCCTTGACTGGGGAGCCGTGACACAGTCTTGCTGGGGAGCCAGAAAGCTGTCAAAGGCCTTAGAGAGTGTTCCCCTGCCTGTGCTGTACATGCTGCCTGATCTCTGCGCCTCCCCTGCTACCTGGCCCTCGGAACTGCGCCTTCGGCCACTAGCGCTGTCAGATGGGAATTTTACCATCAGTTTGTCCACCAGGGTCCTGTGGTATAGCATCACTCTCGAACCCCTTTCCTCTTCGGGTATGAGAGTGGAAAGGTTCTCCTTATACCGTGCGTCGAGCAGTGTGTACACCCAGTAATCCGTAGTGGCCAGAATGCGTGTAACGCGAGGGTCACGAGAAAGGCAACACATACGCAACACATGGCTGTCCTCACTAGGAAGATCACTTTCAGGATCCTCCTCCTCCTCCTCCTCAGGCCATACACGCTGAAAGGATGACAGGCAAGCAGCATGGGTACCCTCAGCAGTGGGCCAAGCTGTCTCTTCCCCCTCCTCCTCATCCTCCTCATGCTCCTCCTCCTCCTCCTCAACGCGCTGAAATATAGACAGGAGGGTGCTCTGACTATCCAGCGACATACTGTCTTTCCCCGGCTCTGTTTCCGAGCGCAAAGCGTCTGCCTTTATGCTTTGCAGGGAACTTCTCAAGAGGCATAGCAGAGGAATGGTGACGCTAATGATTGCAGCATCGCCGCTCACCATCTGGGTAGACTCCTCAAAGTTTCCAAGGACCTGGCAGATGTCTGCCAACCAGGCCCACACTTCTGTAAAGAATTGAGGAGGCTGACTCCCACTGCGCCGCCCATGTTGGAGTTGGTATTCCACTATAGCTCCACGCTGCTCATAGAGCCTGGCCAACATGTGGAGCGTAGAGTTCCACCGTGTGGGCACATCGCACAGCAGTCGGTGCACTGGCAGATGAAACCGATGTTGCAGGGTGCGCAGGGTGGCAGCGTCCATGTGGGACTTGCGGAAATGTGCGCAGAGCCGGCGCACCTTTCCGAGCAGGTCTGACAAGCGTGGGTAGCTTTTCAGAAAGCGCTGAACCACCAAATTAAAGACGTGGGCCAGGCATGGCACGTGCGTGAGGCTGCCGAGCTGCAGAGCCTCCACCAGGTTACGGCCGTTGTCACACACGACCATGCCCGGTTGGAGGCTCAGCGGAGCAAGCCAGCGGTCGGTCTGCTCTGTCAGACCCTGCAGCAGTTCATGGGCCGTGTGCCTCTTATCTCCTAAGCTGAGTAGTTTCAGCACGGCCTGCTGGCGCTTGCCCACCGCTGTGCTGCCGTGCCGCGCGACACCGACTGCTGGCGACGTGCTGCTGCTGACACATCTTGATTGCGAGACAGAGGTTGCGTAGGAGGAGGAGGAGGGTGGTTTAGTGGAGGAAGCATACACCGCCGCAGATACCACCACCGAGCTGGGGCCCGCAATTCTGGGGGTGGGTAGGACGTGAGCGGTCCCAGGCTCTGACTCGGTCCCAGCCTCCACTAAATTCACCCAATGTGCCGTCAGGGAGATATAGTGGCCCTGTCCGCCTGTGCTTGTCCACGTGTCCGTTGTTAAGTGGACCTTGCCAGTAACCACGTTGGTGAGGGCGCGTACAATGCTGCTGGAGACGTGGTCGTGCAGGGCTGGGACGGCACATCGGGAAAAGTAGTGGCGACTGGGAACTGAGTAGCGCGGGGCCGCCGCCGCCATCATACTTTTGAAAGCCTCCGTTTCCACAACCCTATACGGCAGCATCTCCAGGCTGATAAATTTGGCTATGTGCACGTTTAACGCTCAAACACTTGCGCTAGCAACGGCTGGACGGTGCGCTGAGAGACATTGGTGGATGGGGCCGAGGACAGCGGAGGTGAGGGTGTGGGTGCAGGCCAGGAGACGATAGTGCCTGTGCCCTGAGAGGGGGGTTGGATCTCAGTGGCAGGTTGGGGCACAGGGGGAGAGGCAGCGGTGCAAACCGGAGGCGGTGAACGGCCTTCGTCCCACCTTGTGGGGTGCTTGGCCATCATATGTCTGCGCATGCTAGTGGTGGTGAGGCTGGTGGTGGTGGCCCCCCGGCTGATCTTGGTGCGACACAGGTTGCACACCACTGTTCGTCGGTCGTCTGCACTCTCAGTGAAAAACTGCCAGACCTTTGAGCACCTCGGTCTCTGCAGGGTGGCATGGCGCGAGGGGGCGCTTTGGGAAACAGTTGGTGGATTATTCGGTCTGGCCCTGCCTCTACCCCTGGCCACCGAACTGCCTCTTGCAACCTGCCCTGCTGCTGCCTTTGCCTCCCCCTCTGAAGACCTGTCCTCAGTAGGCTTAGCAAACCAGGTGGGGTCAGTCACCTCATCGTCCTGCTGCTCTTCCTCCGAATCCTCTTGGACTTACTCCAATTACTACTACCTGAGTGATAGACAACTGTGTCTCATCGTCATCGTCCTCCTCATCCACTGAAAGCTCTTGAGACAGTTGCCGGAAGTCTCCAGCCTCATCCCCCGGACCCCGGGAACTTTCAAAAGGTTGGGCATCGGTCATGACAAACTCCTCCGGTGGGAGAGGAACCATTGCTGGCCATTCTGGGTAGGGGCCTGGGAACAGTTCCGGGGAGTCTGCCTGCTCCTCAGAATGTGTCATTGTAATGGAGTGAGGAGGCTGGGAGGAAGGAGGAGCAGCAGCCAGAGGATTCAGAGTTGCAGCAGTGGACGGCGCAGAACACTGGGTGGACGATAGATTGCTGGATGCACTTTCTGCCATCCACGACAGGACCTGCTCACACTGCTCATTTTCTAATAAAGGTCTACCGCGTGGACCCATTAATTGTGAGATGAATGTGGGGACGCCAGAAACGTGCCTCTCTCCTAATCCCGCAGCAGTCGGCTGCGATACACCTGGATCAGGAGCTCGGCCTGTGCCCACACCCTGACTTGGGCCTCCGCGTCCTCGCCCGCGTCCACGTCCTCTAGGCTCACCCCTACCCCTCAGCATGGTGTATTACCAGTAGTGCAGAAACAGAACGCTGTAATTAAATGTGCCGCTTATTGGCCTGTGGTTGGAGGCTGACTTCGCTTACGGAATGCACAGCAGAGCCAGGAAATAATTTTGCGCAAGCCTGCTGTAACACTTAGCTGGCTGCGTATGAATTAGGAGGACAACTACACCCAGCACAGACCCAGTACACTGAGGACAGTCACAGGCAGCCCAAATAAATTTTTTTTCCCAAATGTGTTTGGAAAGGCCCACTGCCTATATTCAATAAATATGTCTTCTGTCCCTGCGTCACCACTACTGGCCCTGGAGTAAGTAAAATAACTGCAGACTGTTGCACTGTGGACTGGAATACAGCGGTGATGTAACAGCCAACACAGAGCCAGGAAATAATTTTGCGCAAGCCTGCTGTAACACTTAGCTGGCTGCGTATGAATTAGGAGGACAACTACACCCAGCACAGACCCGTACACTGAGGACAGTCACAGGCAGCCCAAATAGATTTTTTTTCCCAAATGTTTTTGGAAAGGCCCACTGCCTATATTCAATAAATATATGTCTTCTGTCCCTGCCTCACCACTACTGGCCCTGGAGTATGTAAAATAACTGCAGACTGTTGCACTGTGGACTAGAATACAGCGGTGATGTAACAGCCAACACAGAGCCAGGAAATAATTTTGGTCAAGCCTGCTGTAACACTTAGCTGGCTGCGTATGAATTAGGAGGACAACTACACCCAGCACAGACCCAGTACACTGAGGACAGTCACAGGCAGCCCAAATAGATTTTTTTTCCCAAATGTTTTTAGAAAGGCCCACTGCCTATATTCAATAAATATATGTCTTCTATCCCTGCCTCACCACCACTACTGGCCCTGGAGTATGTATAATTACTGCAGGGCGCAATGCTCTGCACGGCCGATATCCAAAAAAAAAAAAAGTGCAACACTGCAAAAAGCAGCCTCCACACTACTGCACACGGTTAGATGTGGCCCTAAGAAGGACCGTTGGGGTTCTTGAAGCCTAAAATAACTCCTAACACTCTCCCTATAGCAACTCCAGCAAGACAGCATTTTCCCTGAACTATGTCAGAATGCATCTGTGGCGAGCCGCGGGAGGGGATGATTTTTATACTCGGGTGACACCTGATCTCGCCAGCCACTCACTGCAGGGGGGTGGTATAGGGCTTGAACGTCGCAGGGGGAAGTTGTAATGCCTTCCCTGTCTTTCTATTGGCCAGAAAAGCGCGCTAACGTCTCAGAGATGAAAGTGAAAGTAACTCGAACATCGCGTGGTACTTGTCACGAGCAACGAGCATCTCGAACACGCTAATACTCGAACGAGTATCAAGCTCGGACGAGTACGTTCGCTCATCTCTAACAATGAATTTTTCTCTTTATAAATTCCCCCTGCTTACAAATTGGTGCACTTGGCAATTTTTTCAATAATATAACTCGTGGTGAACAAATCAAAAGCACCCACTGGACTCTCCAATACATTCAAAGGTGGCAGCTTTACCACATTTGTTTGTGACTTCCCACTTTGTATGGTGCTGTGGATTTCTGCTCCACAGAAAGCTGGGAACTACATAGCAGAAATTTTCAGCAGCCAGCAGTGCAGTCCTGTTACCTTCCAAATAGTCATCAATATTTTCAGCACTTTGCTTTTCTGAGACTTCATTCGCCACACTCATGTGATCATCTTCATTATTTGTCTCGAGATTGAATTTGTCAGTTGAACTGTATGTTACTGCTGTCTTCTTCTACAGGCAAACAAGTTATTTCTGCGTCACTTAGTTTTCTTTAAACAAAAAAAAAAAGGTTTGGTACCGTCTTAGCCAGCAGAGCAAAATGTGATTGTTCTCAGCAAGAGAAACCAAGTAATCTTGTAGATATGATACCTTTTAATGACTATCAAAAATACATCATGTTACTGCAAGCTTTCGGACCTCTCAGGCTCCTTCCTCAGGCATAATGGAACAAATCTAAAGAAGTATTTACTATAACACATCATCAAATTTGAGAACATGGCGAACTTAATTTGCACTAGATAAATACCAGAGACAGAGGATAAGAGGGCACAGACATGTTGGGATTAATAGCATTTAGATAAATACCAGAGGGGGATGACCATAACAGTAAATAAGCAGTCCAGTGACAAGGAATGTGAAATCTCTCCTTCAGACCTGCAAACAAGGAAGATGGCACAATACCTCTGCAGCACCACCTATTGGATAGCAGCATTCCTTCAAATCAATGTTTGAGTTTTCACCAAGTCTATAAAACAATGATTGGGAATAGCACCCCTTCTAGGTGCTCTCCTTGGGACAAGACGATGCCATCCTCCAAGTGTCCCCACATTCCCCCTGGGTGGTCTCCTTATGGACACCCCTCTTGACCTCCTTCAGACCTTTCATTTTCTCCACTGATACAAGAACCCCACTCAAAGGTTCATTCCATTCCTGAGGGTATCAAAAATGGCCATAAATACTCCCAAATTCTTCTGTGATGCTGCAACTTCAAGTTGCCTTTCAGTATGGTAACTCTCAGCTGTGTTATCAATCTGTCATCTCACAACCCCACTAATGTTGAGCTCAGTGTACTGTTTGCAGGTCTGAAGGAGAGATTTCACATTCCTTGTCACTGGACTAATTATATACTGGTACGTCATCCCCCTCTGGTATTTATCTAAATGCTATTAATCCCAACATGTCTGTGCCCTCCTACCCTCTGTCTCTGGTATTTATCTAGTGCAAATTACATTCACCATGTTCGTGCCCTTCCATATGGTCATGTGTTATAGTAAATATGTCTTTAGATTTGTTCCATTCTGCCTGATGAAGGACCCTGAGAGGTCCGAAAGCTCGCTATAACATCATGTATTTTTTGTTAGCCATTAAAAGGTATCATATCTACAAGATTACTTGATTTCTCTTACTGAGAAAAATCACATTTAGTTTTCTTTTTAACATGCCGAAACGTGTTCTCTGACTACTATTGTCTAGTGACCGTTGCTCAACATATCTCTCACAATTTAGATGAGATTTACCTAAAACCACTGCAATACATTGTCTGCCGTCCACAGTAAAACACAAAGCTGCCAGGAACAAGTGACCCTGAAAATAGCTTGTGAGTCCGTCAGACTCATGTTCGGTGTCTATGCAACAAAATCAAGTAATTGCATTTATCTGGTTCATACATAATAAAGTGCAAAATCATGTTACACGTGTGCAACATCCATGGTGAGATGTTGCAGGGAAATAAAGCATACAGCTGGAGTTGGGAGGGTGTAGTGCGTGGACCTGTCACAGTAGCATCTACCAACTCCTGTTCCCGGAGGGAGTTATAGCAGCAAAGGATAGGGCCAGTAGTTCTCAAGATGAGGGGGGTAGTAGTTGGCAGTTTGTGATGCCACCGTTCCACACACTGGCATTCATACACGGTGGATTAATAAACACTGGACAAGTGTATCGTATCTCGGGTCCTCCGGAACGGTTGAAAAACTTTACTTAATTTAACTCTGCAAAGACAGGTAATTACAGGTATATTCATGGCAGCGGTTACAAGTAGAAGCTCAGAGGTTGGGAGGAAAAAATACACAGGAACAATACGGCCCTATAGTCTGTGTTATCTATATGTCACAGATCCTGGACACAAAATATACACCGGAGAAGGCAAAAAGACAAGATCCTCTCCACATACTCTCTGGCAAGACAAAATCACTTAGCAGAAGACTTAGTTTAAATGCACCCCGCATATTCTCTGCATGGGTGTTACCATCACGTATTTCTGTGTGGTCATCCCATGGAGGACGGCCACACAGGCAAAATAACTGCCGTGATGTGAATGGGTACCTGGTACAAGGAGTCGCTTTATACAGAATGACTTGGGGAGGATTGCTCTCCCTTTCGCTCTCTCTGGGGAATTTTTAGTGACCCACTCGTTCTCTCATGCGTTTCACATGCGGTAAGGCTGTCTCTCCATCTCCTCCATATTGGACGCGGGAAACCAGAGATGTCTCCCTGTGCCCATGCGGTTTCTCCAGCGGATTGGGAAAAAGGGAAGATCCTCTGCTCCTACTAGGGAGCCTCTCCTTTTTCTCCATTTTCAATGCAGGGAAGCTGAAGGTGCTTCCCTGCATCACTGTGGGTCCTCCAACAGCATGGGAAGATGGTTGATCATCAACAACCACTCCTGCTCTAAGACACTCACGTTTATAACCTCACTTGTACCACATGACACTGTAAGATACATACATTCAGCAGCAGAGCTGACAGGCAATGATTTTAAGGGAGTTAACCCTTCAGATGCTGCAGCTGTGCAATACACATACAGAAAATAGACATGACAGCTTTGCACAGTGCATCTACATAAGACAGACATGTATGACAATTATGGAGGAGTCCAGAATGGTGTTCTGGGACACTACACGTAG